>NC_142397.1:1300288-1621611 GCF_059441095.1 Idiotropiscis lumnitzeri | reverse complement strand
CTGAAATGTGTGTACTGCTGCTGTGTGTGTTTAATTCAGAGAAACTGGGAAGGAGGACGTTTCGACTGCTTAGCTACGTTATTTAACGGAAAAATAGAAAAAAAAGTTGAGAATTTTGTGGGGGGAAAAAGTTGACCAGTTTGACCAACAAAAGTTTATTGCCGGTCCTCTGCTGTGTTTTTGTTTGGGATATGAGCTACTTTCGGACTGTTTCAATGGCGGAATGCTTTGACTTTCTTGCTGAGAGTAATCTGAAGTCCTTGCTACCCCCCCAGTGATAATTGACAATGATGTTCCGGTTAACTTTTCTATTTCGGCCTCTAAATATAGCAGGCAAGCATGAGGCTGCAAAAACAATCTTTCACCGCGACGTCCATTTAGACCAGCGTCTCTCACCCAATCACCGTCTCAACCTCGCCTCCTCTTACAGACCTTCCGTAGCTGATGAAACATAACGACAAATTCATATGTTTAACTATTCAAATTTACAACTTTCAATCGTGTTGGCCTTGTAAGGACAAACACGAAGCTCGCGCCAGACAGCCTGGCTTAGCAAAACGTCAGGAAACGAGTAAATAGCCAACTGCTAAGCAACAAAAAGCATCCAGCAGCGCACATTTCATTTAATCTCTTGTTTCCAGACACCGTAACACAGTAGAACACGATCAAGGTTCGTGTTCTCCCCACTCCTATCTCTGGATGGAGCATAATGGATTCAGGGATTAGGGTTAAGTGGTAACCTTAGGAACCTGAAGCAATGTTCCAAATTATATCTGTGCGATCTTTTATGATTGCGAGTCAATAAGGTCGACTATATTTTGATGATCTGAAAAGCTCAGAGTAGAGTTCACAGGATAATTTTCTTAGTACATCATCATGCGTTCAAAAAATGATTTGTCATATTTCCATCCACCACACATATCAGAGGAGAGCAGAATCTGTTACAAAAATCACATTACACCACCTGCACCACAACTTAGACCTGGTTTTGCCTAGTCTAGTCTTCTAATGCAACCGAAACGAAAAATCAAATCATGTTTTTTGTTTTTCTTCCTAAAATGTCAAACTCTTTGTCTCTAGTCCACGCATGCATTCATGTTGTGCTGTCATGCTTGCTGCTGCACTATTTGGACTAATGTTGTTCGTTTAGCATCCGCCGCCGTATCAATTGAACGCTCAGAGAGGAGATGGTTCCGTGCTCCTGGTGTTGCCAAAATTGATATTTCCATGACGAGAATGCGGATGCAGAGCCTCTAAACCTCATCTCGCTTGTGGAGAACATTCTAAATGTCCTTGTCCTTCTTGTCTTCCAAGCTGGCGGCAGGCGAAGAGGAAGGGACTGAGCCCGGACGAGGGGGGAGTGACCGGAATTCAGGCAGCGAGGCATCAAAGCACAGCAGGTTGAAAGAAAGTGGCTCGCTGACACAGGGACGCACTTTAAATGTCATTTCAAGTGTACACTCGGTTCAAAACGGTTCTGCTAAGCAATCTCCACGGCACTTTGAATGCAGATCCACTTTAAGGGTCTCAAATGCAAACAAATGAACATTCTGGCTCCACTTTCATACGAGCCATTAGGGGAGCAATAAAAGAAAAAAGACGGTTCAATCCTACACTTTTTTACTGTGCCTTTGCTGGAGTCGAAGCAATGAAACTCAAGGAGAAGATTTTCTAAATCCCAGCATGAGAAATCCTGTTTTCGGACCCTTAAATGTTCTTATCTCCTCTGGCTTTTAAGTTGTTAAAAAAAAAAAGTTTCATGCACATTTTTATGTGTGTCTGATTTCCAACAATGTATTCCATCTAAATGTTTCCCTGCTTTCTGTCTTTTTTCCCAAAACCATTTTCCAATAAAGTGCATTCTTTGATATAAACATGCCACTTTTTCCAAAAGGACACCTGACAGTGACAACCTTGCCTATTTCCCAAATTCCTTAAAAGGTCTCGTGTGTCCAACGTTGAATCCTAATTATGCCTCTTTTGTCAATTTACAAGTTTTTCAGAGTACTACACGTGTTTAATAATGTGAAATTCTTCCTCGGCGGCCAAGTTATAATAATTGATGGCGGATGGAGAGCATGGCCATCTGCTTTGGTAAGATCTCAAGAAGAGATTTGAAATAGTAAATCGGACTTTCATGTGAATCCAAATGGACCGGCTTGCAGGACTGTGAAGTCTGCGTGTTTGCTTTGGGTGTCGCAAGTGTATTTTGGATTGAGTTAATCAAGAGCATGACCATTTGATTGAGTGGGAAACTGTTTGAGGTGACTTTTTAAGATTGAAAAAAAAATCATGGGTAATTCTGAGTTACTCTACATGAATGTAACCATAAAACTCTTCAGAATATTGTCTAAGGCTAGTACAGTGAATTGAATGATAGTGGACCCAGAAATAAGACCTGAGGAACTGTGTTAACACTAGTATGGATTATTTATCAAAATCACCCAGTCAACAACTTTTTAGCTAATTATCTTCAATTAGTGCTAATTGGCTAATTATCTTCAATTAGCCAATTAGCAGATGATGCTAACTAGCATCTCGCTATCCTCCTGCGTACAGTTGCTGAGAACGCATCTGCAACCTGATCGTGCCGAAATATGGGAAATGACCTCAACCTTGACCTACTGTTGCATCCATCACTGCTTACGTGATGTTTTCAACACATGTCGGCAAAGGAAGTGCTATGGAAAGCCGTCGTGGCGTCAGGTGAAGGACAGCCCACATTCAAGACGCTGGAGCTGAATGTGACGAAATTTACAGCTGACGACACCTCTCACAATGTCGCTATTTTATGCGTCACTGCACTCATAAACCTTTGCGCTACTTGGTAGGCGCAACATTGCCATGCGTTCACAAAACTTTAAACGAACAGACTTCATAGGCCATGGATTCATTCAGCAACTGGCAACTCGTTGTACTTCTCCAACGCTGCGGACTAAGAAAACATCTGTTGGAAGACCTGATGGTTTTTCCATTTGGTTTGCGTGTGTGTTTTTTTTTGTTGTTTTTTTTTGCACAACTCAGCAGTGTTGTTCCAATCAATGATTGAGTCATGGATTCAAATTTCTGTGGATGTGGCGACCCCAAAGCGATCTGACGCTTGTCGTTAAGTGAAACCAGACTGGCGACATGTTCGCTGGTACTCAAAACCGCAACAAGGGACCAACATAATCCAAGTGAATTTATTAGCCCGCCTGCTATTTTTGTTCGTCCATGATGCCAAAAATGTTCACGGGTCAAATTTATTCACTGAAATAACATATATCAAGTATTTTATTACAAAGCATGAACGAGCACATCGCAACACTATTATTACCTATTTGGTCAATATTTAATGCACCTACTGGAATCTAACCCCCCCCCCCTAGTTTTTTTTTCTTTTTGTGACTACTCTGCTTACACAGTAGTGGAATAAAATCATTTGAGGTTTACATGTTATTTTATTCAACTTTTATTTGTTTTTTTCAATTGACATTACAAGCTCATATGGTGGTAAATAAAATGAAACCCATTTTATGTGTCCATGTTAACAGTGTTGTTTTACAGAGGGTCGAATTGATCCGCAGAAAAAAGTTTAAAAAAAGAAAAAAAACAGAACTGCTACTGCTGCCCTTGTTTCTTCTACTGTCTTATTATATTTAATATACATATACATATATATATATATATATATATATATATTATTTATTCACGTCTTTTCATGATCAGACTTGCCATTTGCCTATTTTTTTTTTTAGATATTTTTGACAAAGGTGTTTTTAGAGTGTACGAATTACAATATCTCAAAAGAACATCAATCAGTAAAATATGACAGTGAGGAGAAAAATGAAGAGGAAATATGCTGGAGGCCATCATCTGAGATGACTAATAAATGTGCTATTTATTTACGCCGTGTATCTATTTGAGCGTCAAACTTAAATAAAAAATGTCAGAAATGAAAATTTGCTGGGGCAGAAAAAAAAGGGCTACGCTGCCTTTACTTAGCAATTGTGAAGAATCAAGCACGCACTGACTTGTCAAACAGAGACAATGTCACACATTGGAGAATTTAATAACATTCCAACAGACTGTTGCTGTTTAAAAGTCACGTCAAATAAAATGAAAAAATTAGCTGTGAGCATCTCTCATATGCGCTTTCAATTTTAGAGCTGCTCACAACTATTATTTCTATAATTGATTAATCTGTGCCGAAAAAGTTGGTTTTCCATCCATTTCCATTTTTCTTTTGCCAAAACATTCACCGCTGCAGCTGCGATGACTTTACTAGTTGTATATCGCCGAACATAATAGACTGTCTCATTGTGTTGGGATTAAGTGTTCCCTGCCGCGCCAACGCACAAAGTCTTCGAATGAAGCGAGAACAAGCATCAAGAGGCACCTTGTCACATTCAAACATAAAACTCCTCACGGGTGTGAGATCTAAAATTGGCCTGATCTTAAGCGTCAGCTGGAAAGTCAAACCGCCGGCTCGTCGTGTTATCAACTCCAAATCTTTGCGGAGGAAGTTGTTTTGAGTAATTACAGCCGAGTAAATCTATAGCGATGATGTGATGACGTGTGAAGACACACAAGTCACATCCTTACTGATAAAAATAATTGCTCCTAAAAATTCTGCTTTTACAAACAATGAGCATTGGCATATTTCCGCAAACAGAAGAGAGCACTCTGACAATAATGAGGTAGCAGTAGAAATTAATTAATCAATTAATCGATGTTGCCTTCCATTCAAGCCTTGTCATCTATTTTCTTGATCAAACGTATGCACATAAGTCTTCATTTACATTCTGAGCAGCAAACCAAGTGTCTGATGTGTGCGTAGCCTGTTGCTGAGCGGCGTCCAAAATAAACGGCCACTCCGATGAAACGTAGCTTGGCAAGCGTCGCATGTTTTAACGGCGGCCGTACGCCTCCTCGTGAGTCAGCGCTCTACGAAAGACGTGCTGCCAAGTGGCGGGCGTCCAGCGCGATGCTCAAACTGTTTACGCTACGCTACGTCCAAGTGTTATAAGGTCGTGATATAACTTGTGTGAAGAACTCTCATTTGCTTTTAATGACGACACTGCAGCTGCGGGAAGACAAACAGCATTGAAGCTGCCAAAAAAGTACGTAGTTGCATTACAAGGAGTCCTGTTGGGACGTTGCGGGGGACACACAAAGACATACGGTATTTTTGGGGAAGTTTAAGCGTAAATTGAAAAGAAGAAGAAGAAGACGAAGAGAGAAGACTTTTTTTCACAATTGAACAAGGATTCCGTTATCTTAATAATAATATGCCCATGACTTAGTTTGTTGAAAATTAGTGAGGTTCGCCCCTGTGGTTAGTATTTGCAGAGCGGTGCCTTGACTTACAAGTTGAATTCATTCCTTGATGGCATTCATTACTCAAAAACACTCATGCATAAAAATGTCCCTCCAGTTGAAATTAATGGAAAATATCTTCAATTGAAAAATTTTAAGAAGTCAATTTTCTACTTTTTTCCCCCCTTTTTGGTCATTGCAATCATGTATGACAGTTCAGATTTTGTGAAGATTGCAACTAAATCAAGCAATTTGTGGCAAATTGCATCGCTACCTCGGAGGAATGGAACAGAAAAACAAGTCCGGAAGGCCGACACAATCGCTTCTGTCGACGTGAGGCTTTTGAGTTTTCCACTATTTATACTTGCCACTAAAGGTTTCCGAGGCAACGCTGATTTACGTCAAGTACAAACGGCATCGTGAGGAAGCCGTTAAAGAAACAAACGCGCAGTAACCGTTGGCGGCCATTCTGGATTTATGTCAACGTCAGAGAGTAGAATGTGATCCAAAGCGTATACGAGGAGGACCGCGTCCACGGCGCAAAAGACGGAATGCTCATCGTCATTACGTCAATGTGTGTGTAGAAACGGCAAACCTATATTTCCTAATGTGAGGCAACAAGGTAATAAGTGCCAAATGATGGATGCCGTACTTCATTTTCCACCTCTCAGTGTGCATAAAAGCCGCCGACTTGGAAACGGATATTTGGCCGGTTGCAAAGGCACCAGACGTTTATGCAGCCTTGGAAGTCACTTAAGGAACTCATCACTGACGACTCAGAAGCACTCGGATTAAATGGATCTAACGGTACATGATTCGATCTTACTTATGATACAAAACCCTCATTTGAAATCCAAAATAGAAAACCTAAATTGGGCTTTGAATGCATAACCGGGCACTTCACAGTGTTACAGGCTTAGCCTGGGACAGCAATGTGGCGTGTGGCGTGTGACGTGTGTTGGTGGCGGGAGGAGAGACCCGGAAGAGAAATGTGTGTTAAATGAAACAGGAAAAGGGACATATGACAATAAATAATAAACTCGTTTGCTAACCGAATTGGCGCCTCGTCGTCTGTGTCGTGTCCACCCCGCTGACTCCAGTCAGTTCGCCCTCACCACGATGTGGAGCTGAGAAAACTGACACAAGCCTGATCCAGGAAGGTAACAACGGACTGAATGAAGCGGGCATTATATTGTCGGGTCGTTCTTGAACGATTGGTTCAAAAAGAAAAAAATCTTTTCTGTGAAAGTGACTGAATGAATCGTTTCCTCATGTGATTTGTTATTTTCTCAGTCCATTTGAGCTCAACAACGTGCATTTCGGCAATCAGCAGCCAGCGTCAGACGGAGGAGGGATTTGACTGAAAATACGGACACGGTATCGGCGTTCACGGATTCGGTGAGGCCATTTTCCATTCACAAATGATTCGGTGAATGTATATGCAGCCGTTTCCTATTCACATACAATTCGGTGAAAAAAGTGAGGTCATTTCCCGTTTGCGAACGATTCAGTGAGTGAACGTGCTGCCATTTCCCGTGACGTACGATTTGATGAAAGAAAGTGATGTCATTTCCTATTCGCCAACGATTCAGTGAGTGAACGCTCTACTGCCATTCTTGTTCGTACATTACATCTGCAACGTTTTAATAGAAACAATAACACAAATGCACAAATTCCAATTACTGCAAAATCACGGTGAGCACAAATTTTTTTTATAAGTCACTCCATCCGTGCCCGGGGGCGATGGGGCGTGTTGAGAAGGAGGGCGAATGAATCTTTTCAACGATACCTTTTGATAGACTGATTCTAATTATTCAGTTCACTTTAAAAGAACCGTCATGCCCATCACTAGTGCATGACCCCAGCAAAACATTCCGGCAGGTTCTTCCTTTTCCGCGTGGACGAGTCCAATATTTACAGCATTCTTTCGCGACACGCGTGTGTTCTTGAGCGTGAAAATCAGAGCCTTGAGATAAAGACACGGGAAGAAGAATTCTTTCCATTCGCTCACTATGTGTCGAGACAAGCGGCACCTTTGCCGTGCCGGGATTTATGTCGGAAACAAATCGGGACAAATCACTTGACTTTAATATCCTCACAAGTTTTGAGGTTGTTTGGCCCAAGTCCAGACACACGTTTTCAAAACACCTGTTTGATAGCAGCCGGCCATGTTTAGGTAGATGGAATGACATGTTTCTGCATGATTTGAGCATGAAATAATACAGAATTTATTACGCTGAAGAAAAAAAATGGTGCGTTGAATTTACTCAAATTAATTTTGTCGCACAAAATAAAATCTTTTTAAGTCCATGTGTAGTGTACTTTAAAAATGTGTTTGGATCTAGATGATTTTATTTTGGACAACTCTTGAAATAAAAGTGAGTAAATTCAACAAAAACTTTTTTCATTGTCGTGGGGATGGAACAGTACAGTAAAATTACTGATTCGGTGTATACGTTGGTTTTAAGGCCACAATTCAGTTCCCGTTGCGTACAGTAATGGAACAAAAATGAAAACATACAAAAGTATTTTTCTTCTGTTTAAACAGGAACAAAATTATCGCATACTAAATTTTCGATTCCGTTCAAATGTCATTTCCTCCAGCGTAAGAACAACGTGATGCCAATGTTATTTATTAGCCCGTCTATGGCATTTATTTTTTGTTAGCAATGAGCTAAGCCTCGAAAATCAAACAAGCTAAAAGTAATTCTGTTTGGAGTTGAGCGACAAAGCTTGTGTGAAAACAAATAGTTTATGCGTCGGGGCACATCTGACTTTACGACAAACATACTTGAGTTTAGTGCGACTGGCGTGTGTTAGCTCGCAAGGTCGCGTTGGCGGCTAGCCCGAAGGAATCGAGCCATGTCTTGAGCAGCGCATGTACGACTGCTTCACATTAGTCGGTCTTTATTTCATGTATTTAGCATAGCTGCGCGCAGACGTCGCAGCGAGCGCGGGGACAAAATGTTTTTCCAGACAGAAGAGGCTCGTTTCATCAGGGGAAGTAGCCGGGAAGCACCGCGTGACTCCGCTCATAAATCGAACAAGGCAGAGACAGCTTTACTGGGTGGATGCGGATAAAAAAAAATTAAAAAACCTCCTTTCTCTTTGTCGATCTCGTTTTCAACCAAGTTTCGGTGTCATATTCAAAGCGAACATATACATGACCTCGGACATAAGTTCATTTTTGTTTTCTTTACTTTACATTATTCATGTAGGAGGATGTATCCAACTGAGAAATGTGGGATTTATAGTTGCGCTTCGGTCACACTTGGGTTTGGAACGTCTTTATATCATAACAATGAAGTGGAACTAAACTGGAACACAATGCGTCAAATTGCAATTTGTTTTCATTTATCAAGCATTTGCCCCCCAGAGGAAGCATAAATAATCTTCCAGGGTTAAACGTTGGTCATCGGAAAACCCTTAAAACACAAATGTGCCGTTTTCAAGAAGTCATGGAAAATGGCAAAGTGACTTTTGAATGGCTCGCACACGTATTTGGGTCGCCCGAGAGTTTTTTTTATGTATTTTTTTTGGAGTCATTTAGATTTTGACTGCACTGTTCATTTTAATATTTGAAATAATTGCAACTTTTTAAGCTTTCGAATGTCATCTTGAATTTTAAATGAATGGTTAAAGACTGGGTTAGGGTTTTGAAATCACGTTCAAGAAAAGTTTCAAAGTAGGGTATCAAGATAGGAGGTCGGGTTCAAATGAGGATTTTGAGTAATGAGTCATTTCTGAATTAGGCGTTCAACGTTAATTTCTTTAGACAGTCGGCGTTTCAATGAAGAGTTTATAGACTGAATTAGGTTTTAAAAAAGGATTGCAGTTTCAAAGTAGGGTATCAAAAATGGTTCAAATTTGAAATCGGGGTTTCAAATTTGATTTCATTCGTGCATTAGGGTTTTAAATATGAATTTTAAGATAGAATCTGGGTTTCAAAGAAGGGTTTAAAGACTGTGTTTGGGTTTCAAAAGAGTCGACAAATCTGGTTCGCGTTTCAAACTTAGAGTAGGGATGCAAGATATGGTGAGGAGTTGAAAGTGGGTTTAGGGTTCGGGTTTGAAACTAGGATTAGGGTTTCAAATATGGTGACGTTCTGAATTTAGTTCCACCGAACAAGGAAAAAAAATTCAAGCGGTCCTGCGTGTTACATTGTGGCCATCAACTCGTATACATTTCCAGTGGCGACTTTTTTTTTTCGGTGGCAATGAAAGCATTGCCCCTTCCACAAATTTGCTGGTGGAAGAAATTTGCAAATGTGGTGAGTAAAGTATGAGAACAAAGTTGGACGCGAGAAAAGGAAAATGCTGCTTGTGGGTCCAGGAGCGCCGTGAAATCACATGACTTTTGTTGCGCAACAGGCACGCGTGTGTGTGTGTGTGTGTGTGCGGGGGTGCGTGGGTGTGTGTGTGCGCGCGTGCGTGTGTGTGAAAGCATCTTCGATGTGTGAAAGAGGACACTTTGACCTTTTTTTTTCTTCTTCTTTCAGCTCTGGAGGCACGTTTAACACAGGACACGAGATTATGCATCAAATGTAACGATAGCTTATTCATGAGTAAAAAGTAAGAAGTGCGGGCAAGCTTTCTGGCTAAATAGAAAATCCTTAAATAGCATCATTATGAAAGTTTTAATTGAGAAATGATAGAATAGTAACAGAACAAATTAGCACTTGAAAAATAATTCAACTGTTTCTGGTCAATGTTTAGAAACTACAATGCAGAAATGACATCTGAAATTACTTCCTTCTTTGCACTTCTTTGATGTTTTAGTTTTTCCAAAACCAAAGTCTGTGTCAGTCGCGGGTTGGAACTGTTTTGAAAGTGTACAAAATTATCACACAACAACAAATGTTATTTATTAAAGGAGGAAGTCAAACCTAAAATATTTTTTGCAATACAATGTTCCAAGCGCCTTCACTAGTCTAAACATGAATATTCAGATTAATATTGTGAAAAAAAAGAATTTTTGGAATATGAGTTAAGAAGCAAAATCCAGCTGTTTTTCGCCATCTCATGGGCGGACATTTTTGTCACTTTCTGTCGCCTGAAAATGACATCACAGTTGTACATGGTCCATTAACGACCAATCATGACTCTGTTTCAGATAACAGGTGAGCCGTGATTGGTTGTTCCCTGAGCTCTGAGCAACTTTGATGCCTATGATTTTCAGATGACCGAAGTGACAAAATGGCCACTCCTGAGATGGCTAAAAACAGCGGCATTTGGCTGCTTAACTCATATTTCACAAACGCAATATTAATTGGAAAGCCGTCTTTTGACTATTGAAGGCTCATAGAAAATTTTTTTGTAAAGACATTTTTTGGTTTACTTCCCCTTTAAAAAAATAACTGGGAAAAGAAAATTCTGAATAAAAACAATCAGTAGATATGAAATAAAGTCAAGCTAGAAAAGGCCCAAGAAAACGTTTGAGTTCAAATGAATATTGTCTTCTATGTTGCAAACACAAAGGAGTAAAAGTGTCGATCAACATCAATGGCAACGTTGGCATCGATATTATGCTCAATCTGTCAAAAACTATTACATCATCGTAACAATATGATTTCCAACCATCTTCTATTTTATCTGCGTTCCAAACAACCGCTTATCTTATATCTATCCCGTGCATGCATGTTCGACATGTCCAACGTCTCACAACCAACTGGAAATTGGAGCAAAAGCTAAATTGAAAACACATTTCAGCATCAAGACAGTTTTATTTTCTTCTTCTTCTTCCCTGACATTTATCTTCGCCTTACTTTTCTCTCCCATAAATCCGTGAAATATTTACGAGGATGATGATGTCACTCTTAAAGTATCAGTTATGAAAGGCCAGACCGGTTTTACTGCGATATAATTTCTTCTAATTTGTTCTGTATGTTGATTAATTAAAAATGTGTTCCAAACACAACATTGAACATTTTCTTCGATTTTTCAGTGCATACTGTATGAACATTACTGACAAAATTCATCGGCATGCAGAGTTCAAAGTTGTCAATTGAAAATGACATGGGCTCAGGTAAGGACCAATCACAGCTCACCTGTTTTCTGGGTTAGGTCATGTGACGTTCGCAAGCTGAGCCCTTAGGGCACTATTATGTCAGAGAACACAAAATTCATGTTTTCGGCATGTGAGACACACAGGCACGGGAAGAACATGCAACCTCCACACAGGACGGCCTGAGTTGACATGCCAACCCAGAACCGGTCAGGGGTGAGGCGGACACACGAACCACTCGAAACAAAATGCGTCTGTTTCCTGATGAATGAAACCAAACAACTGTTTGTTGTATCATTTGCTTTCATTGTCTGAGCTTGTGTACACAATTAGAGATTTGTCATCACGATGATCGATCATTCATCATCGGGTCGACCCAGACAATATTGAAACGCTCGCGTTGCATAATTCGGACAGGCGGCTTCATTTAAGAGCAGCCGCATCGGCGCTCGCGTTCCACGAGAAACAATAAGGGAGCGAGAGCGTCATAAATCACCACTAGAGAGGCCCCAACTTCCTGTATTTGCATTCAAATATATTCAAAACTCTGTTGAGATGTAGCAAGTTTCCGCAATATTGGATAAGTGTCAGAAAATGTACTCACTTGTGGTCTGGTCACCACTAGCTACTCTGTAAACAAATACAGTGCAGCTCAGCCTTTGGATAGCACACGTTTAGCGCAAGCACTATGCTATGTAACGTTCTGTAAATATATTTTCAGAGGTTATTTTTAAACAAAAAAAAGCTTTAGACCCAATAGACAATAGATTTGACACAGCAAGTATGAATGTTTGCAAGTTCAAAAATAATTTAAAAACGGTATAATAAAACGACAAATAGAGCAAAACTGATGCTCGCAGAATAGAAATAGCTAAAGCAAGTCCATTTGACCTGCATCGTAATAAGAGTGTTGATAAAATGTTAAAACTCTAGCATGCAATGTGCATTGAATATAATATAAGGTAAACAAATGATCATAAAAGACATATGGAGAGCTCTTAATCACAAAGACTGTTTTTTACTACTGGGGTTCGCCGACCACAATGCTGATCATAAATAACATTGTGGTCATTATACGTATAGCAAATAGCTTCCATGCATAATTCTGGAAATATACAAGAGTAATAAATTGCTTTTGCTCAAGGCGAAAGAAAAACAAGCAGACAAAACATTTCCACTTACGATAGTTTACATTTGGGCTGCGATCTGACGCCCCCCGCAGGCTTTGAACGTTATTACTCATCATCTTGAATTTATATTGATTATTTTCACAACATGCAGTTTAGCAGTTGTATACTTTATTGTGTTTTGTCATTGTACTTCTTTGTTAGGTGAGATAAAAATAAAATCTATGCGTTTATTTATTCAAAAACTGACCTAAAACGTTGTCTGTCTACTGCAGGAAGTGGTCGCTTCAATTCCAGGTGGCAATGTAGCGCCGAACGTTCAATCAGTTTCTTCGCCTGTAAATCACAAGGAGAGTTTTTAAAAATGTGATATTCTCGTCCATTAGAACAGTATAAACCTCTTATTAAGACATTTGTGACATACTATTTGCTTTGTCGCCCTTGACATGACTAAAGGGAAATTTCGTTTGGGGTCAATGTCAGCGTTTCCGGTTATATTTTTTGTTCAAATTTTCACACATTTTTTTCTGTTAATGGTAGACAAAAAGAACTTCATTAACGCAGGGGTGCCCAAACTTGCCCTTAAGTGCAACTGCCCAGCAGGTTTTAGATTGCGCTCATTCGTTGCCATCTCGTGGTGGAAGACGTGAAACATTGATTTTAATAGTCAAAGTACACAAGCTGGTGTACACTTCTGGTTAGCAAATTACAAATTAAAAGATATGCTCGTTAATTTTCATTGGCTTTAATAGATCATCCGACATTGCTCATAATATTTATACGTCACCTCTTGATACTATGAAAATGAAACTACTTGGGAAAATTTAAGAGCAGAACCAAAAACATTAAAAGGATTTCTGAGCCACAGTGCTGCCATTTCCTGTGTGAATGAATCCTTCAAAATAAAATATCAACTCAAGACAGACGGCATCGCTCCTTGGTTAAATTGCGTCGCAACTGCTCTTGATTTAGTTGCTGTTACGTCAGTCAGGGTCCTAACTTATTCCCTTGAACGCCCCGGGGAGTGATATTCGAGGAGAGTATAATTTCACGTTGAAACGTTAGCCGCGGTGTTAGCTAACTGGCTGCTTCATTGGGAGGTAAGTTAAACCCGTTACGATTTAACGGGAAGCTAACGCTAACAAGCTGAGAACGGAACTGTCAGATAATCCTACGCAGTTAAAAGTCCTTAAATCGCGCAGACGAACTGTGTGTCGCTCAAATATTATTTTTTTAAGGTTAGACCTGCTGACGTGCATAGACGTGAATGCGAGACGAATAGTTTGAAGTTTGGGGTGGATACGTCACACATTCAAGAAAACATTAGTACTCTCAAATTGTTAAATGGTTCATGTTTGCTAGTTGTTTTTGCACGCACTAGGAAAAATAACCCCAATACGTTGCTAAATATTTCCCGTGTCACAAATGTACATGGAAAATGCAGTGACTGCTGTCTGTGTCCTAACCCAATTGTCTAATGAGTGTCTTGTTGCAGAGGACATGGAGAAAGGAAAAGAAGATGCATTTGACCACGCCAGACTTGAGGTGATCAAAGATGGCTACAAGAAGGCCTTTGAGTGTCTCAACAAGGCGCTGACGGCCGATGAAGCCGGAGACAAACATCAGGCCCTGGAGCTCTACAGGAAGGCACGGAAGCACCTCCTCAGGGCCATCAGCGTGCCAACGCAGGGGGATGAGTGCGCGGGCAGCTCCTGGGAGTCGGCCCGGGAGATGCAGCAGAAGATGCAGGAGACCCTGAACAACATCACCACGCGCCTCGCTGTGCTGGAGACCGCCACAAGCGCTGAGCACACGGTATACCCGCAACTCCCTGCCGAATATGAGCAAGTTCGAGGCCCCCCGGGAGGTATGCCCGCATACAGCGCTGTGGCCCTTGGGGACCAGCCGCCTGCATACTCCCCTCAAGCGGCCGATGGCCACCTCTCCATCTCGTACGGTACAGAGTCGGGCGAGCTGTCGCTGGTGGGTGACGACTTCTACAGTCGGACTTCCAGCACTGCGTCGTCACCACAGAGCATGGGTGAGGATGCAGAGGAGCTGCTGTGCATCCCGCAAGGGGTGCAGATATTCTTTGTGACCCCAGAAGGCCATGTGAGCGCACCTTCATACCCGGGATACCTGCGGCTGGTTAAGTTCACCAATGAATTCCCAGGAAGACCTCCGGCCTTTCTGCAGGTAGTTTTGATGTTGTGGTGTGCCAAATACGGTCCCTGACGAGAAACTACAGTATTTTCACAACGATAAATGATTATTTGGGCTTGTGTCATTGGTACGCGGGGGTACCTAATGTTATGTCCTGTGGTCACAAGTCATGTGAGCTGTCTCACAATGTGATGTAATTGAGTCACAAATGGACTTCAGACTTAACAGATAGAAATCAATTTGGACTGTAATGTTGTGCTTCCAATCAGTAAACTGTAGAGATAGTCGTTTCTTGTCATGAGGCGGATAATTGAATCTTAAAAGGGGAATTTCCAAGGTTCCCTTCAGCTGCAGTTGACATCACAGTGGCGAGTCACATGAGTGAAAGTTGTTGTGAGTAATAAGTATATGTTGCGTTGTGATGGTGACTAATCCTGTTTGACATGCGGCAGTCCAAAGGGAGGGACGGTCTCGCCAGTGTCCTGATCCGCACAGGTTAAAAAAAGTAACAAGACTGTTTTGACACCATAAGGACTAGAAAGTGCAGATAGAGTATGTTGTAACAGGAAAAAAAAGTGAAATCTACTTGGGTACAGTAATGAAGTATTTGTAATTTGTTACTTTCCACCACTGCAATTAATAGATTCTCTTGGCAGGTGTGCGACTGGCTGTACCCGCTCATGTCGGCGACCTCGCCGGCCCTGCTGTGCAACACCGGCGTGTTCATGTTCCCGGATATGATGGCACCGGCGCCGGGACATTTTGTGGGCGTGGTCCTCTCGTCAGAGCTGCCCGCCGCCGACCGAGAGCTTTTCCAGAATCTGCTGGCTCAGATGACGGACCTCAGAGTGCAGGTAGGCGATTGTGGTGGCTCTCAAACTGGAATACCCCGGGGGTATGTGAGACATAACTTTGGCTCCCGCAAAATGATTTGCAATAAATATTGATACAAGCAGCTTGTGAAAGATCAAAGGGTTCGCCACGTTAAATCTTTTTGTAAATGACTGGTGTTAAGAGTCAAGACTCCTGGGACCTGTTTTAAATTGTCTAATAAAAATGCATACTGTCGCCTTTTAAAAAAAAAAAATGAACCAAAGCATTGAAGCCAGCAAATCTCTTGAAATGGGGAGTGCAAGTCAGTGTCACTCAGCAGACCCTTTAAAAGTTCGTTGTGAGTTGTGAGTCAGCCTTGCTCGCTCTGCCTCAGCACTGTCGGGATTTGAGCATTAAAACGGCGCTAATGCTCTTATCATCAGCTGTTGGAACGAGCCGAGCGCCTCGACCGCCGCACGAGGTTATTTTTGACGTGAGGCTTCTTGCCGATGGAACTGATCCCGCGTCAGCGCGTAGGCAATTTTCTCTTCCGCTAAGTAGCAGATTTGAGGCTTTCAGCACAAAGGGAAGCAGTTTTATTTGTAAACAATTGCGGCTTTGTGACTAGTTGCGCCGCGTCACGAACGGGAGCTATTATCGTGCCGGCATTTCAAGCAGGCGAGCATCGAGCTGTCTTGAGGTTTCAACTACGTCATGTGTTTGTTCCATCAGGACGCAGATGAGGCCGTCGAGCATGTGAATCTCAGCAACAAAGTTTCCATCGCGACGCCTGCGGAGGAGCCGAGCGAGGAGGAGGAGGCGGCGGCGCAGGATGACAAGAATTTGCCCGAGTGGAGCGAGAAGGTGGCCAACGGCATCCTGACAGGTGCGGTAGATGCACAAATAGTCTAATTGAAACTCCCGACACTTTCAGTCGGAATTGGACTCACGTTTGAGACGACTTCTCGCTCAGGAGCGTCGTGGCTGAGTTGGGGTCTGGTCAAAGGAGCTGAGTTCACGGGCAAGGCCATTCACAAGGGGGCGTCCAAACTGCGAGAGCACATCACGCCGGAGGACAAGCCGGCGCACGTCAGCCCCACCGTCACCAAAGGCCTTCACGTTGCCAAGCAGGCCACGGGCGGCGCCGTCAAAGTCAGCCAGTTTCTAGGTGAGCACATCTGCAACATCGGCATCAGTTTCCTTGTCTTTTTTTTTGTTTTTTTTGGGGGGGGAGGACTGATTGACTGCTGTGTCATTGCAGTGGATGGCGTGTGCGCCGTGGCCGGCTGTGTGGGTCGAGAGCTGGCGCCGCATGTCAAGAAGCACGGAGGCAAGCTCATACCCGAGTCCATGCGCAAAGACAAGGACGGACGCTCCAACATCGACGGAGCCATGGTGGTGGCCGCCAGCGGGGTGCAAGGTAGCGCCGTGCTCACACATCATCATTTTAACGCTGCCGCACAAGCGATACGGCCAAACATGACTGATGTCACGCATTATGCCGGGTTTTGTGGCCAACCATCTGCAAATAGTTTTGATTCGATGCAGATGAAACGGCAAATCTAAAGTGCCATGTTGTGCCACAATAAATAATAATATAATTTTAAACCAACCTTTTTTCTGCCACGGACCGTTTCTTACAAGTCCCTAACTTATGCAGACCTCCAACGTTCTTGCCACGTAATGTGCAAAGCGGGCTTCGTACGTGGTCTTACCCATTTTGCTAGTTTATGGGTTTAATATTGGCGTAATGCGACCAAAGAAATTGGCATCATGACATGAGTCGCGAGTACGATGAGAAGCTAGTCACATTTCAAAATAAACTATTTTTTAACCTCGAAAACTAAATAAACCAGAAGTATTGTAAATTGTTTTTTTTTTTTTTTTCCATTTGTGTGGCCGGCCAGGGCCACTTGAATAGAAGATGCCCCTTTCCAAAAGAGTTATTCTCACTTCTGCCAGCAGAGGTAGCTGTTGCCATCATCAAATGATCAGACTCTTATCAGCAGGGATGCGTATAAACTTTTTGGCGTGGTCCTCACAGGAACACCAGTGGTCGTGGTTTTAGTCCTCGTTCTTTTCCCGACCTACTAACTTCATACATGAACTTAGACATCCGGCACATCTGGGCAAGGTTTACATTATTATGTGTAAATCTGTCATTTGCATTTTTTTTTATTTATTTCAAACTTGCATAGGATCAAGATTACAGTGTAACTCTAATGACTACATAATGACAGCTTTTTGAAACCAAAACAATTTACATTGAGGGAGTACCAATACAAACTTACAAAATGGCCAACTCACCTTACATGTTGTGGATAGGGAGCGATTCCAGTGACTCAAACTCAATTTTGGTTTTCTGGTTTTTGGTCTGCCGGCCAGGATTCGCCACCATGTGGACGGGTTTGGAAGTGGCGGCCAAGAACATCACGACGAGCGTGGCCTCCGAGACGGTCACCACAGTGAAACACAAGTAGGCCACTCCCTTTTCCATCTCGTCCCATCGTGCTCGCCGCCACATGACTGTGTGTGTGCGCGTGTGTTTTGTGTGGCGCTCACCTTTTTCCACCCTCTTCAATTTGCTTTGCAGATTTAGGGGTCTTCAAAAGCTCTTTGACCCACCTAAGAGCAACAAGTGATGATTTTCACCATCCAAAACGCCGTTATTGAATTAACGCTTTGCACTAACGACAAGCATGACACCAGCCTGTCCACTCGATTCCAAATCACTTTTTCCCTCTTTGTGGAAAATCAGTGCTAATTAAACATTCTTCTCAGACTTGGCAAGAACCCCTTTTCTCCTTTAAAATAAATTAATCATTTGATAGTACACAACACTGATCGAGATAAGTACATACATTTGTGGAAAGGGGAGAAACGGTCTTAAGTTGTCTTAATTTATTAAACAAGTTGTGGTGTTATTTTTCTTTGTTTTTTTTTTGTTTGTTTGTTTTTCAGGCACATAAGAGCTGCTGGCAAAATGTGAGCTTTTTCCTTAATTTATATGCCAAAAAAAGGCAATTTATCATCACTGAAATGTGCTGGTGGTGCAACAAATGGACCTAAAAGACATTTTCTTCCCCCTAATTTTGAATCGTTCCGAGTCTGTGACATGTTTTCACCAAAAAGCTGGTTTTGAGGTGACAGTTCAAGTGTCAGTCGGGCTTTCTTCATTGCCATAACGACTATGGGCAGAGCTCAGAGCCCACAGCGCTTGTGAACTGACAGATTTCAAAAGTCACCAGGTGCTAGTCAGTGGTAGCTCTGCTGGGTTGATGCCGTGTTTGTAGGTGTACTAGAAACTTCCTGCATGATGTCACAATAAGTTAGGCCAACCAACTACACCGCTCGAATACTTTCCATCAGTCTCTGTGACCACCGCGCGCCAATTTCCCCAATTACTCTCAGCATGGCGTCTTTGCATATTAATTCCTCTCTGTTTCCTGCCTTTCACTCCCACCTTGCCCCCCCATCAAAAGGTACGGCGCGGTGGCCGGGCAGGCCACGGATAACGCTGTCAACTCAGCCATCAACGTGGGCATGGCCGCCTTCAACATCGACAATCTTGGCGTCAAAGCCGTGGTGAAGCGGACGGGCAAGCAGACGGCGCAGGCCATCCTGGAGGACTACAAGCTTCAGGACAGAGCGGACGCGCAGAAACAAGTGGAGAAATCCAGCAAATAGCCCGATCCCCACACCACCTTCACCTACTCTCTTGCCTTAAATATAATTTGAGGTGCATTCATATTTGTGCTTATACTGTATGTTTATATTTACAAGACGGCAAATTGCTTTCATCACTAAAAGGACTTTGTAGAGATTTTATTCTATAAAATAAATTTACGTAATATATATTATATAATTTTATATGATCAAAAGCAAAGTCATAACATTTTCAAAGCATCACAGGAACAAGAGTTTATTTTTCCTAATGCGGTTTGTACCGTTAATGTGACTGTGGTTCTTTTCCGTTAGACTACTGATCACTGTGCCTATAACTACTGTGTTTGATTTGAAGCAATCAAAAATTCATATTTTCAAACCAAGGATGAAAGTTTATAGTCATCTGTCAATATTAATTCATGTTGAAAGTGCATAGCGGGTTATTTTAAATCTAAATACTGATGCTTTGTATGATTATTATAAAGTGTACACATGTTGATGTTTTTGAAAATTTCCACATTAATGGGATGTCTAACGCAAAAACCCCTTTCACGTAAACCAAAAAATGTTGGGTTTTTTTACATGGCAATGAACTGTCGCAAACGTGTAACCTGACTGTAATGCTGCAACTACTGTATTCGTCATGTTCTGCTCAAGAATTTTTCGTTTGTTAACTTTAAAGTGTCTGGTCAGCAAGAACAAGAGTTATAGTTGCAACAAGAGCGTGAGCATAAGTGGATTGTGCCTTCCCCAGCCAACAGGGCATGTACTACACTGGAATGAAGAAAAAGCATCACCAAGGGCCAATACACAAATGTTGACATGTTGCCGCTACCAGATCCAAGTAAAACATTTTAAGACTAAAATTGGAATTTTATAGTGTTTATTTAACATCCGTGTTTCTTTTAGTCGAGACGACACAAAATGGAGATATTCCAACAGGTTTTCTTGAACTGTTAGCTTTGCATGGCTAAGGTTAGCTTGCTAGCTGTGTCATTGTAATAGCTTTGTAGGTAGTTGTTGGGTGGTTAGCAGAGTGGTGGCGGCATCGTCATTTCAAATGGAAATATGTATTATTTTAGTTTTTAGTCAAAAAAGAAATCCCATTTCATGCTATTGTAAAAATGTGTGTTTCAACTTGCGCAAAGCTCGATGCGCCATCGTGTGTCCAGCTTTTGCCTAGCATGGCTGAGAGTTGGTGGTGTATTTGGTAGTTGGGCATTCAGTTGGGATTTAGCCAAATTAACTTCCCTCCAAATCGCTTCCACATTGCAATTTTATAAACCAGAAATACTTAACAAAAGTGCCGTGTAACAGCACACAATTATCGCTCCGACTTTGCGCTGTCGAAGTGTCCTTGAGCAACACATACAACCCTAATTCGCTAACAGTGGGCCGAGCAGCGCCTTACATGGCGGCAGTCTCCTGTTAGTGTAGAATGTGTGTATCAATGCGTGACTGTGAAGCTTTTTTTTTTTTTTTTTTTTTTTTTAGCACTACGGCCACTGTAACTTGTAGCTCCGGGATCAGTGATCCCGTCGCCCTCAATGGTGGTGATCACCAACACCGAGGGGCGACGAGTAGCCTGCCGGCTTATTCTAAATATTCATCACCAGTGATTGGACATAATGAATTTCTAGGAATGTTGTAGAAGTATTAATTTGAACACGGAAGTGTAATTTGAGCAAATTTGTTACAAGTGTGTATCAAATTGGTAGGCCTTCGCTTTAATCAGTAGTCAAGAAGTCGTTTTCAAATTTAAAAAAGGTTGGTGACTCGTGACTTATTGTAATCATATTGCGCATGCGCGCTTTGCCGTGGACGAGCACAGGTCCGGTGAACACCACCGCAGTGCAATGGCCGAGGAGGGAGGAAGAAAGATGACGATGAGGAGTTGGTAGCAGGTGGAGGAGGGGACGGAAGCTCAGCAGGGAGGAGGAGGAGGAGGACACCGGCTCCAGCCTGAGCGAGCGAGCGAGCCAGCGAGCACACGGCAGGCGGGCGTGCACAAAAGGACACTCGCTCTGTCAGTGACATCAAATGAATGCATCTGAAGGCAACTTTCAACCTTTTTTTTTGACAAGCTTCTGCTCACATCTCGAAGGTAGGCCGAATCCAAACCAATTCCTTCCATTGTTGGATGTTGTCATTTTTTCCTGTCTTGCAAGAAATTCAATTGCTCAGCTGCTTTTATGTGCATGCTTCTGCTGCTACATTCTTTGTGTCTTATTATTATTAATATTTTGAAATGAATGAGAAATGTGCTGATTGTGGAAGGTGTTAAAACAAGCAGCATGGGATGGGTGTGACTTGCTCCTCCTTATGTGTCCTAGCAGCAGCATGGTTGTGAAGGGGGGGCTTCAGGCGCTCAGCACAAGCAGATTTGTGCGGATTTCCTCAAATTCACAATTTCAAACAGTTCCCAGGTGCCTTCATAACACGTCCGACATGCTTTTGGCAACATACCCCAAGGACCACCAATTATGGTACACTTGTCACCCTCGCATACAGGCCTTGTTGAAAAGAGCCTGTTTTGAGGGGGTGGTCCTGTTTCAAGAAAATGGAAGGAAAAAGACGCGTAACAAAAGAGTTCCATGTTGGTCTAAATGAGCTACCCAACTATTGGACTGTTCAAAATTCATTGACAAGACTGTTAGCTTACCAACTTACCCATTTTTGTGTGTGGGACGGAAAAAATAGCGAGCCATAAGCTTTGATTCACTTTCAGTGATTTATTTATTGAACGGGTTGTTAGAACAATGAAAACATTCACAAGGAGCATGACAAACATGTGGTTAATGTGGGTGCTACAGCCAGGGCCCTTGACATCACTGTAATTGTGCGTGTGTGTGTGTGTGTGTGCCACTATGCACGTGTGTGTTAGTGCTTCATTACAGTACACGTCACAAAACCAGTTGATTATTTAAGAGATCTTGGTCAAGGAAATGATTAAAGTCACGAGTCAAGTGACCACCGTATGTCCCCTTTTTAATCGAAGAACTTTTTCTGCTTTGTCTTTATTAGGGCGTCAAAGCAGCATCAAACATGGAGCTGGAGCACTTTGACGAGCGGGACAAGGCGCAGCGCTATGCCCGCCGGGGCTCCCGGGGCAACGGACTCCCCAGCCCCACTCACAGCGCGCACTGCAGTTTGTACCGAACTCGGACGCTGCAGGCGCTGAGCTCGGAGAAGAAGGCCAAAAAGGTTCGCTTCTACCGCAACGGGGACCGTTACTTCCAAGGGATCGTGTACGCCATTTCCCAGGACAGGTTCCGCTCTCTGGAGGCGCTCCTGGCCGATCTCACGCGAGCGCTTTCGGACAACGTCAACCTGCCGCAGGGGGTTCGGACCATATACTCCATCGATGGCCTGGCGAGGATCGCGAGCATGGAGCAGCTGGTGGAAGGTGAGCGAAATCCAGTCCAAAATAGCTTCTATGTGCTCCCACTTGTCCAAACATGGTATTCTGATTATCAAGCCTACAAATTCTCACCAATTCAGAGTGTTTCCAAAATTCGTTACCTATCGTTGAAATTCTCCAGAATCTTTCCGTATTCCCCCATTTGCAACCCAAATGCCAAGGCACGTGCTTCTACTTTTCTAGGCGAAAGCTACGTGTGTGCCTCCTTCGAAGCGTACAAGAAGGTGGACTACACCAAGAACGTCAACCCCAACTGGTCTGCCGGCGCCAGGACGCCCGTCGCGTCCCCCCGTGACCCGCCCTCCCTCGGCAGCGGCAGGTCCGGCTCGCCCGAGACCCGGGAGAGCAAGGACTTCATCAAGCCCAAGCTGGTCACCATCGTCCGCAGCGGCGTCAAGCCTCGCAAGGCCGTGCGTGTCCTGCTCAACAAGAAGACGGCGCACTCCTTCGAGCAGGTCATGACCGACATCACGGACGCCATTAAACTGGACAGCGGCGCCGTCAAGCGGCTCTTCACGGTGGACGGGAAGGCCGTATGTAACCTGTTGCTCTTTTTCCACGTCAAAGTCAGTGAGTTTATGAGTATATATATATTTTTTTTTAGGCAGATTCCAATATTTGGCAGAATAATATTCAGATAAGCAATTTATCGGTCAATTAATATAAAAACTATAAATTAAATAAAATACATTTTGGTGCCGTAGACAGCAGGCATGAATTACAGTCGGCTCATTTGCCTGCTTTGCAATACTTTGTCCTGTACTATTTGTTGAACTCGCTAACTAATCAGCTGATTAGTTTTATCATTATGTTTGATTGTCATTATTTTATCCTGAATTTATTATGTGTTAATGTGTAAAGAAAAACAACCAAACAATTAACCAAACGAAATGTTAAAAGAACTAATATCATCCGATTAATCGATTAATTGGATTGTTGCCCTCATTTTTATATTTTCCAATAATAATGATCAATTCAAGTCAATTTAGTTAGATGCGTAGTTATGCAACAAATAAAACGTGTATGTCAAGATACATCTGTACAGCAACTTTTCCACCAATTTGGGATTTCTAAACACATTTCTTTTAAATGCTCACATTTTATTAGCATTTTCTGCGATTATTATAATTGACTTACTCACTAATCAAGGGTTTTTATTGTTGTAACTTTAGATTGCAAAGTTTATATTGGAAAACAGATATGTCCACTCTAGATCCGTTGGGAATGAGAAATGAGATTTCCCGGCCTCTATTTAATGTACTTCTCTGGAAGGGATGTAAGACGGATGTATCTGCTAACACAACGGACGGTGATCAATCCTGTTTAGTGACTTGGCTCTCGTGTTCTCAAAATCAATAGATAAAAAGACAGGAAGACTAGCCGGCTACCGAGATAGCTCACTAGCTAGCTAGCTAGCTAGCTAGCATTTGGTCGCCATCCATGCTCTGGCCCATATAAAAAAAACAATCGAATGACTTTCACCCCCCTCCGCTTCTCTCTGATGGTGTCTCTGGTTTCCATGGCGATGTGGTTTCCCGAGCCGGTTGCTAAGGAACTGCTGCAGAGCGGTGCTGCAGGCAGCGATGTCAGGGATGTGTGAGAGGACTCGGGACGGCGGCGGCACCAAGATGGAACACATGGCATCACCCCACGACTGTGTCCTGGTTAAAACGTGACGTCGCGTGAACTTCCGGGCGGCAATTGTTCGCAAATGGCACCGCGGGTTAACAAATTCTTCCCTGTCATTTGCACAGCGGCTGACTGGTTAGCACGTCTGCCTCCCTGAGTTGCGTTTTTCGGTTCCAACTCCGGCCTTCCTGTGTGGAGTTTGCATGCCCCTCCTTGTGCCTGCGTGGCTTTTCTCCGGGTGCTCCAATTTCTTCCCACATTCCCAAAACCTGCTCGTAGGTTGATTGGACACTCTGAATTGCCCCAATGTAGGATTGCGATGGCCGGCAACCCTTCCAAGACAAATGAGATAGGCTCCAGCGGCTCCAGCGGCTCCAGCTCCCCCGCGACCCTCGTGAGGAGACGCTTATCGGATAATGAATGGCTGCATTATCTTTGGGTACACTTTCCAACCATCAGTCTCCTTAACGACATCGCTGGTGTGGTTAGACTCTTACATGTCGCTAAAGAGAAGTAAACACGCATGACCGGCTTTGGTTGGTCTGTGGCGTTCCACTCGCCGCAGTAATGCATTTACAACTGTTGGGCCTGCGCGTCTACCGAGAAGATGGGATGAAAATTCAGTCTTAAGACACAACCCGGAATATTGTTTCGGAGACATCCGACAATTTGGGCCTTGCAGGCTTTGATCCGAAGAGTGGCAAATCGCTCCCGTTGTTGTCCATTTGCGATGGAGAAGTGTAACCAGGGCGCTGGTGAGTGTGCGGCTTTCATTGATTTTTTTTTTTTGTGCATGCTGGCTCAGTGACACAGCAGCTCCATCAGGCCCGCCTGCACCCCCACTTTGCCAAGCGACCCCTCCCCCATCCAACATTCTCATTGTTGTCAAGCATCAGCATATTGAGCGGCCGGCTGGCTTTTAATCAGCCGGTCGGGCCGAATGACGGACGATGGAGGGGGGCGCGGCGGGGGGGTCAGATCAATTGGAGGCAAAGACTGTGACGGAACAGTGGAATTTTCTGCAGCTTTTTTGAGAACGTTTTGTCTCTACTGACGGTTCATCTGCAAAATCAAGATGGCAGTTGACTGCTTGGCATCGTTCTGCATTTGTCCTCGACACTCCTAATAGCAGTCCTAATCCGGCACTTTCTATATTTAGCTCTTCAAACAAAAAGTGTGATTCTCCCCAGCAGTGGGAAGCTATTTTAGATCACTGCCTCGATTTCTGGCTGCGAGATGCTGATGATGATTATGAAAAGCAATTTCACGACTTAAGCGAGGATAAAAGACAACTTTTGTGCCGAGGTGGTGGAAATGCGGAATGCGGCGGCGCCTGTGGTGCATCGGCAAGTCTCAGCAGTGGATCGCCAAAAAAAAAAAAAAATTGAGTGTGCTTCTAATGAGAAAATGATATATAATTTTGAACTTTATTAAAAAAAATAATGACATAATTAAAAACAATGTAAAGAATGATGTGATGTTTTTGCCACATGTTTCATCAAAGTAGGGTTTCAAAGTTAGTAACCTTACTTTAGGCTTGCTGTTTCAAAGTATGGTTTCAAAATAGGTTTTGAAGTTAGGTTTGTTTTTCAAAATTGGGTCTCAAAGTAGGGTTTGGGTTTCACAATGAGTTTTTGGGTGTTTCTTACTTTTCTCACCCAGTTTTTTGCCTTGGTGGAGGCTGCCAGGATGGCCGAGTGGTCTAAGGCGCCGCGTTTCGGTCCCAGTCTCCCCAGGAGGCCTGGGTTCGAATCTCGAATTTCCCCATTGTGGGACTAATAAAGGGAATCTTAACATCGTTCCGCTCGTTTTCATTGGTCCTAACAAACCGTCCATGGTGGTTTTGGTTCTTCAGCGGTCTGAGTTGTGGCCTGAGATCAACCAGGCCCTCCTCATCACCTCTTCCTCACTCGCACCCGCCTCCCGTCTCCTTGGCAACAGCCATCCTTGCTGCTCGCCCCGCCCCCCGCTGGGACTCGTTTTTAGGAGGAGGGGCGGACTCGAGTGAGTGGGCCAGTTCGGCCCCCGTGCTCATTGTTTGCCCGTTTTGCCCGAACTGAGTGAAAATCATTTTTATGTTGCCGTCATGACGACGTCAGGATTTTTTTAAACACTAACTGCTTTTGTTAAGCTGCCAGCGATGCTCTCCTTCCCAGTGAGAGGAAACGCGCTTCGCTTAAGTGTATCAATATCGGCTCTTAAGAAGAAAGCCAGGACGCCATCAACGTCTTTTGATTTATTTATGACTGCTGAGTTGGCTTTTTTTTTAATGCGAGCATCCACTGAGACGTTTGTTTATCAATTTGCAAGCTTTCATCATTTGGGGGAGTGAGACTCAAAAGTGTGCAACCGTGATTGGTACGCAGGCTCCCTCTTGTGGCGCACAAAAGAATCACAGCCTAATACAGTTCAGTTGTGGCCATGGCCAGTTGATTTTTTTTTTTTCCAAACAGAACCACTGACATCTTTGTGTTCATGATTGACAGGTCACGTGCCTTCAGGACTTTTTTGGGGATGACGACATCTTCTTTGCTTGCGGGCCCGAAAAGTACCGCTACCAAGATGACTTCAGTTTGGATGAAAGTGGTAAGTGTGGCTTAGATTTGAAGCAGTTTGGGTTAATTTTACCCCAAGTTTTTTTTATTTTTATTTTGCCGGTCCGCCCCGCATCCTTCTGCAAATTGGGCACCCTTCCATCCTTACACTTTTGTCCTTATTCATAGAAATAATCCGTCCATCTTCTCTTGAATTTATACCAGGGACGAACTTGCCATCTCTGCTGCAGTCACTTTATTTTGGATCCAGCAGATTGGGTTGAAAACTGGATTTGAGGGTGGCTGAAAACCTGAAGGCGGCCGGTGTAAAAACTGTGCCAAGCTTCTTCTTCTTCCAAAATGTTGATTATAAAATGAGCGTGAACCACATCTAAACTGCTCGCTTATTTCTTGGTAGCTAACTCAGTTTTTATTTTTTGCGGGATCCAAATCAAATCCTCGACTCAATGCGCTTGATTTTAATATTGGCTCGCTCACTTTTGGTATTTCAGCCAATTTGGGTTTCCTTTAACCTCGCAGTTTTCAAACTTGTACCGCAAGTTCTGCGACGTTTGTTTGCCTGTCCCCGTGGCTGTTGGCAATGAAGTGACCCGTTGATACGCAAGTCATCATTTTTAACTCTCCGCCGATTGGGTTCGCCGCACCACATTTGCCTCGCGGCACACTTTCCTTGTTTGTTGTTTCTATTCTCTCCAGATTGCAGAGTGGCCAAGTCGGCCTCGTACGGTCGGCTTCCGTCCGTGCACGGTCGCTGCTCTCCAAGAAGCGGCGGAATGTCCCGCAGAAGCAAGTCGCCCTCATCGACTGGCTCAGGTGAGGCCTCACAAATTGTTTGACCCTTTTCAGATTGGAAGAGGGGAGCAAGAAAAAATGGCACCTCTCCATTTATTTATTTATTTTCTCGCCAGCCAACGGGACTGCCGGCAGTCAGCTGTCCACCCCTCGATCGGGGAAATCGCCCTGCCCGTCTCCCACCAGTCCGGGCAGCCTCAGAAGACAGCAGGTTGGGGCCGTTGACATTTTCAGTCCGGAATAACAAATGACGACTTTTCTTATAAGCACGTGGACATGCTCGCACGATCGTGGTTAGTAAGTAGGCCAGATGAAAATGTAATTTCATGATTTCAGTGAGGAAAATGACATCAGCATGTTGCTGGAAAAATGGGGCAAAATACTATTAAAAAAAAACCAAAAATATATCTAATAAAAAATGTGCATTATCTCCTTCAAAACAATCCCAAATAATATGAAAAATACCAAAAAAAATGTGATATAAAATCCCTGAATAATGTCAATGAAATTGACTTATTTTTTAAGAAAAATGGTACACAGTTGAATATCTCCTTGTTATTGAATTTATGACTATTGCGCAATCTTCCCATTTTCAGGGATGGCAGCACAGCGGCTCGTCGCTGTCGTTGGCCTCCGCCAAGGTGTGCAGCTTCATGGACGAAGGCGACGCACCCGGCGGCGAAGGTGAGAGCGACCGCACGACGCACGCAAAGTCTTTTCATAACTCCGCCCCCCTCCACAGCTGAGCCAACGGGCGAGGCCACTGTGCCCGCCTCCATCGCCGAGCGCTACAAAGTGGGCCGCACGTTAGGCAGCGGCAACTTTGCCGTGGTGCGAGAGTGTGTGGAGAGATCCACGGGAAGAGAATACGCCCTGAAAATCATCAGCAAGGAGAAATGCAGAGGAAAGGTGCTTTTTTTTTTAAATAACCGCTAGTCGGGGCGCCGTGAACATATTATGACATTTTTGACTTGACATCCCTTTTGAGTCGAGGGCATGTTTCCTTTTTGGCCGCTGTGTTTGAGTTTTCCGTGCCGTTCAGGAGCACATGATCCAGAGCGAGGTGTCCATCCTGCGGCGGGTCAAACATCCCAACATCGTGCTCCTCATCGAAGAGATGGACACGGGCAATGAGATTTATCTGGTCATGGAGTTAGTCAAGGTATGCCAAGTGTTGGTCATTTGAAGCCCCACCTTTGGAGTGGTCACGCCTGCTGCTGCACGTTTGCGTCTGTGCAAGGGCGGCGACCTGTTTGACGCCATCACCTCGTCCAACAAGTACACGGAGCGGGACGCCGGCTGCATGCTGTTCAACTTGGCCAGCGCCATCAAGTACCTGCACAGCCTCAACATCGTCCACAGAGACATCAAACCGGAGAATCTGCTGGTAAACAAGCGCACACCGCAAAGGCGACGTTCTTAAGCTGAGAAGCGAGGATGTCAGCAAAAAGAAAAACCAAACATCTCTATTGAACGAATATCGTAAAGCAAGCCAGTCGTTTCGAATCTAAAACATGTTGCTTTATTGCTTTGGCGCCATCTTGTGGCATTTTTGGGGCGAGGGCGATTGTTGAAGTTGAGGTGAAGTACAGAACAGAGCCTTGTCTCATGAGGAAAAAAAAAAGTTCTTTGTTGCCATCTTGTGGCATCTACATGCAATTACAGAGCTTTTTGTTGGATTTGTGGATTTTCACTATCGGTGGCAGTGTGAGCTTTGGGCCATAAAAACGAAAAAAAAATGATTAAGATGTAACGATTCACTGAAGCCCTGATTTGATTCGATTTTCAGTTCCCGATTTCGATTTTTTTTAATTTAGAACTAATTTTATAACCAAAATATGTATTTATTTTAACATCTGCATTTTTTCCTTGTTACAAATAGTCCAGTAACTTGAGAAAAAAAGAAAATGAACGCATTTTGACTGTTTAACTACTGAACTAAACGTGAAAATAAATAAAGGTACAAAAGATTTGCCTTATCATTGCAAATCCTTTTGTGATCAATTATTTTCTATTTTTACACCGATGCATATTGTAAGCAGTTTAAACTTTAAATTTTAAATCCATATTCAATTTTTTTAAATTTTCCACACGAAATACATCTTTGTACTTGTAAAGAATGATTTTATAACAATTGTTCCACTGAAAAACTTTTTTGGTTGAATTTATCAAATTTTTTTTAGACACTACCAAATTTGGTAGTGCCAAGTGGTCGCATAAAATACCTCCGGATCTTTTTTTTTTTTTAAGACAACAATGTGTGTCTCTGGATCCAGATGATTTTATTTTGTGCGAACATTTTTTTTTTTCAGTGTGGACGACGCTTTAATTTGTACGACCTTATGTTGAATTGCTTTTGCGTTTATGAGAGGCTCCTTGACAACAAACAACATGGCTAATTGCTTCTTCCTTTCCACGAATTGTCATGCGCCAAAGGTTTACCGGCACCACGACGGCAGTCAGTCTCTGAAGCTGGGCGACTTTGGCCTGGCCACCGTTGTCAACGGTTACCTGTACACGGTGTGCGGCACGCCCACCTACGTGGCGCCGGAGATTGTCGCTGAGAAGGGGTGAGTCCTGACGTCATCTTTCTGAAAGTTGACTGAATTTCGCACGTCTAGTACAACGTGACGACGTCGTGCCGGTCGGCTTCACCAAATTCCTGTTCAATTCCAGGTATGGCCTCAAGGTGGACATTTGGGCTGCGGGTGTTATCACTTACATCCTGCTGTGTGGCTTCCCGCCCTTCAATTGGTACGTGCGCCCGCCCCAAACACTTTGAAACTAATCCAAACACAATCTATAGTGAGTGGCAGCAATAGCAAATGAGCCCGCAAAAATACTGAACTGTTTTTGGAATGTGGGAGAAAACCAGAGTACCCGGAAAAAACCATCGCAGGCACGTGGAGAACACGCAAACTCCACACAGGAAGGCCGGCGCCGGAATCGAATCTTGCACCTCCGAACTGCTAACCAGTCATCCACCGAGTGAGTAATCGTTTGTGTGTTTGCCCAACAGCGGGGAGGACCACGATGGTCTGTTCCAAGAGATCCTCAAGGCCAAGTTGGAGTTCCCGTCGCCGCACTGGGACAGCGTGTCGGACTCTGCCAAGGTGAGTGCCGTGCGAGAAATCCTCCTCAATCGTGACATCGCCGCGAGACTAACGCGCCTTTGCTTGTCCGCTGCTCAGGCTCTCATCAGTGGCATGCTGCAGGCGGACGTGGACCAAAGACTGTCGGCCGGGCAGGTGCTGGAGCACCCGTGGGTCAATGTAAGAAGACGTCGATGATGTCACCGCTTCCCGTCCCGTGTGCTCAAAGCTTCAAGCGGCGCTGCGGGCCAATGTTTGCCTTCGCAGGAGGACGGCGTGCCAGAGAACCAGCAGCAGCTGCCCGTGGCCGTGAGGATCAAGAAAAACTTCAACACCGGACCCAAAGGCAGCAGCACAGCGGCAGGCGTCATGGTCATCACGGTAAGGTCGCACGCGCACAAATACTGTCGGACAAGTCGGACCTTCGGAAATATGGAAATCATTTCCAAAAAATAAATAAAAAATCTTAGTTGATGACTTGTATGAAAGTAATTCTTTTATTTTTTGACATGAAGTGATTTTTAGGGAAAATGTTTTCCAGCACAATGTCATATTTTTGAGTGGTAAAAAGTCAGAATTTCCCAAATTATTTGGAGAAAATTTTTTTTATCCTTTCAAGAAATAAATGTTTGATTTATTTTTCAAGCAAATGACAAATTCATAAGAAGTCATACCCCCCCAAAAAGTCCTATATCTTTAAAAAGGAAAAAGGCAATATATTGTTGACAAAAAAAGTAGTTTTTTTTCTCCCAGGAAATGAAATATTTTCAGTGAATTTTATTCATTTTTATTTTTACAAAATTTTATTTTTGGGGGAAAGTCTTATTTTTGACAAAAAGTTGAAATTGTTTTTTGGAGGAAAAAAAGTATACTTTTTTTCAAAGAAAGAAGTATTTCTCGTAAAAGTTGTTTTTGTTGAGGCAAAGAAGTACATTTTCAAGAAAGAGGTAAATTTTGAGAATGTTTCTAACACTTTCTTTTAACAAGTCATGTTTTTCTGAGAAAATGTCACATTTTCCAAAAGTATTTTAAGAAAAAAAAAATTTTTTCAAGGAAAAAGGATCATATTTTTCAGGAAAAAAAATGGAAACGGCAGTATATATTTTGAAAAAAATAGATTGTACGTAATTAAAAAAAATTATACAAGAAAATAGATTTTTCAAGTTTTACTTTTAAAAAGTATACCTTTTGTAATGAATATATTGAAAAACAAAAGTTGTATATTTTTAAGGAAAATAATTTAATAATTTTCAAGAAAATGGTGCATTTTGAAAATGTTTTTAATTTTATTTAAAAGTCCTGGTCAAAGGTTGTATTTTCGAAAGTAGTCGTAGATTTACATAATATTATTGGAGAAGAAAAAAAGAAAATGGAAAGATGGAAAATTTCACATTTTAACGGAAAATCATGCATTTTTCCCCCCCATTTTTAGAAAAACAATGATAAAGTTTCATATATCTTTTTTTCCAAATGTTCAAGAAACGAGTTGCACAAAAGTAGTTTTTAACATTTGTATTTTATCATGAAAAAAGTAAAGTTTATGTTGTGGAGGAAAAGGCTCTATTTTTAGGGAAAAAAAATATTTTGATGGAAATTATCCAGGCACTGCAACATTAGCGAACCAAAAAGTTACCAAACGTTCTTGACGAATTTTTGTTTTGTTTCCTCGCTCTGCCAGAACACGCCACTGGACAAGGAGAAGCAAGTTTTCCGTCCAAGACAATATCACCCCGACGCCAACTTCCCACACGGCGTTCGCTCTTCCGTCTGCTCGGCGTCCCCCCACGGCGCCAACCCGGTGGTCGTGTCCCCCGCCGACTTCACATCCGAATCGGACGACTACTCTCCGTCCGGTACGGCCGACACGGTGCAGTCGCCCGTGTCTCCGTTCTGAGGACGCCGTCTGCTCATGACTTCACTTCGCTTCACAAGCCATGATTGTATTTTTTTTATTTTTATTTTTTTATCGTGAATGCTGAACAGCATTCAACCGCAATCGCATAATTGGATAAGTCATATTTGAATGTTTTTGGAAAACAAGCTTAGGCAACTTCCAATTTTTCACCGAAAAATTCCATAATTATAAGGAATTTACCTAGTGGTCCTTTCACATTTTTCCACTGATTGAAACTATTCTTAAGTCACACATTCAAGATTTTTTTAGTCAGTATTTTAGTTCAGCTTCATATTTTCAGCAGCCACAGTCGCAGTTCCACATTTCTCCACCAATTCAAGCCATTTAGACTTCAAACTGTTTAGCTCATTGGGAACATTTAGGGAGATTTTTTTTCGCATCTCCAAATTCGCACCTTTTTTCATGATTCCACATTTTCTCCCATATTCCCTGTTTCACAGGGAAACTGTTTAGCTCATTCAAGACATCTTGGGAACTCCCAAAAAGTTGACAGATTTTAACAATACAATTCCCGAATCCAGAATCATTTAACAAATTTACAGGCCCTTCTCCTTACACATTTCTTGAAGCCATTCCAGCATACGTGTCACATTACAACAATTGAATTACTTCCAGAGCATTTAATTTCAGCGCCTGTTCTTCAGTTTTCACACGCAATTTATATAGAAACGAGTTCTCGGCTTGGTTTCACAATAAACAAGCCACTCGAATGTTGGAGCCTTAGAAGGGAGCGCTCTGTCGCCCTCTTGTGGTCAAGAGTATGTACTGCAGGAACGCCTGCCTGCTTCATGGACATTTTAATGTCTTTATGATTATACTGTTGCACCATTTTGTCACGTGGCTGTTGCTGCGCGATCGAAGGTTGTGGTGCATAAAGTTAATTAAACCTTCGAGTGGATGGAGCCAAGAATTTGTTACCACATGTGTTATGTGCGCTGTGAATGTATTTATTTTCATTTAATAATGGAAATAATTCCATGCTGATGGTGAAAGAAGTGACATTGTAAGAGCACATGACTGAAAATGCAATTAGAGGCGTCAAGCCCTCCCAAAGCACAGCGTTAAATCATGTGAGATAATGAAACGAAACATGCAAAGTTAAATGAAAGTTAAAATGATGTACCGTATGTAGCAAAGTGCTTCCAATCAAATATGACATTTTGTGCATTCAGAAGTCGTCATTTTTATGTACTTTTTCATTTGTTTCAAAGGCAGGTAGATGTGACTTTCCAAAGTGCATGCGCGCATCTTTGAAACGTGCTGCATCAAATGTTTTGTGTCGAATGTGCTGCGGCTCGCTTGATTGTACTCGTTCCACGCACGCGTCCTCGACGAAATGTAACGCCGCTTTGTTGTTTTTAAAGGGCTGCTAAAACGTTTGACTCACTGAGGAGCAATCAAATGGCACAAATAAACTTTGCCTACGGAGTGTCACTTGAAGAAACGAATGACGTCAGATTCACCGAACAACATAGGAGAAGCCGTCTGGTTGCGGGATAACGAAAACTTAATTTTTCATGAATTTTCGAAATCGGGTGTAACGGTCAAATTTTGATATTTCTCATTCCTTTTATTTTGAAATGCCACCTCAGATTTTGATGAAAGTACCTTGGTTGGATACCTGGGGTGGCCTAGTGTACCCCAGAACCAGTCTGGTTGCGGGATAACGAAAACTTAATTTTTAATGATTTTTCGAAATTGGGTGTAAAGGTCAAATTTTGATATATTTTTCTGCCTTTTATTTTGAAATGCCACATCAGATATTGATGAAAGTACCTTTGTTGGATACCTGGGGAGGGCTAGTGTGCCCCAAAACCCGTATGGTTGCGGGATAATGAAAAGTTAATTTTTAATGATTTTTCGAAATTGGTTGTAAAGGTAAAATTTTGATACATTTTTCTGCCTTTTATTTTGAAATGCCACATCAAATTTTGATGAAAGTACCTTGGTTGGATACCTGGGGTGGCCTAGTGTACCCCAGAACCAGTCTGGTTGCGGGATAACGAAAACTTAATTTTTCATGAATTTCTTAAATCGGGTGTAAAGGTTAAATTTTGATATTATTTTTCTGCCTTTTATTTTGAAATGCCACATCAGATATTGATGAAAGTACCTTGGTTGGATACCTGGGGTGGCTTAATGTTCCCCAGCACTAGTTTGGTTGTGGAGATGAGGCACCTTGCAAAAGAGAGAGAAAAAAAATCTTGATGAAACAATTTTTCAAAAATCTCTTTATTCTTTTTTTATATCTGTTAAAAATGATCAAACTGATGTGGGACCAACAATTGAAAGCAAAGCCAAGCTACCTGTAACAAATTTCAGACAGATGGCAGTAAAAGCACTTGGAGAAAAAAAAATACATTCAGCAATGGGCCACATTAATTTCTAAACACGTTTTGCATGAACAACATCTGAAGAAAAAATATTTTTTACATTAAAAATAAAAATGAGAAAAAACAAATACAAAAAGTCAATTAAGCACTGTGGCATAATTCTAAAACAAATCATAAGCACATTCACAACATAAACATTGTAGAATTTCAACAAAATTATTCTCAAAACAAAAACAAATGAAAACTCATTTTCCTTCTCTTGTAAGTTTGCCACAAAATATGAATCTATTTGCATACTGTAAACTTGTTATTAAATATGTTTCAGGTCATTACTGCACAGTTTCAGTTTCATATTGCTTCCCGGTGCACGCGGTACAGCATTCACTTCTTTACTTTTTTAAAAATTCTTTTAATACATTAAATGGACAAATCTACTAGGAGTAAAAAAAAAAAAAAAAAAGGGGCGCTTATACAAAAAAAAATCAGCAAATGTAGCTAAAGATAAATGATTGATTTGAAATGATTCGACATAATCAAATTCAGATTTGTGCATGTTTGAACGCAACAGTTTGGCGACGTAAAAAGTCCACTAGGTGGCGCTGTTAAAGCACAAATGTGGATTTTTGTGGGCTCAGCAACAAGGGAGTGTCGAAAAAAAAAAAAGTCAAATAAAAACTCAGGCCCGACTTTAAACCATGACTTCACACATTTGTTTGTGTTCCAATATTTGCGGTTACTTTTGGCTAAATCAGACATGTCGAGCTCGTCGTGTCAATATATATTTCAGATTTTATTTATTGGAGTGATTTTTGCCGGTAAAAAGTTTAGTATGGAAAAAAATGTAAGGCCGGCAGAAGTTTCCTTCCCTTTTTTTCATTAAAAAAAAATCCAATTTTCTAAACATTAAAAGATAAAAGGTGTTGTCTATCCAAATTTCCACTTTTGACAACATGTTGAACCATTTTCTTCCTTTCTTGGCGACTTAACGGACGCCATCATTTTGACCTCAACACGTACTTGGCCGAAAAAAAAAAAAAAGATTTTCTCCCCTTTAAATGTCTTCTTAATATGCTTGTGACTCCTCTGTCCAATTGTATTTGTTTCGGCTCTGATTTTACGAGCAGTCCGCTAGGATGGAAACTCTTCATGATTCTGTCTGTGTTTAAAACGCACAAAACGGACAGAAATGAAGCGATTCCTGCTTCACAAGAATTTTCTTACTAAGATCACCACGTCACTGTCCTGTCCCGACGAAGATGGAACAAAAGTGGCTTGGGTTCAGTTTTATGAGCAAGTCTCGGAACCATTTGTCGCATATTTACACGTTCCGCTTTGGTTCCCACACGTCAAGCCAGCAGAAAGCGCGCGGAGGCCGAACGCAAACCCGGTCTTGGCTTGACTTTTCAAGGCCACTGGGCTCGGTCCTGGACGCGACTTTGGGTCTTTGTCGGACCGAGTTCCGGTTCTTGGTCCGGGGTGTCCGCTGGCTTGTCGCTCAATACCTGTGTTGGTGCTCGTAATGCCAGCGGTTGAAGTCGATGTTGAACGCTACGATACTTCCTGAGGCCATCCCGGTGATCAGAGTCCTAAGGAGCACAAAAAAACAACAACAACAAAAAAAGGAAATTAAAGAATGCAGGACAAGGTGACTTGACTACATTTTCTGAACATTAATTTTATTTATTTATTTTTTTCAGAATTGAACTCTTCCCAACTGTTTGGGTAAAATCTGACAACAACTAAAATATTGTAAATATTTTTAGACTGAAACTTGATGACACTCCTTTAAGCGACCTCAAAATAGACAGAAGAGAACGTCAAAGAGGTTTCGTAATAAGGAGGCAAGATTGGACACAAATGTGAATTATTAGTTTGATTTTTTCTAAATTGCATTTTTAATCCAATGAAATGAAGGTTGAACCATCATTCTGAAACGGGAACACATTTATCCGTTTCTGAGAAATTGAATTTTCTGTTTGCTTATTGTGTCAATACAAAATGGCTGCCACATCCTGACAGTTTGGCGACAAATTTGGAAATTAAGAGCGGACAGTAAGTTGTAAAATGGCAGAAATAAATCAGTAATAAGAATAAAATTGCAAAGACAACTCATAAAGTTGTCAGTGGGAGGATTCCAAATTGGGCAAGAAAAAGAAAATATCACGTTACAACTGGAATACACAGAATGTGATCAAGTTATGGGAAGCAAGAAAATAAATTGTAATGATGGGCATAATGATTAGAGAGAAGTAAAAATAAACATAAATACGAGGCCCCGTGGCGCCAAATCAGCTCGTCGCTTTCGTTTTTCCTGACTTATCGTGACAACCGTGCAGCAAAAATCGTCTCATTTCATTGGCGGCACTTGGTCAGTCGAATTTGTGAAAACAGCAGCGGCAGGCAACATGCGTGTGTCCCCACGTGGCCTTCCTGGACCGGTCCAAATTCTTGACGTCACGCTCGCAGCCCCCATGCAGACACCGTCTCTCAGACGTGACGGACGCGGGCGGGTGCGTGCGTGCTCATTTAATGGACCAAAGTGAAAACGGAGAGTTTGGAATGGACAAAGAAGTTGCTGTAAAGCTGCCTTGCTACGGGGCACAAGTCTCCAATTTTAAGAGCGCTCACAGACTAAGTCAAAGCCAAACTGACAAGCATGACACAAACAGGCACCATGGAGCTTTTTCCTCAGGCTACACATTATTTACAAGTCAACAAGTTTACTTATTTATTGCGACACAATTTACATTTATTTATTTATATATATATATCACAAACATGAGGGCTGTCAAAGTTAGAGTTGATATAGATTAAATGATTTTAAAATATAAAAATATTTTATGCATGTATGTATATACGCCAAATAGAAAGTTGTCAATTTTTTAAATATTTATATCTATATATTTCCCCAGGATAAAAACTGCATAATAATAGCTACTTATTTTGTATGTATTCATTTTTTTTTTTTTTTATAAATTATGAAACACATACAACATCAAAACATATAATTACACCAAAATAATATTGACAAACAAGTAGGTCATCACTTGCCAATTTTTGTTTCTTTTTGACGACAATAACACATTTAATCTAATATATATTTAGACTTGCATGTATTTTATACAACAATTGGAAATACACAAATAAAATAACATTAAAACATGAAATTATACTTTCATGTATTTTTACATATTTCAACGTACTTGATAAACTATAATTAGCGTATTTTCGCAGTCATAGGGCGCAACACCTGTTGAGGGTGCTATTTCTGTCTTTGAAGCACACACTCAGCTCAGCTGCTTTTAGCATAGCAATAGCTCGGGTGCTCGCGCTGACTCAGCCCAATTCAAGCAATTCACTTTGCCTCTCGCCGCGTTTCAAAGACAGTTGCCATGATACCATTGACAATCGCTATCATTAACAATGACTCTAATCAATAACAGGTATCATGGCAATAGTCTACAAGACTATGTCAGGGGAGGGACTTCATTGGTCACCACACTCCTTAGAGTCACGGTTTCAAAAAAAATAAATAAATAAACAACTCAGCATACAAGCAAACAATAAGATTAACACAAAACATGTATCTCTCATGCCATCAATATACCAAAAAGAAATAAAAATAACACAAAATGATTATAGCAATGGCTTCTTGGGAGCCACTCAGACTCAGCCAATCACAGCAATGCCTTCTGGGAGCCACTCAGACTCAGCCAATCACATGGCTGTTTAGAGAGATTTGCTGTCATGCTTTGGGCTTTTTGTCTGTTGTCTAAACCTGGGACGTTTCTTGCTTGCAATAACATAAATGATAAGACAGACTACAACATTGTGGACAGCTGCCCTTTTGTCCAGCTTTCTTTCAAACACAAAAGTCACATAATGTATAGTCATGGTCACTTTGAAGCATTAGATGACTCACACTTTGTCCAGCAGGGTGTGCTAAAATGCACTCCGAACAGCCCAATGAGTAAAAGGGTTTGATGGTCGCGAGTGATACTTTGTCCATATAATGAGCGCAGTCGCCTTACAAGGCGCTGTGTTAGTTTAGGGGAAGATTTGGGACTTTTAAGTGCGCCTTATGACTGCGAAAATACGGTATATTTGCAAATTTACGTTTGACACTAACTTATATTTATATAAACTTACCATCAAAATATATTAAAATGTATATTATATATATAATATATATTTATAACGGAATAAATGTAATTAAAAAAAAAAACAACAACAAAATGATATAAACAAACCACTTGAGTCTGACCTTTGGTCATGTGACAGGTCCATGGCTCTGATGGCGGCGTCACAGGCCGGGTACACGTAGAGCGGCTTGAGGCTGCACGCCTGCCACACTTGGACCACGCCGTTGTCGCCGCCCGTCGCCAGATTATGCCCGTCGCTGCTCAGCACCATCGCCTGAGCGCAGAAAAAAAATAAAATAAATAATAAATTCAACAAGCTCATTTTCAATATGCAACAATATCTTGCCTCTTGCAATTGTGAGCAAACTGGTAATTGCAGCTTCTTAAACAATTTACGAGATGTTTTAAAAGAAAAGAAATATTAAAAGAGAAACTAGGAGGAACATAGTAAAATTATGTGAGTGAAAAAAAAAAAAAGTTTAAGACAAGTAAATGAAAAGTCAAAGGAAAAACTAGATCCTAAATGAGTAAAATCAAGTAAAGGAAAAAAAGAAAAAAAAAAAAAAGAAAAAGAAACTTTAAAAGTAACAGAAAGAACACAAAAAAGTAAATAGGGGGAAAAATATTTTGAAAAAAGTAAATGCAGAAAGTACATGGAAAATCAAAAATACATCAATAAAAATACTGAACAACAATATGGAAAATTAAATTGTAAAACTAAAAAACTAAATGAAAAAAAAGACTGCATAACAAAAAGGACAAAAGAAAAACTGGAAAGTAAACTGGAAAAAAAAACGTAAAATAAAAATTAAACAAATAAAAAAATGAAATGAACAAAAATGGAAAATGAAGAAAAACTAAGCAATGTTCACAAAAATTATCAGAAAAGAATGATGCAACACAAATTTTAAAATTTAGTCAATGAAAAAAGACAGCAAAATGACAAAATACTGAAGAGAAAAAAAATAGAACATAACAGTAAAAATAAACACCAAAAAACATGAAAAAATTAAGAATATAATTAGTAAATAAAGAAAATACAAAATAAAACTACAGAATAGAGAACAACAATGTGCTTTGCAAAATAATAATAAAAAAACATATACAACAGAAGAATAACATCAAAACACAGTGAACAATCATCATAAAATGTAGCCGAACTGAATAATAACGCTAAAACTAAAAAAAATAAACTCAATAAAAAAACAAAAAGCAGCCCGTTTACGAGTATCTGCCTGACCCTGGTGCTGTCGCGGAGCTCCATGCTGGCCAGCAGTTTGCCGTTGACGCTGAAGTTGCAGAAGCGCCCGCGCTCGTAGTAGACGATGCAGTGGCCCTCGCTGGACACCGTCATCAGCCGCGGCCGCCGCCAACTCTCGGGACCCTCCAGCGCCCGCAGCAGGTCGCCGGTGATGGTGTGCACCAGGCACGGCCCGTCTGCCAACACACACACAGCGCTCGTGTGCACACTGCCCGTGCCTTGAGACGAGGGCTGGGCAATAAACCGAAAAATTTACATTTACCGAAATTGATTTCAACGACCGACATCATTTTGTCCGTGTCGGTAAATTCTGGGTTTAAAAAAAAAAAAGGAAAAGAAAAGTCTTTTCCGTCTGCGGCAATGTTCATGCCCCTTTAAGACGGCTACAGCGCGTCGAGTCACGTGACTCCACCCATCTGAACCCTCGTTGGAAACCAATTAGTCAGTTTGTTTGCTACGTCGGCTGGCTGACCTTTGGCCCCGCTGATGACCAGCCCCAGTTCTGCGCAGACCGCCACGCACGCCACTTCCTGGTCATGGCCTGTGAGGACAGCTCGCGGCGCCGGGTAGTCGCCTACAACAGGGCACACAGACGAAGCTCAAATGAATATCATGTCAAAGAAAGAACCCCATGACGCCATCCGTCTGAGCCATCACAGCTGAGGAGGCTAAAGTGCGCCCCCAAGTGGCGTTCAGCAGAACAGTGCGGCGTTTCACCAACAGGCAGTAAACCCAGACCATTCAAAACCTTTCACAAAAAAACACGTACATGATCACCAAAAATCGGGCATAGCCAGGTGAAATCTCTTCTCTCGAAATCGGATGATGAGTTCTCTGATAAAGTGAATAAAGACGAGCTAATGCTACTATTTGGTGCTAATCCCATCAGTCACACGTCCGAGTGACAATCGCAGACCCCCAAAGCGCACCTGCCTCCCCCCGTTGGTCGTATGGCCTCCACAGTGGCGGCGGTCCAGTGATGGATGCGGCCCCACGGAGACCACGCGGGAGCCTGAGCGGCGCTGTCAGTGCCGGCAGCTGCTCTGAGGATGATGGTGGGGAGGGGGGGGGAGGGGGGGGGGCGAGGGGCTTGTCGGGTTGGGTGGGCTTTGACGAGGACAAGTGTCACACGAAGCCTCTGGGGAGGTAACGAGGGAGCTGCAGCCGCTCACCTGCCCGACAAAAGATTCAATCTGGCCGCTTCAGTCGCCTTCACCCTCGGGACGAGCGCAAGTCGCCCGCCCGCCCGCTCGGCGGTGGCCTCAGGTGGGGGGGCTGATTGAATCAGAGTCCCCATTTTAATGATCGGACACACCTTTCTTTATTAACATGACCTCCACACAGCAGGCGACAAATGTTTAACTACATTTGAGGGTTTGGCTTTTTCTTTGGCTTAACTTGACATATTGGACAGTAGGAGTGAAAAGTGAAAATTGACACCAGAAATTAACACCAGTGATGGGAAAATGAAGCTTCAAATCTGCGTCATAAACCAGTTGTCATATTTTAGGACTCCTGTAGATGGCGCTCTCGATTCAACATTGGGCTGACTTCCCATTTTTTAATCCCTTTATTTAATCCAACAGCGCCATCTAGAGGACTCAAAAATACAACAACTGGTTCATGAAGCAAATTTGAAGCTTCATTTTCCCATCACTAATTATAACGCCCCGTCAAAAAAAACAAAACAAAAAAAAACGCTTGTAATTCCCTATTTGAACCACTAGATGGCAGCAAAACAGATTTCTTGCTTGACCTCACTAAATGAAGCTCCTGGGTTGGTTATCCAGCTCTGCTGAAACAAGTTGCTTCAATAGTTTGGTTCACCTTCTGATTGGATCGTAATCGGTTATCTGGTTGTTAAAACTTCAAATCCGGACTGTAAAAAGCCTAGAAAAAAAAGCATAACCTTAAAAGCATTGACTTCACTTCTTTTACAAAATTCCCCCTGAAAATAAATGGATTCAAGATGTCTTGATTTTGAAGAACGAAAAAAAGAAAAAAAAAGGGCCCGTCGTGCACGTGTACGTTTCATCGTTGAAAAAGACATTCAGAGTGTTGAGGATGCTTGGCGAGCAGCAGGGGAATTCTCTTTTCCCCGATGCAAACCAACACAAGTTCTCCCCGGCTAATTGGACTCAGCCGAGCCGAAATTCTTAATTAGCCGTCGCCGCTTCTGTCAACTTCATCAAATCGGGACTTGCGCATGCAAAGTGTGAAAAACAAAAAAACACACAAAAGCACTTACTGTTGGCGGGGTTGTCGCCGATGATGTGGTGCCTGCCGCTCCAGTACCACAGAAGAAGAGTGGCGTCTCGCGAACCCGACACGATGTAGCAGTCGCCTCCGATGTACGACTCGGAGCGCGCCACACACGTCACCACGTCCCAGTGGCCGAACACGATCTGGGTCAGCTTTCCTGCTTGGGACACAAACGCGGTGGGCGTGTCGCGGACTGCAAACTATCATCACAATCACGTTACAAATTAAAAAAAAAAAATTAACATGCGACAAGGTGAGTGAAATGTTGTTCTACGCGAGATGCAGAGAAGTTGACTAAAACAAAAGACACACTGGACTCGTTCGTGGAGAAGAAAGAAGAAGAAAAATGAGACGAAGAAGAAGGAGACAAATAAGACCATAATTTGAAGAGAAAATTAAGCAGCTAACGAGCTTTAAATAAAATAAAAAATACATTTTTATGACTGACCGGCAAAAAAGGGTCACGTGCCCATCGGTTTTCACGGCTCTCTGCCCCCCCCCGCGCCTCATGAACGGACCGTTTTACAACAGAACGGCCCGTCCAAGTATTGACATTGTCACCCACGCACGAGCGCGCCCACCTTTTTGCGCTCCCGCTCTGGCGCTCACCTGTCTCCGAGGAGTACACGCGGAAGCTCTTGTCCCAGAAGCCGCACACCAGGATGTAGCGGTTGTCAGCTGTCACCACGAAGCACTGCGTGCTGATCTGGATGCTCTGGTCCACTAAATCTGTGATCTGACGCTTGTTGCTCGCAGCGCTGTTGGCTGCGGCGGCAAAGGAGGACACGCGTCAACACAAAAGCTTACAAGCGGCCGCACCAACGAGTGGAAGAATGAGAAGAACTCACCGATCAGAGGGTCCATTTCGATGGGGAGATGATGAGCCTGCTCCAGTGAGTAACCGGGTGCTCCTCGGAGGCCTGAAACAAAAAGAAGAAAAAAAAAAAAGCATTTGAATGGCGGGAAGTCAACAAGCAAACGTTCGCTTTGACTTGAGAGCAAACATTTGAGATGCAAGCGCTACGTGGCGGCAGTGAACTCAAGTGGCTCACAAAATAGTCAACAATTCTTCAAAATGGAGGCTTCGGGTCCAGTTTAGTTTCATACCTGAACAAAATGCTGATTGAATAAAAATGCTGGAGGTTTCGAAGATCAGCACATCTTTTTTTTTTAAATGAAATTAGTGGAGCTCAGATTTCAAAGCAAAAATGGTGATGCAGCATGTCGCTGTTATGCTGTAAGCCTGGAGTGGAAATGCTTTTAAATCCAGGTTAAAAACTCCTTTTTCTTCTCATACCTTTTAATTAAGGTCTTCCAAACATTTTGAAATGATTTTATTTCCTCCAGCAATTTTAGAAAGCAACTTTTAATTCTTTACTTTCAAATGTTTTGACACACTTTTTGTGTTTAAACGTTGTCCATTCTTTTTTAAATTTCCTGAATGCATCGTGAATAATTCCAGGCAGGAATAAAATAAATGCGTGTTGTCGTCAGAGCCCAAAACGGCGGTTTGTGGTCGGCAGCTTCCCTCATTAGGACGCTAGATTCCCTCTTGCCGTGTTTTCCACTCTGACAGCCGGGAAGTGTGAGGAGAATGTGCGGCGTGCCGCGGCCAGATTTCCAAGCAAGCATTTGTGTTGGCCCCCTGACCCGGAGGTGGGCGGGGGCAGGGGAGCACCGCGGTTCACACGCCGGCGAGAGGCAACATGTGGAAACACTCTTCACCTGGTCGGGAGGCGCCGGGCCAGGTGACGTTTTTATGGGCGCGCCCGCCACTCACCGACCGTGTTGTGCCATCGGTTGACGGCGAAGAGGCGGCTGCACGTGACGGTGACCACTGCCGGCACGGCGAGGTGCGGCAGCGTGTTGGCGGCCACGTGTGTCACCGGCGAGTTGGACGGGAACTTCAGCACCATGATGACGTCCTGCTGCAGCTGGTCCTTGAACATCAGAGGACTCTGTGAAAGGAGGAACGTGTAAGGGGACACATTAAAACAGAACTCGGGTGTCTTGGACTGGCATTGTCACCGTGACAACCAGAGCATAGCTCCTCCTCAGTGTGTCAAATTTGAATAAAATAAAATAGGCCCAAAAAGATTTGACTCCATTTTCCCTCGTGATAGCGGCACTTCATTCTCAAGTTGTAGAATTTAGCAAAGCAGATCTGTGCGTGTGGTGCATGCAGCAGACACAAATGTCGTCACCCCTCAAAGTGAAAATCGTGACTGAGCATTGTTGGACGTACCAGGAAATCAGCAGTTAAAATTGCAGCTCTGCTTACCTTTGGGTGTTGAACATAATATCGCATTTTGACAACTAATGGATGAATAAACTCGCAACGGGGGCGTGATTATGTTAATTAGCAGAGCTGTGACATCACAATACGGCAAAATCAGCTCACAGATGCATTTTCAGAAATAGGCAGCTCACAAAATATTTACTTGGGTGTTTCATTTCACACAGGCACGGATGTAGTACACAAGTGGAAAATTTGTGCTACTTAAACAAATGTTTACCAACATTTTTTTTTAATTTACAATTTGTCAATAGAAAATGGAAAATTTGGGGTAAAAAATGATGCAACAAATTTAAGCCCCCAGGCCATACTTTGACCACCCTTGATGCAAACTATGCAATCATTCTTCATTCTTGACGTGATCCAACAAAAGCATGTCACACGTTATTGAATGAATTAAATTGTGAGGTTGGAAAAAGCACAACATCTCCTTTAAATAGTTCAGCAATGTTTTTTTGTTTTTCTCCCAGCATGCTCTCTGCTCTCACCAGGTGCATGGCGGAGCTGCGTGGAGGATGTGGCTCGATGAGCAAGTGAGATGGCGTCTGTCCAACGCTCCGGATCTGCGCCTCCGTGGCCTACGGGTGGGAAAGCGAGAGATGAAATGGAGAGAGAGAGAGAGAAAGAAAGAAAGAGAGAGAGAGAGAGAGGGCTGCTGTCACAGTGGATATGCGTCAAAGTGATGGGTCAATGCGCTACTTGACAATGCAAGCAATTCCCAACTCAGCCTTGCCTCACGGTGCGGAGGGGGGGCGGGGTGAGGTGGGGGGGTGGGGGGGTGTGGAGTCAGGCGAGCGGGGTGCGCTCCCGAGTTCGCCCCGCCTCGCCCCCACCCCCCCCCCCCCTTTCGTCGTCCTCACCCGCCTCACCCTGCAGAGTCATCCAAGTGTTCGGCCTTTTCCTATTAACATGCTTGGCTTAACGATTCCCATTTGCAGGCGCAAGAGGCCCCCGCTTGCGCAAACGCTAACCTGGAGTGACATCCGAGCCGAGCTGGCCGGCCGGCCGGCCGCTGCGCTGTTTCATGCTATTGTGCGGAAGACAAAGGACAGGGCGCGTGCGTGCGTGCTTGCGTGCGCGCACACAAGCGCAACTTGTTTACACGCACTAATGTGGAGAGGCAGGCAAAAGGACATGAGCGCTGGATCTAAGGCGGATGCTTCACATGCGACGGAATATTTGTCTGTTTGGAAGAATGCACGCACGTTGAAGCACAAAACCTCCACCAGGCTGACCAATACTAACGTCGGACTGAAACAACGAAGCCAATGCAACACAACAGCAATCCTGAACCTGATTTTTAAAAAAAAAAATTTTTTTTGAGGGATGTGGGGGACCACATTGAAGAAAGAATGTCTTATGAAAATGAGTAAATTTTGCAAATGATGAATATCATAATCAATTATAAAACCAGAGGAAACAATATTGGAATGCTATATGACGCTAAGCTAACACCTTTTAAGACCCCGACAGTGGTCAGATTTGGAAGTTACAGAGCGTGTGCTTCCGTGTGACTTTGTTATTTTTAAGGGTAATGTTGTAAAACAGCTATGAATTATTTAAAAATATTTGGGGATCTTAATCTGTGGTATATGTACAGATTAAATTATTATGATTAAAGGCAATTATGAAAAGAAATTAGGGAGCGCCTGAATTACTTTTTCGCAATAGGAGTCGTCCCCGAGAGGTTTGCTATCGTAAAAAAATGTAACAAAGCCTTGAAAAACATTTTTTTCATCTTTCTATTTCAGTATTGTCACTTGTTTGAGAACTGTACTGCCAAACACAACACTTTGTTTTGAATGTTGCAGGGCATTACGTAAATGCAGTCAACAAATACTTCATATATATATATTAAAAAAACTAAAACTAATACTAAAACCAAGAGCAATGAAAACAAAGCATTTTCCCCAAAAATTAACCAAATTTTTCAGAAACCCCAAAATAACTGCTTTTAAACAATGAAAATCAAAAGTCACTAAAATCCCAAACTTTTATAACTCCGGTGTGGTTCGTGTCAACTTTCGAGGTTATATTTAGTGTCATCCTTCGCGAATGAAAACATCCGATCCTCGTTGGAGGCGACACGCAACAACATTTGCGTGGCTGTCACTGATGTTGATGGACCGACTGGCGCCTGCTTCTCCATCACGGAGACGTCGGTGGAGTGGGGGGGGTTAGGGGGGGCGGTTTCGAGCCAGCCCTCCTTTTGGAAGGGGGCTGTACACACGGCTTAAAATCACACGCAGCCAATGGGCAGCACATGCACGGGATGTTTCGAGGTGCTTCTGGATGAGGACAGGCCACCTGCGAGTAACGATCACCCCCCCCCCCACCCCCCCACAACTACTTCCGCTAGCCCTGCAGTCACTTCCAATCTGGCACAATGTTATCGTCCACACTGTCGCGCTGAACTGAAAAGTTTCACGCGAGTTGTTGCTGAGCACGTTTGGGCAAATAAAGAAAGATACAGTTAAACGATTCGCATGATTGCTTTGTATTTTTGGAAACCTTTTATTTTGTGCTATGTTCACTTTTCATGAACGGCGACAAAGTGTTGTAATGTGGCTCGTTATTTTCCACGCAAACATGAAACGAAACACATTTGCTTGATTGAGTTATGACAACACGACGCAACGTGTCAGACCGGCGTTTATCGGACAATATATAGACAAAAAAACAACATAATGAAGATCTCAACAGTGGCAGCTTGAGAGGACGGATCAAATGCACAACAAACAAAAAAAGGAACTCTGAAGACATCGAGAAGTATTTTTCATGGAAAAAGAAAATTAAGCAAAAAATATAAATAGCATCTTCAGAAAATGTAAAACTCAATTTGCGACACGACAGGAAATACATTTTAGCGTTAAAAAGTGTCCGTTTAAAATATTTTTTTTTTCTTAAAAACTATTATTAGCGTTTGGATTGAAACAACTCATATAACAAAAAAATAATTGACTTTAATGATAATGATGAAATTATACAACAAGGACCCATAAATACGGCATGTCATTTATTTTTTGCGGAGCATGGAGCTGAGTTTCACAAGCAGGACTGAAGTGCTCTCGCATGCGATGCCGTAACACAACACAAGACAACAACGTCAAGTCTGTCAGACAGAACGAGGACTCGCCCTCTGCTTGACCCGCTAAGCAGTGCGGGATCGCCATGCGTCACGACACCTGAAGCTGACAACACGCCGCAAAGAATGACGGCGAAGATGCGCACACGCCCACGAATACGACGTAAGCAAGGCCAAGGTTTTGGCGGCATAAAGATTGGGAAACCAAATACACCACACCCTCGACCGACCGATGGGTATTGCTAAATTGAAACGCCTTCAAAAATGGGCGGAGTTTGGCATTCAAGTTTGATGATGATGAGAAACGCCAGCGTGAGGGCCAAGAAATAAAAATAAAGTCTCGCTAATGATTAATTCGCCCGCCCCATCCGTGGCCGAGCTGTCATTTTTATTTTTTTTGGGGGGGGAAGCTGTCAGGCCGAGACGTGCCCCCTCCAGCAGGGGGCCCCCCCCCACCCGACACTCGGATTTCCTGACATGGCGACGCCGTGGTGACTAACGGCGTTGATGCAATTCGTCAGCTGTCAGCGGGCCACGGATGAATCAATATCACCTTTTCCGACATTGCAGCAGGTCCTCACGCGACATTTCGACGGCGCCTTTCAAAATCAGGCCTTCTCACAGGTTGCAAAGGCGGGAAAGTGAATCATCACACGGAAATACTTTTTTTTTATAATTTTGAAGACCTTTTTTCCAAAATGAAAAATGCATTGTAATTGGTAGAGAAATGATTCGTACAAATTTGGCTTGGGGAAAATATGAAAAAAAAAAAAAACATTCATTCAACAACCTATAAACCAATTATGGTGTGCGTGTTGGCTAACTTCGTTTTTTTTTTTTAGGAATTAAAATGTATCGCACCTGAAAAAAATATGTTAAATAATAGTGAAGGCGGTAGTGCTTAGCTCTTTAAAATCACAGCTAAAATATATTGTGTAATGACAAAATTAGTTTGAAACAAAAAACTCAATTTCTATGCAACATTTCCACCATAATAAAATCAAATAAGGAAAATGTAATACATGGAAAAAAAAGTGTTGCTTGAAACATTTTTTCTATTTAAATAGTTTTGAAACATTTCTAAAACAAATCTTGTAGAATTCCTACACCAAAAGCAAAAACCAAGTCAGCATGTTTTAGCGTATTCTCTATTTTGGTTATCCCACCTGCCAAAATTAGAGCGGCTACCTCAAATGAAATCTTGTCCACTTTTTCATTTTGGTTCAAGTCACGCTCTGTCTCTTGTCATGCCTCACTCACTGACGTTGGAATTTTGGCCTGTTTTACTGCCCCTTCTCCACTCTCCTTTTTTATTGTAGGATATTCACATTCTCTTGTTTGTGTTGTTAAAAACACCCATTTCACAAAATGTTGACATGTATCATTTATTTGCTCATAAATGTGCACCGAAATCATTTTTAATGACGTCCGCATGTGACCATGTTATTTCACATGGAAAGAAAATAATCCACGCGCCTAAAAATCATAGTCTTGTATATTCGATGAGCGAACACAAACTCATTTTCTTTTCGTCTGCAAGGGGCACGCTTCTAGAGTGGGAAACGCAATTCTTAATTGGTCTTAAAAAGAATTCAAATAGACCGGTCGCAATTAGGTGATCTCTCCACAATTAGACACGCAATTGGCAGCTACACAGGATAAGAATCCCCCCCCCCAAAAAAAATAAAATAAAATAAAAAGATGGTGCTTGGATCAAGCAAATCTTGGCGCGGGCCATTTGCATAACGGTCACTTGATAAATAAAAGCGCGGCTGGAAGTGACAGTATATAAATGACTTGTTTTGCAGACAGCAGATGGCGGATATCACAGGAAAAGAGAGTCGTCCCGGAAAAGTCCCACAATGCACGGCAGCTGCCGCCGTGGCCGCAATTAAGCTATTCACAAGTGGCACGCCGCAGCTCATAGATATTCAATTAATGTGTCGAGAACAAGGAGATGCACCCGCTCGGCTATTGACGGCCTGACCTCTGCCCATTGATCACAGGATCACTCGCGCTCTCATTGATCACGGCCGTCCAAAGTGGAGGCCTAAAAAAAAAAAATCAACTGAAGAAGCGTCGGATGACGACGGCTCGTTGTTTGGTGGTTCACAAAGGCAAATTATGCGACGAGACCAGCGCGTGCCAGAACAGGAAGTTATGTCGGTCACCGTGGAGACCAGTACGGCAATCCCTCGTGTATTTGCAGTTCATCGGTCACAAAGTCATCACCTCACGTTTTTAAAGATGCAATGCAAAAAAAGTGAAAGACAACTGAACCAGATAGAACAAATTGATTTTTTTTTAAAGCACAGTGACACACTGCCCAGTTTGAACGTTTAATTTGGTGATTCTTACGTGGACCTCCAGAGGGAGCCCTTGTACCGTTACGTAGAATAAGGGAATTTCACAAACGTGGTAAACTGGATTTTTCATTAGAGATAGTTTAGACTTTAGTTGTTTTTTTTTTTATTTAATTTTTTTCCTTTAGTATTTCATACTTTCAGTAAAAAATGTCCAAAAACGGTCAAATTATTAATTTTTTTCTGCACTAATCGATACGAATGGTCCATTCTCACTTTGTCTGTTATTTTTACGCAATATTAATTTATTAAAAGGTTTGAAAACAGCTCGACAACAAATATATTGCCACTCTTGAATGCAATTTATTTCTGAGAAGTGTTGCAAAACTCCGTCAGCGTTCTGTGGCAGCTGCAGGGTGAGGCTTCAAGAATGAGTTTGGAAAGACGACGTCGTTTGCTTTCGTGATGTAATAAACGGCTTTTTGTATGGTGGTGGCTCAGCATGACCAGACATTTTTGTAAGATTTTAATTAATGCCAGTGAGAATAAATTTGCCAGTTTTTTTTAGGAAATTAAATTAGTTATTTAATCCATTTTTGGGCTTGTGTTGCATTTCGTTAACTTTAATAACATTGCTGTGTGCGAGTGCGCGCGTGCGTGTGTGTGTACTGTCCGTGTTTACCTCTCTGGTCAACGGATCCGCAATGGCGTCCAGGCTGACGGCGCCCTCGTAGGTCAGGTGGTGAAAGACGTTGAGGGCGCGCACCGCCTCGGGGCCGCGCTGCTTGTAGCCGAAAACGAGGTCAATCCACTGATGCAGCTGACACGACACAAACTCGCTCTCCAGCGCCTGCCCGACGAGCACAGGGGCCAATTAGAGATGAGCGGCGCACGCACGCACACACAAAGAGATGACACACGATGTCCGTTCGTATTCGGAAGCACTCGGACGTGCAGATGACCTCACGGGACCTTGCAGCAACAGCAAAACCTGCGGGACAAAACATTAGGTACACCCATCGAATGAGAGTCGATAAAACGGATGCAGGAAATACAGAATTAACCTGACGGCATTTGGTGGTGTTCCAACCTCCGCCAAGGTTAACCCAAGTCAAATTTTGGATCAGCACCAGAGAAAAAAAATCTTTCTTCTATTGTCCTGATTTTTGTCATTCAGATTCATGTGCTGCTGCCCTAACAAAGAGGTGAAAAAAAGGGAAACATTTTAAATATATATGCACAATTTCAAGATTTTCATTTGCAAAGAAAAATAAAGAAAATTCGATTTTTGAAATACCCTCACAAAATGAAAGAGAAAAAAATTGGAAGTATGCACATGATATATAAGCAAAAAAAGATTTGCTGAGAAAATAAGGTCATATATTTGAAAAAAGGTTAAAAAGGACTGTATTCATTTAGAAATATTTCAAAATTAATTAAAAAAAAATCAATAGAAATTTTGGACTATATTAAGCACTTTAGGTTTTTACTCACTGAGAAGAAAAAATAAATCAGAATTGTGTGTTCTATCTCATCAGCGCATCACATTGGATTCAGCAGATTGCGTAGCTCATGTTCGAAACTGCGAGTGTCAGATTACGGATTATTAAAGTGAATAATCGAAGCAATATCCCCACCGTAATGTGTCGTGCAGTGCTCGGCCTCGTGTACCATCTCGCGTTTCTCTGCCCACTTAAAACCACCAACTCATCATTTTGGGGAGACAAATGCCTCCGATGCTAACCGGCATCCAATTTAGAGTAAAACGAGTCTGATAAACGACCTGCGAGGGCGTATTTCTCCGCCGTGTCTTTTATTGTGTGTGTGTGTGTAAGCAGAGAGCGCCGATAAGACGGCGGGCCGGCAGGCTGATGAATGCTACTGTACGTCGCACAATACGACTGTTGGCGGAAGCGCTACGGAGAGCAAGGAAAAACAGCCATTAGCAACAAAGGCTGCGCGCACACACACGCACGAACACACACACACACACACACACACACCCTCACGCAGGCACAGTTTGCCACAGGGCATGTCACCACAATTGGAAGTGGCACATGCAAAGATGGAAAGTGGGAGGAAGCGAGGGAGGGAAAGAGAGGAAGGTGGGGGCGCAGAGCCAAATGAAATCATAAAGAAGGCGAGAGAGCTGCAGACTAGAACAAAAGACGACCCCAAAAAAAAAATAAAAAATGGCGGCAGAGAGAAAATGGTGATTGCGTTCAGCGCATGTTGTGGAATTCAAGCGTCCGTTTCCATCGCCTGCGGATCGGCTGACTACAGAAAGGTCACCTCGGTGAGAGCCGCTCGGCTGTGTCACTCAGACAGAAAAGGTCAAGCGTGTTCTGGCCGTATTTTGCCAGCCAGCTTCTAAAAAAGAAAAACTCCAAAAAGGCTGGCAGAAAGGATGGAAAATCCATCCATCCGCTTTCATTTTCATGAAGTCAAGATTCTTCTTCCACGACAGCACTTTGAAACGGGCACATCTCGGCTGGATCACTTTATTTTGGAGTCAGCCAGTCCTCCATCAAGCGTTTCCAGTTGCTCCAAAATGCTGCTGCTCACCTCCAAACTGGATTTTGTACGAGGGAGCGCGGAACTCCAATTCAGGCCTCCCATAACTTGCTCCAGTTACATTTTGTAGTTCAGAGATTGGTTGTTTTTAAAGTGCTCAACGAATAAAGTTGAGGTGAGTTGCTCATTAGCATCTCAGTCGAGCTGGAGTCGATAGCAGTTGACTTTTAAGGCAGTAATTTTGAAGACGCCGCATACGGAAATGCGGATGTATTCTGGTTTTTGTGCGGCTGCTTGCCAATTTGTAAGACCACTCTGAGACACGCTAGCCGTTCGGGCGTAAAACGGGTGCGCCCTTGAAGTTCCGCCCGGCAGAATGAAAATTTGGTGGAAGGAAGCCAATCAAAATGGACGCATGCGCGGACCACCTCGAAATCCTGCCGCAGTTAATCAAAAGGCAATTTGGGCAAATTGGATTGGGGCACATGCAGAAAAATTCTGAGAATAAGTAAGAAGAAAGAAATATTGAAATGAATATCTCTGCAAAGAATCTGTCTGATCCTCACCATTCTGTTGATCCTCACAAAGTCTTCGGGGGTCTTGGCCCAGGCCGGCAAGTCCACGTCGCCCACCATGACGTGGTCCTCACGCATTCCCAGATGGTAGCCGTTAGCGTTGACCAACATCTCCGGCAGGTAGAAGAACTCCGGGATGAGCTCCTGTCGGTCGGACCAGGACACATTTTGTCTCTTCTGACATTTATTTATTTTATTTTTTTAGACTTATTACTAAGACACGAAATTATTGAAATAAAATTGGTTAATTTAATTTTTTACACTTATTTTTTTTTAGAAATCTACTCTATTACTCAGTTCCCACACTGTTATTTAGAAAAATACTAACTAACTCAAATAAAGTCGATTATAATAGCATGCACTCGTTTATGATAATAATAATAATAATAATAATAATAAATGCTATAAGTCAACGTGTCCCCATTCCTACATGAAAATATTAATCAAACAATTCAAAATGTTGATTTTCAACACAAATTTCTAATTGCGAGTTTTTCATTTTGGCCACTTTTGGATAATTATGCTGCGCGTCAAAGTGACACCCAAACATATTTGCTGTGCCCGACAAACCAATGTAGCCGAACAGAAAATAGAAGAAGAAGTAGAAGAAAAAAAAAAAGCTGAAGTGGGAGAAAAAGCAGAAGAAGCCCCAGCGAGAGGAAGGTGAAAGGTAACACAAACACGGCAAACAGCGGGGTGTGAAAAGTGAGAGGTGATGTTTTCTTTTTTCTTTTCTTCTTCACGCTTATTATGACACACTGAAGTGTTAGCGTGTTAAATTGAAGTGGAAGTGAGTCATTATTGTTGGATGTGACAGTGGAGGAAGCGGGCAACAGCTGCAGGAATTCTGCGCATGCAAAGACGACGACGTGATTGATTGACAAGCTCTCAAAATGAGCTACCGTCCCTTTAAGAAAAGGTGCGACCGGTATTTCCCGTCTGCGGTCGAGGGCAACCGTGAGACGGCGAGCCAAATGTCGACGCAATGAGGCGACTGCACACCGGGAATGTGTGTGCGTGACAAAAGAAAAGGCAAAGCTAACGGAGACAAGTTGCAAAATCTCTACAGGATCTCGCGTGCCTCTGCAAATTGTCCGCTCAGATAAAGGCTTGAAACCTTCATTTGAATTTGAAAACGTAATCCTTGTTTGAAACTCAAGCCTTGTCTTGGCCAGGTTTGAAACCACAGTTTAAAATTCAAATCCAGGCTTGAAACCCTAATTTGGAATATTAACTCCAATTTTAAAAAAAAATATTATTTAAAACCCTAACCTTGCTTTGAAAGACTAAATTAGAAACCCTGACGCCATTTGGAGAGCCAAATGCAGGCTTGAAACCTGAATTCAAACCTCCTAATTGAAATCCGTACTTAAAACGTTAACCGTGTCTGAAAACCCTCATTTCAAATCCCCATCATGTTTTGATTTAAATTTGAAACTTGAAACCCAACTCCAGGCTTAAAACCCTAATCTTATTTCAAAAGTCATTTCAAGGGAGTCTGTTCATCTTGGCTACGACGTGCCTCTTACCTCCCGACCTCTGCTTGTGTGGGCAGAGATTGCGCGTTAATGACTGTTGTTTCCGTCTGCCCTGAGAGGTCACAGAGGTCACCTGACGATGGCGGGGACGAGGCGGCTCGCTCTCGTGCTCGTCATTACTGCTGCAGGTTAATGAAGGTGAGACCTCGGGAAAAACAGGAGGCTTTTTTTTTTTTTTTTTCAATCAGGCAGCTACATGGCCACCTCTGTCTACTGGACCTCATATGACCTTTGACCCGCCGCCTGACTCTCGGCTCAAGTCTTGACGGCTGCCAGGCGGCACCACCTTCTGTTGGTGTGCGCGATTCATTAGGAACAGTGGCAATATGAGAAGGAAATCAAAACAAATCCAAAAAAGAATATTGACATTCGAAAAGATAACACACCGTGTAATTTTTTTTTTTTTCAACCCTTGAAGCCATTTCGCTTCGGCTTCTTTTAGCTGCACAGGCGCATCAAATGTCCTCAGATGGTGTTCGATTGAATTTCCAATGTACTGTTCACACTGCTGTCAAATCTGGATCTGATCCGGATTAGGCAAATGTTTAATATTGCAGTGGTGGTACATTGTAAAAAAAATTGGAAAAAAAAAATGACACCTACTTGAAAGAAGAATGTTCTCTAATTATCCCCAAAAAATGTGAAAAAAAAAATATTTACACAAGATAGAAATGAAGTTCAAAATGTTTGTTTAAACATTACAATGTTTGTCAAATGTGGTTCATCATGCTAAGAACCATTTCTAATTTCGGATGTTCAATACCACAATCTTTCAAATCGATACCGATCCGATACCAGACTCTTTTAGTGACCAAGTCCCAACGCGTCTACTCGTTTGATTTCTAAAAATGAATTGAGCACAATGACAACCAATTGTGATGCCGATTTTGATTCGCGTAAGATTTACTCGATGCTGCCGCTATGGGTGTATCGGCACTCGCCCATTGCTCATTTTCACTCATCTCAATATGCTGCATTGCATTCTAAATGGAAACAAAATGATTGATATCTTTGCAAAAGCAGAATTGTGTCGGACATGAGATGGCGACGGAAGCCGGAGTCGAGAGCGAGCCGACGTTGAACGGCAACAACGTGGCACGCATGGCAAATGGAGCGCTGTTGTGCAGTACGCTATTTGTTAACAGGGTGCCGCGTGACTGGCGGGCTGGCAGCGAGCGAGCGAGGACGACCGCTGTCCCGACATGGAGAAGGAGTGCATTTGAAGCGGCACTTGTCATTAATGCTTTATTAATTGCCGGCGGCCAGAGCGCCCGCTACCAGGCTGCGCTGGAAATGGATGACACTTTGAGGTCAGCGTCTACTCCCGCTGAGCGGCGCTGAGCTGCGAGCGTGCGTGCTCGACGCTCAGGCAAAATGGAGGCAAATCAGCAGGCTTCAGCGCTTTCTTTTTTCTTCCACACGGGCTTTGGCTCTTTGTTTAAGCGCCTGAGATAGTATCGTCTTTTTTTTGGGTCTTTCGAGCTGATGATATTGTGGATTTTTTTTTTCCAGCGTTGAGGGATTCATGTGTGAAGGTTTCTCTGTTTGAACACGGCATTTATAATTAATGGAATGTGTTGGCGCGCTGCTGGAGTGTGCAGCCAGATAGGCGCCCGCTGGCCAAAATATTAGGTACACCTGCACCTTCTAAGAAGCGCGGTAGCACCAAGCAAGATGGCCACTTGGAGATCTGCTAAACCTGCCTTGAAACCTGAATTAAAAAGCCACATGCCTTTTTAAAAAAAAAAAAATCTCTTTATGAAACCCTAATCCAGGCCTGAAACCCTAATTTGAAACACAAACATTGTTTCCACACCGTAATTTGAAACCTTACCCTCGTCGTCAAACCCAATTCAAAACAGTAACCCCTCTTTGAAAACGTGACGGCGCCGTGACACCAATTTGAAACCGTTTCTTTGAAACCTAAATTTAAAATCTAAATTACAAACCCTAAGCATGGCCTCGAGCATTCTTTTGAAACCCTAACCTTGTCTCGAAACCCTAAATGGACGCCCTATTTAAACACTATCTCGACACTCTCACCGTGGCGTGAAAGTCTTAATTTAAAAAACGTAATATTGTTTCCAAACCATAATTTAAAACCAAAATTCCTGCTTGAAACCCTAACCCTGCAACTGGCACTAATTTGAAACCCGAAACTTTGTTTGAAACCGACACCTTGTATTCAGTCCCAAATTTGAAAGCCTCACATAGGCTTGAAACCCAAACCACGGTTTTCAGTTAAAAAAGCTAAGCACAGTTGAAGCCCTAATCTTTGCTTGAAGCCCTAATTTGAAACCATGACTTTTTTTTTTTTTAATTCAGCAAGATTTTTTGTTTTTGTTTTCAAAGTTGGTTTGTTAGTTTTTATTAGTTTGTATAGTTTCAGAAATGCAGCTTTAGTTTAGTGCTTATTAGTTTTAGCATCAGTTTTAGTTTTTTTTATACATCTGAAGTCCTTGTTGAGTGCAAGAGTGCAAGATTTAAAAAATATGTCACTAAGTATTGTGTAATAAAAACTAAGACTGTAAACTCCAATTCTCAAACGCCTCATTGGCCTTTCTTCTTCTGCACTAATGTACAGCAAAACGCAAAACCCAAAATGAAGTTGATAAAAAGAAGAAAAAAGCCTGGAATGGGGAAGCAAGGTGACAATTGGTCCTCCCTGTCATGGCCACGCCCACTCCATTTTTTTTTTCTTTTTCTTTTTTTTCCCCAAGAGGACTCACGTTGACGTCGGAGGTGTCCCGCTGACAGTCCCTCCACGAGCGGGCGATGGAGGAAAAGGTGCGGTCCGGGTGGTCAAACGTGTCATTGTTGGCGCTGAGAAACAAGCTGGTGAACGGCTCCTGGCGAAAAACAAAAACAAAAACACACACAAGCGCATTGAGACACGCCCACACACAAAAAAATTGCAATAAACAGTTTGTTAACGCCTTTTAAATTTTTTTTTCTGGTATATTTGTGTATGACACTTACATTAAGCACTCCTCAAGATAGGTGGGGGGGGGGCAATTCATTAGAAACCCTACCCTGGCTTCAAACCCAAACCCATACTTGAAACCCGATTGTGAAAACGCTACCCTCTGCTCGAAACCTTAAAATTGGCTTTACGACAGTAAATTCAAAACCACTCTTGAAACCGTAATTTGAAGCCCTAACCCATTTTTGGAACCCAGCATTAATTTTTAAACCTCATTTGAATTGGATACACTCACACTGGTCAGGAATCCTAACCTTGTCTCCAAGACTCAATTTGAAAGCTTAAGATTTCTTTAAAACCCTAATTTGACGCCCTAAACTTTGCTTTAAATTCTTATTTGAAACTCCAACCCTTGTTTGCATGCAAACACTGACCTGAAACCTTAATTTGAAACCCTAACTCTTGCTTGCAAGCGTAAAATTTACTTTCAAAAATTTCATTTAAAACGCTGACCCAAATTTGATTTAATGTGAAACTCTGACTTTTTTGTTTGAAACACCTCACCTGGCTCCAAACTCATTTAAATCGCTAACCTTGGCTCCAAACCCTGATTTCAAACCTTATAACCTGCGTTTCAAAACTCAGCGTGCAGATCAGTTTTTCCCGCAGGGGGAAATTAACGAGCTTTCTGGCCGAGTACAACGAGCGTTGATGATAATTGGCTCAAATGAGGTTTTTTTTTTCTGGCACGGCGTCGGTGGGCATCGGGAAGCAAGGAATTGTGGGAGCAAACCCGCAGAGGCCAATCTAGGCACTGTCAGGGGAAGAGTCAGTTGATCAGCAGCCCCTTCCTACTAATGATGGGGGGGTTTCAGCACTCGGACTTGGACAAACAACTTGTGCCTCCTCCTCCTCGTCTTCCTCCAGTAAACGAGGACCAGAGTAAGCGTGATGGACACGTCGGCAAGCCTGAAACGCATAAACCTGTCACCCCCCCCCCCCCCCCCCCCCCCAACTTCCTCCCGCCCTCAGCAAATCATTACCCAGCCACTCTTTATTTAGCGCACATATGCCGCTTTACTGGCCTGTGAAATGTGTTTTTTTTTCGGGGGAGTGCCGCCCGCCAATGGAGACGTAACAGCGTCATCGGGCCTGACAGGTGACGATGCTAAGTGCAGAACGGGGAGAGAGGATGTTGAGAGGGGGAGGCACGTTTTTTTCTTTTTTTTTTTGTTTTGTTTTTTTTTGTTTTGTTTTTTTTTGCTATCGCTCACCATTCGAATTTTCAAACTTGAATTAACAGGAATTGATGGTAACTCACAAGAATAAACCAGGATATTACAAAATTAAATATGGAACTCAAATATAGTAGGGGAAATATGTTTTGGATGGATGGATTTATTTTTTAAAATGAAAAGTTATTGATTTTTCTTCAAGGTCACTTTAATGTTGGAAAATGTTTTGTAATGATTACAAATTACGAATGCTAATAATATTAAAGATGTGGACAATATTATAAACAATATCTCAGGTTTGCCAGAAACTGTCCAGACGTTTCCCCGGCCTTTGCTTCCGTACTCACCATCCTGATGAGCCAATGCAGCGCGGAGGCGGCCGTGGAGCAGTAGCGTCGGTAGTGGCACGCCGGCGTTTGGTCATCGGCCCACGACTCGAAGCGCTCGGCGAAGAAGGCGGCGCGCTTGGGGTTGAGGGCGCCGACGGGCTGTGGGCGCAACCCAACAAACACAACAACAAAGATATCAGCTGAGGCTAACACCAAAAAGCAAAATCAACTGTGCCAATGAAAAAACGGCAGGGGGCCCGAAATTGAACCTTGTGGAACACCGTACGACAATTGGGCAGAGGCCTAATTTCAAAACTTGGTTGAACCCGGGCCAATTTTTAATACTCAAATTAGGGACCTTTAACTTTGCTTAAGGCATTTAAAACCCTAACCTTCGTCTGAAACCTTCACTGGGATGATTTCAGTGCATAACCTTAACAAACAATATCTGTTTAAAACCTAAAACTCTCTCTGAAGACTTCATTTTGAAACATTTAGCCGGTCTTTAAACCTTAACACGAGACCTTAACTCCCATCTTAAAACCCATTTTGAAATCCTAACCATAGCTTGAAACCCAAATTTAAAACTCAAACCTTGGCTTTAAATTCTAACTTGACTTCCTAAACATTGGTTGGAATCTTAACATGGGCTTGAAACCAAATTATGAACAAAAGATTTCTTGCTGACGCAAAATGACTTATAAATGTGCCAATCTGACACAGTCTAGCGCCAACTACTGCCAAGGAGGACTTTCTACAAGTGTTTTTTTTTTAACCTTAAGTATCGGTAGCTGGTATCGGCAGCATCCACGAGTACCTGATAACTCAAATCAAGGCCAGTATCGGCCCGATACCGATGCCTGGTATCAGCCCATCCTTCATCTTGAATCTGATACACGAAAGGGCGTCTTTTGCCCTTTGCTTGTGCTCCTCCATCGGCGCCTTCTTAAGGCCACGGAATGGCTCCCATTAAGCATTCGCTTAGCCGCCGATAAATTGCTTTCTCTGCCTTTTCAATCAAGTCTGCCAATACCAAAGCCCGAGAGGCACGCCGGCGGTCAATATTAATACACTCGCCATGACCCAGTCAGTCACAGTGAAGGATGACGGGCGGTGAGGGGCGGGGCGGCTAATCAATGGCAGCTTTCTTGCCGGCGAGCTGCGACGCGAGCAAATGAAGCCGTTTGGGTCCCGAGTTACATCTGGCGGGGCAGCCAAGGAGAAGTTTATTGAGATCCGCGCGGATTTACGAGGTGATAATAGGCCCGCATGTGACTCGTCTCGGGCCCAGCTGGAGCGCGGAGCGGGCCGTAAGGCGTCTCACACACCGTTAAAAAAAACAACAACAACAAAAAAAAAAGTTGTGGTCACTAATTCGAAAGTTGGGCTAATTCGAACCCTTACCCTCATTTCAAATCCAAACACTCGGGTGTTTGGAACCATACTCAGGTTCAAAAATATCATTTGAGACCCTGACTTGAAACCCTAATCGGACTTGAAACTAGGGATGTTTGAGTATCGATAACAAGTATCGGTATCGTGCCTTATTGAAAGGTATAGGGTACTCATGGTGGCTGCTGATACCAGTCACCGAAACTTGAAGAAAAAAAGTCCTCCTCAGCAGTAGTTATCGCTATACTGTGTCAGTTTGGCATATCGGCGTGATCGTCAGAAAGAAAAGTCTTTGTTCACAATTTGTTGCCATGGTGTCAAATTAAATTAAAAGTACGAGCGGTATCGTTACTTTGTATCAAAGAGTACATACTCATACGGGTATTGGTCTGAAAAAAAAAAAGTAGTATTAAACATCCCTACTTGAAACCCTACCTTGCAGCCTTAACCCTTGTATGAAACCTTAATGAAGGCCTTAAACCCAAATTAGGAACCCGGACCCAGGTGTTAACCCGATTTTAGTGCTAACTCAGAACTTTAATCTCCGGTTTGAAAGATAAATTTGGCCGTAACTTAAAACCCTACCCTTTGTTTGAAACTTAGGTGCTGTCTTGAAAAGCAAACACAAATTTGCAATCCTCACCCTGTTTTGAAACCCAAACGAAATGTACTATACTCCTGACTCCAATTTCATGCCACTGCCCTCTTAGACGAAAACCACAAAAAATGAAACCGTTCAAATGATCCCATTTTTTTCTTCCTTTCCATAACGTCTCCCAAAACACAATAAAGAGACGTATTCAGTTTGATTTCAGGACCGGCGTGAGGGGAAACACTTTGATTTTGCTGTCCAGGAAAGTGAGCGGGGGCGGAGTTATTTTTGTCGGGGGCTTGCTGTCATATTTGGGGAACGTTCACCTGACAGATGCTTGACGACGGCTGCGGTCGGCAGTGCTACACGCACCCGGCTCGCCGCAAACGTTAAAACAAAACAGATTAAAGCTGACAATTGATGACATTCTGGAAGCATTTTCAAGCATTTCCTTGCGTTGAAGGAAGAATGATGCAAAAAAAAAAAAAGGGGAGGAGGGTGTACTCTCACCACGCCTGACTACCATTGGTCACGAGTCACATGAGTCCGACTTGAGTCGCCACTTTTAGGACTTGGGACTTGCTCGGCTAAAATCTACAAAAGGCTCGTCTTGACTTGGACATAAACGGCTGGAAGTCTTACATTGCAAGAGTGCGCCAACGATCTGTGACTTACAGCCACCTCGGAATGCTAAACGGACAGCATCTAATTGTTGGATTACGAGCATATAGCAGCCAACCAATCTGTGGCTAATGCTACAAGCTAGCAAAGCCGTCTACGTCTCCACTCTCTGCAACGACAAAGACCAAATCAAACTTTACAAAAAACATTGTCTAAAATCTCCCCCCATTGAAATCCTTCTGTCCCTCCAAAGTCAACAGCACTCAAGCGATGACTAAACTCTCCGCTGTGGCTTCCCGACCAGGAAAATGCCGCCTAAATGGAACCATGTGAAAAGCAACTCAAGTGAGCGTGGCCGGCTTTGAAATGAAGCCCGAAAGTACGCGACGTGTTTGCCGAGGAAACCTGGCTTGGCACGTCTCAATCGCGCAGTGTTGGTCCTGGTCCTGGTCCCGATGGCGTGTGAAGTGAACCGAGAGGCTCCTACACATTGTGTAGGAAAAAGAAAATAAACAGTCATCTTTAGACGCCGCCGAAAAGTCAAATTCAATTAAAGTTGAGCGAAGGGTCCCTCGCACGCCTTCAACTTGGATCGCACGATGCAGCGTTTAAAGGAAAACCGAGTGGCATTATTGCAGTTACACATTTTGGCCTTTAGAGGGCGCCTAATTTCTTAGAGTATGCGCATTCATGTCTTCAGTCCTGTCATACCCAAATGTGATCACCACTTCCTCTTAATGTCGCATAGCACGCTTGTCGCTTTTTTTTTCTCATAACTTCACAAAGCATCAAGATCAAAACAAGACCAATCTGAACTCAGAAACGCAACTTGCTGAACTACAAACAAATAAAATAAACCCAAACTTCAGCTGGGACATCCGCATGTTCCAGTTCGAGAAGACAATCCGTCCCGCGTGGGCGGGTGCACTTTATATTTCACAAGGAATTACGCTGCAGCGCGTTGCGACGTCGGGACACGTCAGAGTCTTTTGCGCTCGCCTTGTCGGAAGGCAACGCAGCCGCGGTCGCATGCAATCAGAGAGGCGGCCGCTCAAAACAAAGCAGATGTGCTCCACAAACCGCAGAGTAAGAACTTTAAAAAAAAAAAGAAATGCCTTTGGGAAAGGTTGGGGGAGTTGTTCACAAGATGACAAGCTCTCACTGTGTCACATGACACTCTCTGATTGGCTGGGAAAAATTCGGAATATTCACAGTTAGCAGCAAAGCACCTCAAATGACCCGAAAACCCCCCCAGAACAAATAAATTGACAGAAAAAAAAACCATACATGACCTATTCGGCCGACCACAATGCATTATTTTATTTAAATGTACGTTAATAATTTTATTCTCCAGACGGCCAATTACCATATTTTCCAGACTATAAGGTGCACCCTCATATAAGACGCACCAATTCTTTCTGGAAAAAGAAATAACAACATACAAGCCGCACCAGGCTAGAAGCCGCGTTTTTTTTGTGTTGAAAAAAAAGAGTTGTTTACTGCACCTACAGAACAATTTTGTACGGTGAAGGCACACAAAGGTTCACAAACAGTTTCTTTAAACAGTGCCTTTTAACACAGCAACAATTTTGCTCATTAAAACAGAACAGACCCAAGGAAAAAAAAAAAAAATTGCGATTTATTTAATGTGTTTACTGAACTATAGAGTGCCCCCTACTGGTGAAAGAAAAATCCACAAAAAAGCCGCACCCATGTATTAGCCGCATGGTTCAAAATCAAGGAAAAAAGAAGCGCCTTATAGTCCGCAAAATAAAATGGTGACCACATACATGACAAAAAAGTAAAGTACTGTAGTTTTTTTTTTTTTTTGTCAAGTGGATGCACAAAATAAACTCAACTGGATTCTGATTTTTTTTTTATTTGGATGTTTAATCGACTGAAAAAAAATGATCTGGATCCGTATGATTTTATTCCGTGCAACCACTTGATCAAGAAAAATTTAGAAAATTCAACAACTTTTTTTCAGTGTATGTAATAATAATAATAATAACTGACAAGAGGCGTAGGTAATCATTTTCAATCATGAGACATACAGTACATTGCACATGTGCATGTTCCGCTAAAGTGACATGAACCTTTTCAAACTATTTCCCGTAGTTACGTTAATTACGATTCATAATGAGGACGAACTGATGAGATGAGCACTCGCATGACGTATCACAAATGTCCGTTTTGCGTGTGACTTTAAACAACGAGGCACTCACACGAAGCACACGTGACAAACTTCAAGTATGAAGTGGGCACCCAAAGCTCAATTTCATGTTTTGGCTTCATGACGTGAAAAAAAAAAAGCTCCCATCAAATGATTGAACAGCAACGAGGAACATCTGCTTTCTCCTCATCTGTCAGCCGCTTGTCAAATCGTCAGGAAATAATCATTACAATCCAAGACCTGACATCCAAATATGCGGCGCTCGGGCCTGCGGGCGGCGCCTTTCACAGCCGACTGAGTAGCCAAGCGGCAGGTAATTGTCGGCGAGCAGGTGAGCAGCGGTTAAGCGCGGACGTTAAAACAATGGCGTCCGTCAAGCCGCACGTGACCAATGAGACGTTAATGCGCTTGTGCTGTGTGGGAAAGGAAGAGGCGCACGCGGGCGTTAGCGGCACTGAAGATGCAACTCACGAATATCCGGTTATGCTAATTTGCATTGAAGCCCCCCCAAAAACGGAAACAAAATGAGGACTTTTATTTGTTTCGATGCAAATATTCAAATATTGTGGAAATTCACATTTTGATGGCTTTTAAAAAAAAAGTCTGGTGAGTCCAACATCCATCCACTTCACTAAATTGATGAGCATAATTTGTATCCCTAAATTCACTCAATACCATAAAATCAACACAATCTAGCTTTTTTTTAAAACAATAAATATGACCTTTTTTAGTTGTATTCCCTTAAAATGATCAATCATGGTTGATCTTTTGATTGATTTATTTATTTTTATTTTTTGCACGTCGGGTTAAATCCGTCAACAAAATGTTAAATGTTCAGTTAGATTTTATACTGTAAAAAATAAAATATGCAAATAACAGTAATTATACAGAAATAATATTTCAGTAAAAGCTGACATCATGACAGGACACTAAATATGAAAAAAAAAAAACATTGAACCCTATCATATAATATCTACACAGGGCCAATGCCACCTCGCAAACAACCCTGCACTGCCCCTGTTGTCAGGGTAACCAAAGCCTAATTCGCCGCATTAGAGTGGGCGGGCTGAGCTGGTGCTCATTTGCATGAGATCGGATCGTTTCAGTCAACTTTTACTGAGCTTTGTCATTATTTTGATGCAAAAGAAAAAAAAAAAAATCGACACGTACTCGGATGGGTTTTCCGCATGTTGGGTTTCGACCCACGTTTCAAAAAGATGCACATTAGCTTCGCTGAATGCTCCAAATTGTGAGTGAGTGAAAGAGAGATTGTGAGTGTCAACTGGAAAAGAGCGGAAAAAATAAATGCAATGCATATGTGACATTGCAAAGCATTCATCTAATCTTCAAAATATTTTTTTTTTCATATCAAATAGTTAACCACGCCGGCAATGTCCCCATTTACACTCACGCCACCAGAAGATGAGGCAACTGAACCGATATCAAAAAGTCGCCTTTCCAGCCATTTCCAAAAACGCTCCCGGATGTGCTGAACGTAGCCGAGTCGTGTACGAGCTCTACAGTATGTCATCCATTATGGAGAGAGCGTCGGTGAACTTGCAGGTGGGGGGGGGGGGGGGGGGTGGCGAACGCGGGGCTCCAAGGACAACCGTCAAGTGCTGCGGGCCTGTGAACTCACGCTAATGAAGGCAGCTCAGGCCTGTAAACAGCATGGGAGGATGTCACCGGAATACATTACAATACATAACTGTCTGCCTGCGGCCAGGTACAGACGGACGGACGGACGGAGGTGCAGCCTTTTTGTTTTAGACTTCACGCAAGCGTATTGTAAACTTGTAAGTTGAGGCACGCAACATCATTTGTTCTCGTGCTTAAAAAGCACTTTTACATATCTCTACTTTATTTGACGATTTATTACTCACCACACGTTTCCCTTACAATTTTGATGCTAATACAATTTATTTGTAGTTTCCCTGAACTCCAAGTGCATTGCCTCGTGTTATTTATTATGCACATGAACCAGAATTTCATTCCAAAAAAAAAAAAAAAACTGCTGAAGATCAACGTGACAAAGTGAGTCAGTAAAGAGATGTGAGTCAGGAATGTGACTATTTCCAGGTCAGTGAGCTCGACATTGCGAGAGAGCGAGAGACGAAGGGAGGTGTGAAACGAGTGAAGCGGGCCAAAGTTTGCGCTAGAATGATCCGCTGTCTTTGGCGCTTTTCAGTCGCGCCGCAGAACAAAACAAACAGAAAAAAAATTTTTTTTGAAAGTGTTGAACTTTCACTCTCAGGGTGTCATGACTCAAAAATGGCAAAAAAAAAAAAAAAAACAACAATTACTACAACATCATATCCTTCACTTGAAGATGCGCTGCTGCAATCCTGCACATTTGCAGATCATTTCTGGTCATTGCGTTCCTTTCCTGTTAGCGTGCCATCTTAAATTAGTGAGCAAGACTGCTGAAATGTTGATTCTTTCACGAACATTTTGACCATATTTTAGTCGATATGTATTCAACACTATACGGTAGAGCAGTCCCGATTGATTTTCAGCTGAAGGGAATCAGCGAGGAAAAGATCGGATTTTTTAATTTTCTTGATTTCTAAAGTGAATAAAATAAGATTTATTTGATTTGAAGCACTGCTGAATTAGAACCATATTGAAAGTTAACATGTAGGAGTAGCTTTATTTGAATAAAAAAAAAAAGACTATTTAATTAATTAATTAAGACAATTTAGATTTTTTTTGCTAAGGTCTCGGAAGGTACCTAAAAAAAAATGAATTGGACTCAGAAGAAAAATTTAAAAAAATGTTTGGACTTTCTCGACTATACAGTATTCATATCGACGTAAATTGGTGTAAAAAATCAATTAAAAAATTAAATAAAAATGACTATAAGCAGCAAAGATCTATGATGAACAGGCTGTCCCAATATAAGTCACTGGAGACTTTTTTTTTTTAATTCCGTTTTAGCCGCCATTCATGCAATCAACATTTGACAGCTTTGGCTTTGCAATTATTTTTTATTTTCGGGGGTGTAAGTATTTCATTGGCATGCGCTGGGCTTGCCAATTGACAGACAAAATAGGTGCGTGGCGAGAAGTTTTTCTCACCGCGACTGCTCCCATTAAAGAAGCTTCACGTTGAGTAAACCATTTCGTCCACTTTGCATGGCAACTTTCTCGGCTGTTCTTGACGCACCACGCAGTGGAGGGAGTGCTACAAAAACCACTGAGGAAATCATCCAAATTATACTTCCATAAATCTTTGGATTTGTTGATGTCATCCGATTGTTTTTCCCCAGAACTTTAAATTCCACCCAAAAATCGTGACACAGCGGGCCGGGGAATTGAACCGCAATGGAGTTGCATGTGGTACCTTGGAGAGATCTCTGAAGTTGGCGGGCAGGGTGAGGTCCAGCTCCCGAGAGTCGTAGCTGGCCAGCACCCACGGAAAGATCGGGTACTGGTTCAGGTCGTTGTACGTCCTGCCTGCGCACAAAAAGAGCGGAGAGACCGAGTTGGGGGGGAAAGCGAGGACGCGGGCCGCACCGCGGGGATTGGCGCGCCGCATTCCGACAAGCCCGCCCATCTCGGCGCCCTTGACGAGAGCGAAGCGCAATATGAGAATGTCTGGCGCGCTTCCCTTTGCTTCTCTGCCCGCTGCGCCGAGAAGCCGCGCACAGGCCAGGCTCGACCTCGGCTCAGCACGTCTGCTGGTTTGATCCGCCGGCTCGCCAGATGTGAGTATTCGCGTCCTGTTCTGGCAGCGGCGATACGGCTTTCAGATGGCAAAACGTGTCGGGAGAAATGTGTGGGAAGATGCCGGGAACGTTTGGTGGAGACGCGGAACAGCTGCGAGGTCAAGAGTGAGCCGTAATCCGCGTGACTGTGAGGACACTTTGGCGAGGCCGATCATGACAACAACTCCAAACAATGCACATTTTGTGCTTTCCAGTTGAAATGACGCCGCGGGGGATTGTTTTATCCAGACACGTAGCCAGCAGAGAAGTCTTGATTCTCTTCATTTTCTTTGCGATGCCAATTTTAAAACGTCTTGAAGAAATTCACAAGAGACAAGACGGACATTTAAGTACATTAAGACGTCACGATGCACGGATCCTCCTGAACTTTTTCTTCTCAGCGCTCTCTTTCGTAGGAGCTGCGGTCGAAAAAAATGACATTTGACAAAAATTGCACAAAAAAAAAACAGCGGGCCAAAACTCACTCCTGGATCGCGCGACTTTTACGTGGCGCTAACAGATAGCGTCTAATCCACACGGCATGCACGGATGGTGAAATGTGGCATCGGACGGGTTCTACGTAGATGCTTGAAAATGACAATCATCACCCGGCGGACCTTCCGGGTCATTGCTGGGAAATCGGCGTGACAGGCTACGCCAACGCTAGCTCACCGACAAACGTCGGTTGAGGAAGTTAACACTTGAAGCAGCGAGTACATTATTTGGTGTACTTTCTCCGTGATCCAAATGAGTCGTGGAAAAAAAGGTTAGTAGTTTTTAAAAGGTGACATAAAAGTTCTGTGGACTTTGGAAGCATCATCAGCACTCAGGAAAAAAAAAAGCGTCGTCAAGGTGTCGACATGGGCAGAGTCGGGGTGTCAGGATGTTAATAATAGCCGAATAGCGGTTAATTAGACGAGCGCGTCCCCTTCGCACCTCTTCCCGGCACTTCTTCACCCCCACAGCCCAACTGTCTGCTTTCCTCCGCCGCCGCCGCCGCCGCCGCCTGACGTGCCTGTCAGCCCGGGTCATTACCGGGTTTCTTTTTCACGTAATGAATTTTCCTGCATGTTTTTGCCTCCGTCTTGCCTTTCCGTCTAATTAGCTGACAATAATGTATCGCGGGTGCCGAGCGCGGAGGCTAGATATAAATATGCATGAATGCGGCAGCGAGACGCCGGCGTGACACCTCTCCGAGCCGACGAGCCGACGAGCGGCGCGGCCTGGCTCGTCTACCCCTGTTCGCTTCACTTCAGATCAGAGAGGAGACTGCCGAGCCTCTCCAATCCACACTCGCGCGCGCTCTCGCCGAGCCTAATTATCCAGCCGAGTGCGTGCTTCAAACGGCTCTCAACTCGCGTCGACGAAGACCACTTAAGGACGAGGCAAAGCAACCGGGGCCGCCGCCTGCAACTCCTTCTGCGACGTCGCTTGTGTTTATTGATCGCGGCCGCCGAGAACCTGCAGTCAGCAGACTCCGACGTCTCCGATGAAGAGAATTGCTTTAAACGTAACGCTTTCCGTTCCGATCAAATCTTTCCGCGAAAACCAGTCCGATTCAATGTAGTTGACTGATGGCCGTACCGGGAACAACATACGCGCACAAAACTCCAGCTGCCACAAAATGTCCACGTCAGGCAGGTACAATGCAGAAGGAAGCTTTAAATTTGGTGTAAGTTTGTTTTTTTTTTTCTTGCGAACCCAATCGTCACCTTTTCACATTGACGTAAATCTTATGTAGCAAGGTTTGAAATCAGCGGGTTGGCATTGCAATTATCAAAGCACAATTTGTATTTGGTGCTTCATTTGAAAGCGTCGAATGGACCACCGAGAGAAAGTAAAAATAGAAGTAGACCCAAAACAAGAATAATAATAATAAGAAGAAGAAGCATCCAAAAAAAACGCTTAGTTGGGTCGTCAAAAGTTGCGGGAAGCCAGCATCGAGCTTCGGCTGGCTACTCGTGCGGCTAAACACGTAGCGGAGTCGCTCCTAAATCCGCAATTATGTCGTGCGTGACAGAGAAGAAGCTACTTTCATTCTCAGGAAGGGATGACGAGAAAAGACGGGGAAAGCATGCTAATTGCTAAACGCAGATTGACGCATTCCGAAAATGATACCGCAAATTAGAATAAGAATAAAAATAATGAAGGTGGAACTTTTTAACTCACTCCCTTCCCTGTTGGAACCAATTCCGACAATATGTATGCGTCAAGGACATTTTTACAATATAGGGTCCAGCAGAGCTCGTCTGTGAAATTCATTTTTGCAAACCACCGTAATGACGAACGGATCCCGATAGATGGCGCCGTGACGTCGCTCAGGATTTCAGTTCAGCAGAGTTTACGTACAATATGTAAACAAGAACGGATTAAATGTCGCCATCATGAGGAACGATGACGAACGCCACGGAAAAAAAAAAAAAATTGCCACCAAAAGCCCTTTTTCTTAAAAAAAAAATATTCTTTTCTAGATTGGCCTTTGATTTCTTTTCTTTTTTTTAGTGCCGCCTCATTTGTGAAGCTTGACTTTGAAATGGAGTTGAATGAGGTTTTGGGTGGCGGCCTCACCTGCGACGGTGTTGAGGAACATGAGGTACTCAAAGTTGGAGATCTCTCTCCTCTGCCAGCGCTGCGTCATGTTGGACGACTTGAAGAGCTGCCGAGGGCTGGCCAGCGAGATCCGCCTGGAAAAGAAGACATACGGCGGGGACGTTTGTCAAGCGGGCCGAGAGCGCGGGCGGGGGACGCTGGGCCGTGACCAAAACGCCGAGCTTTGCGTCACGTCTGGCGCGGCTTTCGCATGCGTTATGCGGACCAAAGTGCCATGACTCAGCGCTTCCTTCGTCAATTAATGAATCAATCGGGGTTTGGATTTGAGCCTTTAGGTCTTACTTTGTCATTTCGGCAAGACATTTTGGACAATGGCACGCTTTGAGGGAACTTTTTGGGCAAGGCCCGTTTTTGTTGCCAAGCGAGGTCCGCAAGGATACGCTTGGCGGAGAACGAGCACAATGCAACTGAATTTTCGGCTAGCTCCAATTCACTTGAGAATTTCCTTCTTTCATCATTTCAACATTCCTATTTTTTTTTTAATTCTGAGGGTGACGAAACGACAGAATGAAAGTTTGAAATGGAGACGTAGTCAACGGTGGGTGAGATCTTGGGGACATAAAAGAGAAAAAAAAATGGACAGCTTTAGTATGACAGAGAATTTACTTCTGCTTTTCATTCATTGACTGCCAGCCATTTTCCATGATTGCCAGAAGACTTTTGTGCTCCGTGACGATAAATGCACCGAACCTGCCAAAACAAAGTTTGGAGTGTCTTATTTCACACAAATCAAAAAGGTTTGTTGGAAACTTTTTATGTTTTTTATTAGCTGCAGTGGAACCACAAACGCCAGTTTCTGGCCAAAAAGCACAGAAAACAAGCTCGTCAGGGAAAAAAATTGTCAATATATTCAGATTTTATCACACCTCCAATTATAAAATAAAAAAAAAAAGACTGAGAAATGGCTTTTGAGGGCAGAATAATTATTTCTTTCCAACTATCAGTGTCTTTCTTCCATGCGTTGGTCATTCACTCCATAAATCTTTTTCCCCCATGATTTTTTTCCACTTTTCAACAAACTACCATGACACATGGGCCTGTTTATTACGACGGTGTTTTTTACTTTTTTATTTTATTTTTAGCCAAAGTCTTTTCATGTACAACAATCTGTACTTCCACCTAAGTAGAGCACGCCTACTTTTTTTTTGTCCACGTTGTTGCTCCGAGCAACAGTAAGCGTCGGCAGGAACTGCGTGGTCAGCGGGCTGTCTGTGTGCGGAATTGGGTCAGCGCACGGGAGTGAGAGTGCACAACGTAACAACGGCAAGAAGCCGAGCGTCAGGACTTGAAGTGAGTGGACTTTGCCAACCTGTCTTGAGGGAGTCCGTAGCTGGTGCCCACTCCGACTCCAGGGAGGCTGTGGAGCGCTTTCTTCACTGTGGCCTGGTCAGGGAAGTTAAAGAGGAAGGACGCTGTGAACGCACACAGAAAGAAAAACATTGGAACATTCGATACTTCATTTTTTTTTTAATGTTATGTTGTTGAATGAAGATCAGTCTATTTTGCCAGACATTTATTTATTTTTTTTATCAGTGAGTAAAGTTGTTCATTAAGTGTATGAGACATGATTTTCCCATTTTTAAATGTTCTTTTCAGAGCTGGGCACTTGACCCGTTTTTGCCGGTCGTCCCCCCCGCCTTCCGGCCGCGATCTCGATACGGTCCCGCCTCAACCCTCCGACCTTATTCATAACAATTGTCAGTGCCCAGACCCCTGCCCCCACCTTGCAATGAATGCTTTGTGGAATTGATACATATCATCGTGGATTTAATATCATGCTTAAAACAATCCTTCGGTCAGGGCCATCCCTGAAGAAGACGTCATCGAGGACATTGCTGACTTTCGAGATGGGAAGTGTGCTCGTCGTGGTTTTTCTTCCGATTCATTTCCTTTTGCCTTAAATTAAACAAAAAAACGCCGTCTTCAGAGTCGGAAGACGACCACGTTGGAACAGTGACGTCACGACACGCACGCACCAGGTCAAACGGCCAGTGGGCAGACCCAGCTCATGAAAAAAAAAAAATTTATTTCGGTTCTACCAAAGTAATAAATGGAATTTTTTTATTTGTACTTGTGCTCCTTCTTAAAACGTTTTTAGGCCAATTTTTTTCTTTTTGTGTCCCATACACTTGAATTTATCCGAAAATTTTAAGTCGAAAAACTATAGGTGATCCAACTAATAAAAAAAAAAAACACAAACGCAAACACAACAAGTAAGCTAAATAAATCCTGTTTTTTGTCAACTCAAACATTTCCCACCGGCTGTTGTGTGTTGTCAACCAATTGACTAATCAAGGACAAAAGTCCCCAAATACGGTGCAATACAAGAACACATGAACATGTCGTACTTCTATTGGCCATGAAGACTTCCATGGCGGTGTTCTGCAGCAGGTGACGCCGGGAGAAGACGGCACGGATTTCGCTGAACATCCACTTCCCATGCAGACCTTCCGTGTACGCCAAGACCTGCGCCGGAACACGTTGGACAGCGCTTAGCATTTCACGATTCATGATTTTGCGACCGTGAATGACACATACACGTAATAGATTATTTTAACGTGACATCGGATTTGTGCGTTGGCTGAATCTTGGTTCTGAATCATCCCTTAACTGGCCAAGTATTTAACGAGCACGGACCTCAATTTGATTTCCTCAAAAAGTGCGAACATTTTAATGGTGAGTTCCTGAAATTCAGAACACAAAAAAAAAATCAACTAAAAAAAGTGAAGTCTTATTTTCATACAGCGCACACATTCATTTGTGCAACCACAAAACAAAGAAAATTCAAGAAAACCTTTTTTCAGTGTATGTACTTTTCATGAGCGCTGGGTATCGTTTCAAATTTAGAAAAAAATCGAGTCATGTCAATTCCTGGGGAAAAAAGATATTATGAAAAGTGTCGATATATGGTTTTATTACTCGACATCGGGTTATGAAAAGGAAAATGGATCCATATCGATAAATCAATTTTTTTATTAAACCCATCATTTGTTGGGTTCCTGGATTAGAAAATGGAAAGTGTTCTTTTTAAATCACCATTCGATCGCCTGTTGACAGCCAAGACTGAACATGGACCACAACAATTTGGAATTGGACCAAAGTTTCTGGAAAATTGTAGAAATCCACTCAAATCCAACGGCTACAGTGCGACATGGGCAAATCCCACAAGATTTCACTTCAGCATTTTTCAAAGGATTACGATGACCAAGCGCTCGTCTCAACAATAAAATGAATGACTGCGTAGTCCTCACAAATCAAGCAGGAACACAACAACACATTTCAGACACAAAAAATTTGTTTTAATGTCTTCATATTAACTATGAATTGTTTAACTGTTTTACACATTAAATGTAAAACCCAAACCCCTAAGGAACACACAATCCTAATCGAAACCAACATTTAATGATCCTAATCCTAATATTAGATAATTAATTCTCACCTACTAACAACCTAACCCAAACCAATTTTACCCTAAACAAACCCTAATCTCCTCGCCAATTCTAATCCCAACCACGAACCCACAAAATGAATTCCATATTCATCCTTTAATCTCCCAAATGTATACATTCTTCAAATGTAATCCTAATAACCTTAATCCAACCGATTGGTATTGGGTTGAGAGGTGAATGTTACATTTTGTTAAGATTAGGATAAGGTAAGGGTTTAGGGTTACAATTTGAAAATGAGAGGATTAGCACTGGGATTTATTCGGATTGCTTTGGGTGTAGGATTAGGACATATGGTTCAGCGTAAGAGGTTTGCGGTTAGGATTAGAATTAGTTCGGGGCGGAGTGCTCGGATTTGTTTGGATTAGGAGTGGCAAGGGTGCAGGTAGGGTTAGTATTAGGTTTACGCATTAGGGTTTGGATATTTTAGGATTATGATTGCTTTTTTTCTAACCTCCCAACCCAAAACCTGGGAAAAAAAAAAAATCAACACCAACCTAACCCCTCCTCACACTTTAATCCCTTTCACCAAATCCAAACAATCCAAATCCCAACCACCAAACCCTCAAACTCATTTTAAACCCAACTCCCAAATTTAACCATCAACTTTTACGAACGTAATTCAAACTCAAGCCACGGTGGAAAATGTTCAAATGTTACTTAAAAGGGTGGTGCCCAACCTTTTTCTGCCATGGACCGCTTCAAACAAACTTTTGTGGACCACCAAACAGGGGCAGGGGATTTTGTACAAAGTAAAATACATTAATAAACTGCTAGCTAGCTACATAGATGGCTAGATAGATGTAAAATAAATCAATGAACTGTATATAGCGAGCAAGCTAGCTAGATAGATGGCTAAATAGATGTAAAATAAATTAATAAACTGTAGATAGCAAACTAGCTAGCTAGCTAGCTAGCTAGCTATCTTTAGTTGTACCCTACGATGGATTAATCATATGTCCCACTAACCATCGCCAGTCTTGTAAACCAAGACCATTACGAAGCGGACCCCATGTGGTGTGTGACATATAAGGGAAGAAAAAAAAAAATCAATAAACGTGTTAAAGGCGGCTGTGGCAGACGACAAAAGGACGGGCGCAGAGAGCCGCACGCGCACAAAAGTACGCCAATTGTTCTGACAGGTGAGAATGGCCCTCTTCCAGCGCCCCCGCTTTTTCCATCTCGCTTCCCTCCGAACAATTTTGTCCCGCGGCGACCTCATCAGCCCTCCGGGTCGTGGTGGCGTTGTCTCTCGGGAGGTAACGTGCGAGAATAAAGATGGAACGCCAACAGTGACGGTCAGGTGTGTGTTTCCAAACCTTTTATTGAACAGTAGAAAATAAGTAAATCACAGCACGCTACGAAACAAAAACAAAAACGACACAAACGAGTATTTACATTTTTGGAGGAATCCGTACTACGCTTGAGTATTTATTTTTTGACAACACCCCCCCCCCTCCATATTCACAATACAAATCGATCTGAGTCACACAAGGAAAGAACTTTTGCTATCTCAGATATATGCAATTGTGCCATCCGCCATCTTGTGGAAGACAATTCAATTGTTCTGCCTTTCACTATACAACAAAAGATACAAATTCATAATTGAGTAAAACTGGATCATTTCCCTTGATAGTATGTATACCGACTATAAGCACCTGTATAAAAGCCTCAGCAACTGTCTTTTGAAAAAAAAAAACAACGATTGACAAGCCGTAGCAGTTTTCTACGTTGAAAAAAATTTAGTTGCAGGTATACGGAAGCAAAGCACGAGAGTGAGCCGTTCGGCTCGGTCAGCTCTGACGCTAATGCTCGTTGAAAATCGAGAGCGCTGCAAGTGTGCAGCATGGCGCGCGTGCCCGCCGCCTTAATTTCTCCACGGAATAGCCGGCCGGCCGACCCCGCCGCTGCCGCTCGGCTCTCTGGAGCTCAATTAAAATTGGATTAGATGGAGATAGCGGATGTGCAGCGCGGCATCCCTCAACTGATGCTCTCCTCCAGGGTAAAGCCCCCCTCGGCAAAGCACCGCTACACTGCATCCCCCACCCTCTTTCCCAACTCAAACAGTTGTCATAGTGACAGCATGGCCCCAGAGGAGGAGCTGGAGGTTGATTGGTATGAGAGGACGGCAGGTGAGGGTCGCTTTTAAGACTCTCGCCCCCCCCCCCCATCCTTCTCTGCTGCATCCAGATGTTGTGGAAGTCAAATTCGCTGTGTCCAAAGGCATCATGTTGGGTTTTAACAGCTTGTCAGGTGAGATGTGGCGTTCGCATGACCTTATATGGGCGTTGACGTACACTCTTTTAGCGTCTGCCCTCGCGACAAGAGTTTTTGTCGTTGGGCGTGGGAGGAGCTTGGCGGGTAAATTTGATGACTCACCATCAAACATGAAAAGCAAATCTTGCGACAATCTTTTCCTCAAAACTTCTTTCAACCAGATTTCATTTGACCAACAATTCCTTATTCACACCAAAAGAGCATCTTTCATAGTTTTTACATGTTTTCTTTGGGGGCCACTTCCCTGTCCAAGTGAACATTTCTGTGGCGTGACAAAGCGCAGGCCAAAGGGCTAGCTGTCAACAAAAGGGAGGCTAAAGACCAAGAGAGGGAGGGGTGGAAAAAAAAAAGCTGATTTCAAACAGCCTCAATCAGAAGATTTGTCATAACAACAAAGCGTTCGGGGTCTAAAGCAAACGCACGAGGGCCCCCCCCCCCCTCGCCCGCATGTCGACTCGGAACGTTGACAAAGCCCAGCGTCAATGCGTGTGTGTTTTTTTTTTTTTTTGGGAGGCCCAGCTGTAAAAAATGCCATTTAATGAACCTGTCTGCTGAAGCTGTCCCCTGCCTGTCAGAGGTGTCAGCCGCTGACGAGCGCCGGGGACGGCCGCCTCCAGTCACAGACAGGCCTGCCAGCTGGAGGCTTCGGCCCCAATCTAATCACGCCACCAGGAAGGGACCGGCGCTCTGCTCTTGGTCTGTCACGCTCAGGGCTGCGGGAGGGAGGCGTGGGCAGGGGGTGGGCGCTCGATGATGGAACGGGGGGGGGGGGGTCTGCCGCCCGAGCCTTTTGTTTCCACACAGGTCTCGGCCGCGCACGCTCATTAGGAAGCCAAGGCGCATGCGCCGGCTGGGACTGCAATTTAACATCCTCCTCTTCTCCTTTATGACTCGACGGAGGCCAGAGTGGCCTGCATGTTGATCTAATTGCTTGTTTAAGAAAAACAATTTCAACGTGCACAGTGGAGGGACAGCTTTTGTTGCTTGTCCCTACATTGGAAATCCTGCAACAAAAATATATTTATATTTTATCCATATTTTACGGCCGCTCATCCTAACCAGCGTTATAATAGATTGGGATTTTTAATTATAGTTTTATTTTATTTTATTTTGACTTTTTATTTTTTTAATTCAGTAAGTTTTAATTGGTTTTCCGAGCAGGTTCGTTAGTTGTTTTTTTTCCTAAAATGCTGTAGTTTAGTTTTAGTATTTGTTTTAGTTTTTTATACACGGAGTCAGACGCAAAATGGGGGAAAATAACGTCACTGAGTGTTGTGCAATCAAGTAAAGTACACTTCTCAACAGTTTGACCAGATTTTTTTCACACGTTGCGTCATTTAGATCCTCTGCAGGCCACATAAAAGCCCGAAAAAAAGATTATTCCTTTATTTTTTTTTAAATCTGACCGTAGGTCCTCTGAGTAATGCTCTCTTTCATTTCTTACTACTGAACTACAATTTGTCCTTGAATCATTGCAACGTGCTTCGCCTCCAATGTGCATACAAAAAAACATCAATTATGTTCTTTCTATATTTGCGGTGGGGCTCGACGTTTCCTCCGGTGACATTAAAGTGCCGGCGGTCCATTTAACCTGGAAAAGGAGTGCGCCGCCCAGCCTGGCGTTTCTCCTCCGTGCGCGCTCATTAGGAAGCCAACGTGCATGCGCCGCATTTCTCTCGTAACGCAATTTGCCATCCTCCCGTTCGCCTTTGTGACTTGACAGAGGGCAACATCACAGCCACGCAAAGCGGAAGCGCGGCGACAGACGCGATGAGGAGGCGGCACACAGGTGACGCCGACGTTTAAACCCGTCGACGCCGCCGTAACAGACTTTCAAACATGGCCCGTCTACCGCACAGCGAAGGGATTCTAATCACATGTGACTGCCCGGCGGCTTCAACAACACATTGGCTGAGACGCCGTGATGGATGTTATTAATAAATCCAAAAGGAGGGGAGGGGGCGGGGGGGATCCGCGTGCAATTGTCTGAATATTTCCTCCTGGATGGGAGAATAATACAATTCGGCGTGACGGATATATTTCTATGAGGGAGTGGAGCATTGTGACATCACGGCTCTCTGTCACTCTGCAGCTTTGTCTAAATACGCTTCTGATATGAAGGCCCGGTTCCGAGGTGGAGGAATGAGGGCGGGAGTAACGGCACACTCAACAGCCCCTTTTCCATTGGACCGGTTCCGCCCAATGTGGTCACTTTTCCATGACACCTTTTTGGGTTCGCGCGGGGACAATGGACGTGTTCCTCAAAATCTCTTCCAACCCGGTTCGAGAACGCAAGCTGAAGGCTGAGGAGGGCCCTGACGTCGATGTCATCCGATTGGTTGACGTTCTTAAGCGCTGCAGCAAGGAACTTCACTGCACACGCCCATTTCTTGGTTTTATGCAAACGCCAAGTGATAAAAATAAAGTACACGCAGTACACATATTTGGGTTGACAACAATACTTAACCATATACGTGGGCGGATGAAATAAGTGAAGCTGGTGGTAAAAAAATGTCAAGCCATGCGCACATCGCCAGAGCCAATTCACTTGAATGAAGACGATGAGAGGGAGCGCCCCGTCATTTAATAAATACACTTTTTGTCTTTGACACACGGCACCGTGTCGGTCAAGGAACACGCAAGTTGCTGCAGAAATACAAAACGCAAAAATGGGGACATCGTTAAAGACCGGGGTCGCTTATTCACTCTACTCGAAGTGGACCCGGTGGCGTGCGCCACTTGCAATTTTTTTTTTTTTTTTACCAAGAAGATATTGTTGTAAAACACAATATATGTAAAAAAAAAAAAACAAAAAAAAAACAACTGTGGCTGATTAATGATTCAATTAAAATGAATTCCAAAAAAAGTTAAAGACACAATAAATAACTAAAATCAAATGTCCTGTACTTAAAAATTAAAAACAACAGAACAGCACTGAACAAATATACTGAACTGGATTTTAAAGAAACAAAGTTGAAGCCACTTTAACTTAATGCAGCGTTTAAGCATTCAATTCAGTGATTCTTTCATCTACCACTAGAGGGACCCCACGCATCAATAGTGGGACTTGCACAACACTACACCACTCATCAAAAAAAATTCCACAATTAAAAAAATGCAGTATAACGAGAATAAAGTTGGATTGTGCAAGGAAGGGAAGCCAACAAAAAAAATAAAGAAAATAGGTTAGCGACTTTCTGTGGTGATTCCTGATGGGAAAAGGCAAAAGTCGCAAGAAAACAAAAACGACTTGTCAAAATAAACATTGGTAATATTGCGACAAAAATACAAACTCACTCTGGAAAAAATACGAGTTGAAAAAAAATTAATTTTTAGCAAACAAACAAAACTGGATTAAAATAAAAATGAAAACATTGATGCTGTTAAAACAAAATGGTGAGAAAAAAAAAGTAAAGAAGAGCGCCAACATTTGCGCAATCTAACTTGGGAATACTTTTCCTCAGGTGACATTCAAGTAACGCTGGCGCGTTTAACTTTAAATAAAGCGGAGTCGACAGGAATCTCCACACTTTTGCATGAATCCATTTTTCCACGCCGCAAAGAATTAGCGCATCAAAGCCCGTTCCCATCTGATCCTTCCCTCGCTGACAACTGTTCTGAAGTCTATTCCAAAATATGATTCCCCGCATTCATATAGGCGCCGGATATAAATACACTGCCGTCCGCTCCACTCGGAAAGCAGGTATTGGTTGGCGGTGGCGGGTGGAGGGGGGGTGTAAGGTGCAAGACGGAGATTTGCATAATCACTGTCAGTCTCCATTTGGGAGAGTGCCGGAGTGTGGCGGGATGACACGGTGTGGCTGCTCTGGCAGAGACCAGCGGGATAAAGCAGATGAATATGCAATAAATACACGTCCCGCACGTCCAGCCAAGTTTGTCAATAGCGTTTATGTCAGCGACGCCATTTCATGCGCATTAGCGAGGCCCCGCAAGCGCTGTCTGCAAGGTGGGAGGAGACACTTTTAATTTGGGGGATTTATGTATTTATTTTTTTGCCACTATTTCCTGTTTCTTCTAAAGTCAGATTTCTAAGTCCCTCGTTGAATCGCTTGATATTCCGTCAAAGGAAAGCTTTTTAGGGGGGGATGTAAAAACTTATCTGGAAAGTTGGGAAAAAAATTAATAAAAACGTAAAAATCAGCCCATGAACATTTTCACCAAGTGACCTAAAATTAGATTTATAAAAAAAAAAGTGCTTGTGCTATGAAAAGTTGGTCCCCAATCTCGGTATTTTTTTTTTCGCACTTTCAACTAAAGTGGGCGGAGCAAGGTGTCAAAAGTTTGATGATCATTTTAAAAAAGGGAAAAAAAATACATGATCATCACCAAATTGGGATGACATGCCTCTCTCTCTCTCTTTTTCTCTCACATATTTTATCAGCACCCAGTCGAGCTCAGAGTCGCACCCAAAAGCCGCAATTCATGCGAGTTTGAATGAGTGAATCCAGAATCAACTCGAATGGGTCACGAATTGTACTTTTGCTGAAAAACACGTCAAAGGCCAACAAATGAAAGATCAAATTTGATCATAATGGCAAATGGAAACACAAAATAATGTCCGAGCCGCTTTACCACGCCTCATATTCACTAAAGTGTACACACACACGTTAATTCAACCGCGTCAATAAAATAGCTTAGTTGAACATGCGTCGCCCTTCACTGACCAATCGCAGAGCCGTTTTTTTGTTTTTTTTTTTTAAGTTTTAAATCCATACGTATTCTGTTCTGCTAGCTAGCGCTAAGCTAACCAGGAGATTTCGGCAAAGTGGGAGATTAAGTGCAAAGACCCATTAGAAGATTAAGTGTGCTTGTCCTCAACTCTGATTTATTTATTTTATTTTTTGTATTCATTTTCTTTCATTTTTGGCACAGAGCAGCTCATACATGATTTCTTTGTTATTTTACGACAGCACGTGTTAGATTTTATAATAATTAAATTTTTTTTCCAAATTCTGATTAAGAAGGACTTGAACGTGCATGTTTGCACCAATTGACTCCCTTCCTTGCAAATGTAAATCTATTTAAGCGTGCCGTAGTTTGTGAGCAGACTAAAGAAGGAAGCCATCGTCACGCAAGTCATGGCCAAGAAGACATTTTAGCGAGTCCATCAAGCAGATAAACGGCTTGCGACTTTTTCCAATAAGGAGCTTGAGGCCCATCTTTTCTTAATGGGACTTTTTCCAGAGGCTTGTCAGCCGTAAGATGACTGAAATCTTTCCTGGCCGGGATGCCACCAGGCTGCCACGGCGAGTGCCAAGCTGATCGCTTTTGATCCGGCTTATCTTTTTTTTTTTTAATGGTGGTGTGGGAGGGAAAGGAAAAGGGTTGGAGAAAGAACAAGACAGGGATGGAGGAAGGCGAGCAAGCCGTCGAACGGGCGGCACTGATGAGCCATGAGCGGCGCTCGATTCATCTGGTCTGCCTCCCCTTTTTTTTGCCTCACCCATTCTCCGCTTATCCTCACCTTACTCGCCTGCAATCGCTTGATAATATGTTCCAGATTTCATATAATTCTCCCTGTCACCTGCGGTACGTCATGCGAAACAAAAAGCCCCCAATTGGGGTGGACGCCCTTTGAGGATTATGCCGGCTGACACCTCCATCAGGAGGATCATTTTTGCAGGCATCCGACGGAATTAGCGCCATTTATCTGTCTGACGAAAAAGGAAAAAAAAGGTGGAACAGGTTTCTTATCGGCTCTTCTGCATATGAGGGGGGGCTTGTAAATGCAAACGAGCGCCTTTTGTAAGCCGGAGTCACGCCTCGGGCCGAGGGGACGGTAATCCGGCACGGGAGCGCGCCCAATAATTTGTGCGTTATCCTCATGTAATGATAGCGTTAAAGTCTTTCTACTCGCGCTAATCCCGCCGCCGAGCGAGAAAACGTCCCGGCTGAGGTTTTTTTAGCGGGCCGCTCGTTAGCGTGCTGCTGACGGGCCTTCATCAAAAGGAGACGGGAAGAAAAAAATAAAACAACACATCGGAGGAGTGAGCGACTGATGTCATTCTTGTGACTTCCTGCGTAGGTCCCGCCGTGCATCGCTTCGGTGGTTGCTGATCCACCTTCGCGGGCCGCGAGAGAGACAAGCTCCAGGCGATGGCGGCCATCTCAGAGCGCGAGCACACAAATGCGACTATGCGGCGGTGTTCACATGCAACACTTGCCTTTCTGTCAGCAAAAAATGAAAAATGTGGGGGTGAAGTTCACAGAATCCAACTTAATCGGCTAAATGTGATGTTTGGACAAAATACAGACTAAATCTTTCACAGAAGACATATTATTCTCTGGTGTCTTAATAACAAATCGCTGACTTTTTTTTTTCGGTTGGTTGAGTTGATTGGTAAAAATTTTGTCAATTATTTGCAGGGACTCGGGATTGAGCCCTGCTGGACACCCATAATGAGAGTAACTTTTCAGTCTATAATAAATTGGAATCCCGACACACATTAATAGAACTGCAGACTGATCTTGCATCGTTCGGCTTTAGATGTCTTACAGATGATGCACTTTTTTTTTTTAAGCCTTTAATGTTTTGGGGAACCTCAACATGGCGCATGTAACGTGATGAAAATGTAGGAATCATATATTTTAATTTTATGTATTTTAGCGGCCCAACTTCCAAAACTCACTCAGTAGAGCCCCCTACAAAATTAGAAGGGGAAAGAAAAAGCCCTGGAATTCCAGCGATCCAAGAACGCTGTACTTGAATGTGTTTTTCAAAATCCCTGATAAGCGTTCCACTACATAAACAAGGACAGCGGTTAAGAGGTTTTTGTTTTTTTTCCAAAGGAAGCAAGCAAAATATACTCAAAAGAGTGATGGCTTTGGCAAAGACTTTTTAGACCTTTCTGGTCGTGCGGCGGGGATCCCGGCCATTGCTCGCGCTTGCCAAAGTCGACAACTGCCTTCCCTTCTCTTCCCTTCCCTTCCCCCCTCGACAAGCTGCTTTGGCGTGCTGAGAATTGACTAATTACGTCGGATTAGAGCATATTCACGCAAGATGTTCTCTCGAGGGTCAGTGACACGCCGCCCGGTTCGTCTCTCCTGGCCCCGCCCAGCATGTCGTACACAAACGAGCCACTAGGATAGGACAAGGCGACTCACTGGTCTTTTCATTAGGAACGACTAATGAAATACATGAGCTGGTTGGAAAAAAAACATACGCCCATGTAAACAAAGCAACTTCAAGCCTTTTTAAGACCGCGACAAAATAATAACAAATCCCAAAGGAGCGCATGGAGCACCATTCAGTCGACTTGATTTTAATCGTTACTGTTGCTCAGTTCAAATAGATATTTGACTTCTCTAGCCGTCGATGGCAATGAATGAGTTGATATGAAAGATAACAATCGACTAATACAGAAATGAAATAATTAAATACACAGCTCGATATGGAGGTAAACATTTTTTGCTACAATTCAATGGCCATTTCGCGACTCCTTGGTACTGTTGGCCATTTTGGGGCAGAACATTACAATACAATACAGACATGCAAGCGCTGGCCACAATTGCAATACACGACTTGATTTATGCCAAGCTTGCCCTCTGCGGTCGAATGAATCTGCTTTAAATGAGAGCATACCTTCAAAAAGAAGGCAAACCTGCGATCATTTACATTTGGAACAAAAAAACAAAGTCCAAATGAGAGGCAGGGAAACGAGCCTTGGAATATGTCTGTGTGTGTGTGTGTGTGTGTGTGAATTCAATTGTGCTAAATCAATTTGCCACAATGGGGGAGGCGTCTTGACTATTTGTATGTGTAATAATGGTCTTAAAGCCGGCCTCTTAGAAGCAGAATACCAAAGAGGCTTACAGCCGCCGTTTCATGAAACATTTAGGCAAAAAAAAGTTCCAAGGGGCTGTGCGTGATGAAAGAAGGTAAAGCTGGTGGGATCGGCGAGCCTTATTGTACAGAAGTCACATCAAATTAATACTGAGGGCCACTCGCAGCCTTTCTTCTCCTCAGCTTTTCACAACGGATTAAGCTATGAAAACTCAAGAAATTACAAAAGCACCTATTAGGCTCTGTGCTCCCGCCTTTCTTCTGCTTGCCTTTGAAAGGCACTCGATGTGCGTCACCGAACTTCTTTTCACAACTTGTTTATGCACTTAAAAGCATCAAAAGGGTGTCATGTGAAAAATGTATACTGCCACTTTGACACGACACGCTAATAGCTAACTTCCTACCATCCTAAACTGGCGCAATGGCAATATTGGATGAGTTTTAATCATTCATGACCAAAGTTGATTGGCAGACTGGCTGATTTCAACAAGGACCGCTTCCCATTTTGAGTCACGTGAACAAATTACAATGAGTTGTGTTTTGGGCTGTGTTTATACATACAATGTAAATTTAGCTGTCTTTCTTTTAGTTTGGGGCTTTTGCCATTAAAGCCTGCCAAAAACATACATAAAATGAAGCTGCAAAATCTTTAAAAAAAATGAAGCCGAATGTGCTGAAGTCATGCGCTGCGATACCTTCAGCTGTCAATCAAATACGACATGCGCTCAAGCGGCTGAATAAAATGCGGCGCTGTGTGAAATAAACAGCTTTCGGACGTTGTCGAGCTTTCCGTTAAATGGCAACACAAAACCAAGCATGGCGCTGACGTATTGGACGAGCGATTTACCGATTCGCTCCTTCGCTAACGAGGGAGCAAGCTAGCGGCTATCGAACGTCATGAAGAGTTCACTTCCCTTGAAGTGTTTCTTTCCTTTACGTGGACTTACTCACCAACGCATCAAGCGAGTCGCTTACGTACTGGAAGAGCTCGTCACCGGTTCGCTCCTCAACTAGCAAGCTAACAGGCTAGCGAACTTGTGCTATTGGATGAGCCTGGCAACAATTGGGTCTTTAGCTAGCACGCTATCCCAACATCACGTTTTACACGACTGATGCCAAAAAATCCAAATGTGTTCTTGGGCTTGTTTTTAGCGTTACCCCAAAAATCCAGACAATTGGTAAAACTGTGAAAAAGTGTTTAACGCGACATCTCAATTCAGTCCTAATTTTTTTTTGCATCTTTGCACATTTTCAGCACATATTTTATGTATTCAGAAGAGTCTCCAGAACACCCTTGTGAGGATAAGCGGCTCAGATAGCAAATGGATAGAAACAAATCTCTGAAATGCCAGCCGAGGTAAACATGAATGTACTTTTTGGCTACTATATCCGTCATTGGCAGTGAATGAGTGGGTTGCAAACTTGCCAGGTTGAAGCTCATTACAAAAAAACAAATACTTTGAAAAATGAGAACAAATGGCACTCTATCTTCAAAATGTGTCATAGTTTTAGCCAATCAAGTCCCAAGCCCTAAAAACGAAGGACTTCAATCCAACGAATCCACGTAATAATCTCGTTATTGTGCGACCTTCCTATCATTTTTGATGGCCTAATAGTGAGCGGTTATAGCGCCACCTGTTGCTTACGAACGCCGCTTTACAGATAGCCAACATGGTGAGATGAGTAGCGAGGGGGAAAATAAATGTTGGACTGAAAATCTCTGAGCAGCCTTCAGGCATGCCGAGCGAGCGTTGCCCGGGCTTCGTGGGGATGGGGGCGGGGTTATCCGCGCACCCCGACTCGCCTTCAAAGACGCGCAGGCGGTGCATGAATTGTAATTATGGCTCCTAACAGGATTCGAGAGCGGGCACTTGAGAAGCGGGTCGTGTGGAGTTAAACGGTTGTCAAACACTCCAAAGCCGGGCTGCCATGTGAACGCACCAACAAAGGCCGGACTCCATCCAGCATCGGGCCCTTCTCGGGCCACTTTACCTCTCGTCGGGAGATCAGAGATAAGCCTTAAAAGCCCAAATGGCATCTTTGCATCTTTCGTCCAGGTTGCACTTTTTCTGGCTAATGCACATAAGACGCCCAAAACGCGCACGACTTTGACATATTTTATCGGGAATTGTCAAGCAAGGGATGGTAGAGTTTAAGGCAAATGAGAGCGGATTTTGTATAAAAGGGGGGGGGGGGGGGTGGAGATCCGATAATTGGTACCACCTGAGAAACTAATGGGGAAAAAAAAACACAGTGTCAGATTATCTCCCAACTTGGCCATTTTGGAGCAACGGAAAAGATCATCTGCGCTTGCACCAAATGCTTCAATGTGGGACCTTTCAGCTTCCCAAAGGGAGGAGAAAAAAAAAAAGCGTGACGTCCCCCACGCCTGACCCTCGTTCAACTCTTAATTGGATTGTGAGCGGCGCTGAAGAAACATTTGGGCATTGTTCACTGGGCTGTGCTTTTTCTTCAGCAGCATTCCTTCCAGTAGTTTGCTTCCCCAACAATAACATTCAAACAGACGCTGACGGGAAACTTTTCAGTTTTCATAAGCCGAAGCTTTCTCCCCTTTTACTTTTTTTTTCTCAGCGAGCTTGCTGCTGACAGGCTGAAACAAAGCCAAGTGAAAGCCATTGTGTTGCCTTTCACCGGCGTAATGGTCTCGCGGTGGATGCAAGCGGGGTGCTAGGGAGCCGCGGCACCCACGGCACCCACGGCACATAAACTATTATCGGCATGGCTGATATTTGGCAAAAAAAATAAATAAAAATCAGACGGGTGGTCAGTGTAAAACTGGGTAAACTTCAAAGAGGGAAGTTTTGATTTTTTTTTTTTTTACTGTCAGTTAACTTTAAATGAGGCTGCCGATCTCAGCAAGTCCCAGCACTTTTTTTTTCTTGTCAGAATTTACAGCAAAGATAGGTGGAAGATTAACATTTCAGTTACATTGAAATTTTTGGAAAACTTTTGGTCGTGTAGAAAACCTCGGGGAGATATTTAGTGACTAAGACATGCTGGTGAACCTGGGAAATTTTCCAAGAGGGACAGAAAAATTAAATAAAAATAAAAAAATACCACCTTTAAAAAAATTGATTCAACTTTTAACCTTAATTTGTATTGTTTTTTTTGGGTTGTTTTTTTAATATTTTTTGATGATGAAACAAATTGGACATAAAAAAAAAACACAACCGGAGAATTTTCAACATGCTGCAAATCTAAAAAAAAAATAAAAGCAAAATATGCTTCAAGATTTTTAGTGAAGTGTTTTTAGCGCGTGTGAACATGCTTTTTTCCCACCGTACTACGATAAAGTGTAATTGCACCTCCGCTCCACTAGTTGGCAGTGGCGCTCTCCTTGCCCATTGTGCGAAGTGAGTTTTAACTCTACAGAGCAGGTTTGTTTTGCAATGAAAATGCTTTGTGGATTGTGGTGGTGGGGAGGGGGTGCGAATTGTTTTCTTCTTGCTAAGGGGGGGGGGCGTAACAAAATAATTGAGAACCACTGGCCTAAAGCATGAATAGCCACTTTGCAGGCACATTATCATTTCGATGTCTTCATGTGAAACTATTTCTTTTCTTTTCTCTTTTTTTTTTTTTTTTTTTAAACTATCGCATTTGAGTAAAACATCTAAAAGAGAGTTAGCGGTGCCTTTAACAATAACATCAATCAAGCTCATTACCCCCTCGTGCGCTGCTTAAAAACAAGAAAACTATCATGAAAATAATTACAATAATATCTCATTAAGGGAGCGAATGAGCGACAAGGGGGAGAATTAATAGTAGACAGGTGTTCAACACAGCGCAATTATGGAAGCTGAAATTAGTTCACTGCCTGGAGGCAAACACAGGAGAGATGGGGTGTGTGTGTGTGTGTGTGTGTGCGCGCGTTGATGATGCTGGTTTCTAAGAGGACTGATGGAGCGAGCCTCACTGGCAATAGCAGCAGTGCAGACACGCAGAAAAACATCCCAAAAAAAGAAAAGTCTTGAATGTGTAAATTAGGGCGAGACGTTGGCGTGGAAAGCGGCTTTCCCCCTCGGCAAACGCAGGCAGGCCGAGATGAGACGAGCGCGGTGAAACGTGATCAAGGCGAGCGCGGCAGGCGTCAGCGCCGACGCTCAGCTCGGCGGCAAGTGGCAGTGTCTCCTTTCGCACTCAATCATTCATTACTCAGCCAAGTGCTGCCTCTCCAGTTGGACTTTTTTTTAAAAAAATTTTATTATTATGACCTATCATATTACTGTCGTGGTAAACGCCTAATCCACGCCCTTTGTTAGACGGTGTCAACAGCTGGCTTGCTCGTGCCCACCCCCAACACCAAGAAACGGACTCACATGCAATAGTTCTGTATCTCGATATTTTTCGCTGACCTGCCCAAACAATTTTTTTTTAAATCCACCAAATTGTGTTTTGTTTGTACTTTTTCCGTAGATGCCACAAGATGCGGCAGAAAGTGCGCCAGTAATCCCAGCAACAGAAAAGACAATTTGCCAGTCCCTTCATAATCACGATACCCAAGTCAGAATTTGCACCTTTTATATATATATATATTTTTTTTAAATATATATCTCCTTCTGCTGTGCGCAAGCAGCAAATTGCAAAGCACGACAGATGCATGCGTTGAGATTTTACTTGCCTCAATGACATTCAGCGAATCTTGATTGGTGACGTGCATGAGTGTGTGTCGTACGGTGTGGGCGTGCGTGTGTGTGTGTGTGTCAAGTTGCTGAGTCCTGCTGGGCTTTCATCTGCCGTGCTCATTAAGGCGGCGATCACACTGGGCTGCATTCGAGCGCCAAAGACAACGCCGCAACGTGGACGATATGACGCCGATTCATCGTTTTTCTTCGATTCATTTTTTTTTTACGATTGTGAGAAGCCAAAATGGAAATCCCGATTACATTTTGTTGAATTGCCCAACCCGTCCGTCTAATATCCATCGTTGTTTGTGCACAGATCCCAAAATAGAAGACCTGACCAGGGCCGAAATGTAAATGCGTCAAGTAAACTATGTCACGCTGGAGGCGCATCTAACGCGGTCTGAGTGTCGTTAATTAGCGTATAAAATAAGCAATTGGCATCCTGCCCCATATGTCGGCGCCAGCGTGGCGGATGGAAATGAGGTGGGCTCCATTTGACGCCGGTGACGGCGAGCGGGCTAATATTAAGCACAGCTCAGCGGCAGCCGGAACTAATCAAAGTAGACAAAATGTCTCTCGCTGCCATCTTTGTCTCGCATCCTCTCGAGGGGCAAACCTCCCCTTCTTTGGTTTCCTCTCCTTTTCACCTCGCCTCCTGAAGGGAGGCTGACACCGCCGTAGAAATGGCGGTGCAGAAGTGACGGGGGGGGTTAGGTCAGGCCCGAGCTCGCAAACTGGGTCACCATAAAGAACCGGAAGGGAAAGTGTAGGAAAAGTAATTTGGAAGAATTTGTTTTTCTTTGGATAGAGAGATGTAAAATGTTGAAGAGCATTTACAAATTCTTTTGTTATTTTGCCACCCCCACCCCAAAAATAAACAAACAAATAAATAAATAATTAATTACATAAATAAATAAATAAATAAATATCCCATCATTGTAATCATTATATGGTTGGGAAAAAAAGAAAAAAAGAGAAAAAAAAGATTAATTTTGGTGTTTCGGATTGAAAAAAAAAAAACTAAACAAATTGAAGATACAATTTTATTGGGCAGCTAGACATAAGAATATTGGAAAATAAAAATAAAAAACTCTATTTGTAGATGCGTTCTCTTCACTGGAACTTAAAAAGGTTTTATGTATGTATATGAATTAGAAAAAAAATTGTTTTTTAAAAATAAATAAAATCCTGATGCTTTATCTAAAACAATCTTCCAGCCAAGATCGGCGTATTGGTATAATCAGTCCAATGTCACCTCAAACTTTGAATGACGCGACTTACAAAAGTCAACACAAGCACATATTGTCCAACATTAACAATCACATACTTGTGAAACTCTTCTAAATGGATGGATGGATGTCTGCATTATACTGCCCTCTGGTGGTCGAGGCGCACACAAGAAAAGAAGCAGGAGAAAATAGTAAGGAAAGAAATGTTGTCCTGGGGCTGGAACGGATGAACGGAATTTCCATTTCTTTGAATGGGAAAGATGATTTGCGATACAAGCGCTTAGTGTGACAAAATAGTCATGGAACTAATTATCGTAAGTCAAGGTACGACGGTAATTTTTTCATTTTCTTCCTGAAAACCAAAAATAACTGTCTGTGTTTGAGATCTCGGGGAAAATAAATGAGGATTGATGCTTTATTGCTAAGTGAGTCATAAAACTACATTTCCTGTTGTAAAGATAAGTGAATCCGATAAAAAGTGTGATTTATGTACAAGAAAAAAAGGTTAAAACAACACTTTTTTATAATTTGAAAAAAAAAGTTTTCTGTGGTTTCAGTGCTACACGGCGAGGCGTCGCGGGCGAAGCCCTCACTCTTCGGATGATAACCCATCAGACATAAATCACGGCGCGAAACGAGGCGGCCTCGTCCGATTCATTAATGGAAATGATGTGTCAATATGCTGCCGTCCATTCACGCGCGTCAGCTGGCCCCGCCGCACAATGGGCGGGGGGCCGACTTATGAACTCCCGGCAGCACTCCGCAGAGTCCATAAAACAACTGGCGGCGCCGCTGGGGAGCGCCCCCGAGACGCCGCCCTCTTGCACGGACCAGCAGATGACACAGATGGGGCGAGAGCAAACAAAGACGAGGGGCCCTTTGTGCGCGCCGGGAAAGCCTTTCAAGAGCTATTCATGCAACAAATTGGGCAAATGTGGCCGGGCCACGGCCACTCCTGCTTTGCGCTTTTATTAGCATGAGGCCGACGTCACACGGCGGGCGGAAAGTCTGATTTACTGCGGCTCCCGAGAAACTACGCTTAGAAATACAACATAAACAGACCGAGAAAGCACTAAAAAGGGAGGCCAGTGAGCTCCAAGAATTTATTGTGAGGTAGCATTTTATAGGCCCAGGAAACATGTTCGGCAACTCCGGTCCAAATAGCTGCCGCACGGCTCATTGAAGAAACTCGTGATTCATAATTGAAAAGTGAGCAATGAAGTGAAATGAGATCATTTCCCACAGCACACTTGATTATGTCTGGCGGTACAGTAATGCACCGCGGCACACCGGTTCCGAATCACTGCTCTAGTGTTAGCATTAGCATCAGTGCTAACCAGTGGCGGGCCGTGCATTTCAAACGTCAAGTCGTACTTTGTCCCCCACATAACACCACGGCTGGACAAATAATAAACAGAAAGACACTTGCACACGACTGAGCGAGTGTTGGACGAGCTAGCTTCTCTTGAAAAGTGTCTTGAAAATGGCCTCGCAAGTGCATCTGCAATTAAATGCACACTTTTCCCTCCGTCAGTGGTTAAAAAAAGCAAGAATATATTTTCGATTTTCAAACGGTCACCAGTTACAATTTTCAGGTGTGTTGATTCCGCATTGCGCTGCCCCCTAACGAGTGAATATCCAATCACAAAACGCGTTCATTACCGTCAGCGTAAGGCCAGCGAGAAGGCCCTACTGTCATCAACTCGTGATCTGATTGGCTATTGCAACTGCCTATCAACTGTATGAGCCCCAACACTCACACAGAAGAGTCGCCCGCACGATTGTATCTGAAGGCCTCGGAAAAATTATGCGCGCTACCAGAATTATGAAATCTGCCTGGCAACACGAGTGAGCTGAATTCTGATTGGATAAAAACTCTCACCTAAAAACTCAACACGAGGATATAATAATAACGTCAATGTGAAGAATATGATCAGGATTTCTTGATTTTGTGAGGCCAGCAGCAACTTTGTGTGACTGTTTGGTGACCAAAGGTTGAAAAACTGCAGCCGGACCACAAAAGAAGGTGACCCTGAGGTTGCCATGGTAATTCCAAATGTCCGACTCTTCCTCCTACGCGCCGCTGCCCTCATCAAGATCATTTTTGGAGGATGTTATTTAAAACGAAAAAGGAGCGTTGGGCCTGAACAACATCAAGCTTGAGTGAGTGCCGTTTGTTTCCGTGCAGGTCATTAAATAAGCACCCGCGCTTCCTCTCATTAGGCCCCGGTGCATTTCTCTTCGCAGCAGCAGCACAAGCAATCTGCATCGAGAGACATTTGTCATCATTAGCCCGCCTCTGACAGTTGGCACCCGGCACCTCACATCTCCACGACTGGCAATTATGAACCCTTCATCCCTTATTTAGGCGAGCTCGCCTAATTTGATCGCGGGCCATTCGATTACCAGGGCGGCGGCCCGGCCTTGTGTCTCTATGCTCTTTTGTTTTCCGCGTTTAATTTTGAAGGAGAACGCGGGGAAGCGCAGACGAGCATCTCGGGGTCACTGGGCAGATGATTACGGCGCCCACGCCGAGATGGCCGACACCTCGCGGAATATGAAGATTAATACGCTGTTGGTTTTGACCGCAAAAAGCCGGAAGAAAATTAAACTCAGCTCAGCTCAGCGCTAACGATGCAAAATTTGGAGAAACATCCGTTGGTGGGCCGTTTAAAATAATGAGTATTATGGCTGACGAAAAGTGCGGGAAATGTTTTTTGCTTTCAGGCGTGACTCTTCCCCAAAAAAAATTGGGTGGGTCTTCTCAAGTTAGACACACCCACCAAATTTTATATCGTTCAATGAGAGGCTTCATTTTCAAACGTGACGAACAACTTTTTGACAATTTTGCTTCAGTCATCTTTCTTGGGGACATTTTTCAGATTTGGTAGCAATTGACAAAATGCGGAGTTTGTTTTCAAAGGGTTGGCCTAAAACAGATGTAATCATTATGTGCCAAATTGTCCTTAAAATAGACCTAGGGCTAACTTTTTTTTTTTTTTTTAAACCCAGTTCTTTTGACATTGCCCCTAAAATGCCAAAATAAAATGGCTGACTTTGTGTTTTGCAGTGGATTCTTCAGGTTTTTTTGGTTGGTCTACTCAAAATAGACACGCCTACCAAAACTGAAGTTGCAAAATGAAACTTTCGCAATTTTTAAACAATTTTGTGGGACGCGACCAATCACCATTTTCAGCACGAGGGTCGTGTCTGCAAGTTTGGCAAATTTGTACGGTAAAACCCGAAAAACATGATTCATTCGGCCAAATAATGAAGCAATTTCATTGGAAAAGATGTCGGTAAAGACATGAGTACCTTAAGAAATGTGCTCTGAATACAAAGGTCGCTAACAATCCTTCACCCGTCCCAATAAATCGATGCTAAATTGTGCGCTAACGATGAGAAAAGTGCACCCATATGACTACTTTTTTTTTTTAAGGCAAATTCTGCATTTTCCAAACTCTTAATTTGGCAAGCATACATGTGTGAGCCACACTTCTGCTAAATTCATGCAAATGCATGCATGTAATTTATCACAAAGGCTGACAAGCGAAGCATATTGCAGAGGGGGGGGGGGTTGAAGGGCCAAATGAAGCTGAGACAATCAATTACGTTTCTTAATTTACACTTTCGACACCTTTTTGTGTTTAGATAGAGAGACCCGCATCCCAAAAAAAAAAGTGCACGTATGTTGGTAAAAGTTTGCCGTGTGTCTCACGCGCGCGTGCTTGACGTGAGCCTCCGGGCGACATGCAGAAGAGACCCAGCGGTGGAGAAAATAAATGAATGGACACAAGCCAAAGGGGGTCCGGCAAAATTAGCCGGCCTCCTGCAGAGGCACCATATTGCCGGGGAATAATAATAATAAGTCTAATAACAATAATAAGCCGGCGTTATTAAAAAAAAAAAAAAAAAGGACCCCACTGACAATCTCATCATGTGACAATCAATATCGTAACCCACGAGATTATTTCTCACAGCGGGAACGTCACATCTCGGACACGTTTAATCTGATTTAGGCAGAAATATGTCAATTTATTAAATCCTCTTAATCTTATCAGCGCATTATTTGTTCTTTAAGGATTAAATTATTAAAATTAATAACATGTCAGTCAAAATTGACCGCCATTGCTGAAAAGACAAAGTCAAGAGATTTCAACTTGTTTTTGCATTTTCAATATTAATTTAAATATTTGTTCTTTCTCAAGTAGAAAGAGCGCTACGGGCAATACATAGTAGCTACTATTTTGAAAAATCGTACTTGGAGTTCTTATGAATTTTCTTTTATTGTTGGGGGGGGAAAAAACATGAAATTGGGTGGGCATGTTTATCCTAACAGTTGGGGAAAAAAATAAAAAATTGCAACATCTGAAATTGGACAGGAAATTGCCCGTTATGTTTTGGGTGTATTTCCGCGGTTGACACTTTGAACAACTGCTCCTAAAAAAAAAAAAATTCTCAAGTGAACACCAATGGGAAGCGCGTGTCCCAGAAAACAAAATGTCTTATTCCTGTTCAGACTTTGCTTTGTGGGTCTACTCAACATCGACGTGCACACCAAATTTAAAGTCTCCAAATGTTGCCAAATTGCCCCTTAACACGGCCTTTTCAAACCAAAATGTTTGACTTCCAGCTTTTTGAGACTTTTTTTGTGGGTCTACTCAGAATAAACTTGCCTACCAAATTTCATGATGCTAACTAAAAGAGGCTTCAGCGGATGCATTTTAAAGTTCTTTTGCCAAGTTATCAAACTGCCAAATTGCTAAAAAAAAAAAAATCTTTCACCAAAACGGCTGCCTTCCTCTCTGAAGACTTTTTTTTGCGGGTGCAGGAAAAGTTGGAGGCTCCTACGTCACATTTGGGGTCACTTTCAAACCACACATTTGAGTGAAATTTTTAAAAAGGACTGACCAATCTAAAGTGTTGAAAACGGCCAGCGCTCTTTGACGATACGACGTTAACGGTTGAGTAATCACGCCGTTTTGGGGGTCTCCTGAAAAGTGAGGATTTCGAGAACTCCGCCTGCAAAATTGTAGGACTGAAAAATGTTGTTGATTTCAACATATATGCAAGAGCGCTCGTTGCAACCACAGCACCTCAGGCCACTCTATAAGCACGAGTGTTGCGGTCAAAAGGGGGAATTTCCCGTCAGCGCGTCTGACCCCGGAGTTGTCTGCCATGTTAACAGGACAATCACTCTTCATAAAGAGGAAAATGCCAAAGAAAAATGGCGGACAAGAAGCAAAGACGCGTCCTGTCCAAGCCGTGGAAACAAAAGAGGCCTTGAAAACAGGGTCACATGGGCCGCTAAAAATTTGGGGGGGTAGCTAGACAGCAGGAGACGCCATATTGATTTATACAATAACGCATAGGTCAAAAACGGGGCCCGAGCTGGAATCACAGGCGCATATATCAGAACGGAGGGGCCTCCTCGTCCTCCTCCTTCGGCAGGCACGCAAGCAACAATGCTCACAATGTTGTCAAGACGATTGCGCTCAAGTGTGCGAGACGACCGCACGGAAGGGCCCCACGGCCGGCGACGCGTTTACAAATCAGCACATGCTTCAGATTAGGAGGCCATAATCTGGGCAAAATCCCCGCGCCGGTATCACGCACGCGGCCGGCGACGGGCCAAAGAGCTTGCGGAAGAGCCAAGGCGAGAAGCGAACGCTCGGGAGGTTACTGTATGCCGACGTCGCGGCGTCGCTCGACGGGAATGTCGGACGTGGTCTGCTTCTAATAAACGTGGCGGGCTGCGCCGCAGTGGGAAGGAGGATGGAAAAGATGCCAATAAGGGAGTCCACTTTACAGTCCTGTGTGAGAATGTTGTATGGGATTCGAAAGTGAACGGCGACAAACAATGTGGCTAATCTACATGGATGGAATTCTTTTTCCTTTTTTGGGGGGGTTGGGGGGGGCTAGTTGTGAATGACAGCGAATAGCATGGCCATTTCTCAGCGGATTTACATGCGGGAAAGAAGAAAAGTCTTAAACGGGATGACTTTTACTTGTCTCGCTCGGAATATTTATTGGTTCCAAACGATCAGACCTCAAAGACATCAAAGGAGAGATTGTGACATGCGAAGATGTTACCGCATGGCCCGATGATCGTAATTTACAAAGCGGGCAGTCAGATTTCGAAATCTGTGCGTGCCCTATTGTGTTCGCAGCCACTAGGGGGCACATGCAAGTTGGAGCCATCTAGCCATCCATCTCCAATACTTGTGTCTTTCGTCTCTCTTTATTCTGCTTTCAGTTGACGTGCTTTTCAATCAAAGTCAGAGATGGAGGCCGGCGCCGCATGCGAAAGACGTAAAAAGATTTAGTGCAAAAGCAAATCCGAATCAACAAACTCGCATTCAAAGAGATTATGAAATGCACATGCATGCGTGTGTGTGTGTGTGTGCGCGCATATATATATATATATATATATATATATATATATATATATAAAATTAATCGCTAATAATTTGGGATAATTCATTAATCATTTGGAGACCGTTTGAATTTGTTCAAATCCTCACAATTTCTGCCTCTCAACAGTAAATATTCCCAAGATTTCTGTGGTCGGCCTCTATCAAAGCAGATTTGTACATATATATATATTTTTTTTTAATCTGTGTTGAATCAAAATTTGCACATCTGCAAACATCTGATAAGCAACCATTTTTGCCAAATTTTTGATATCCAAGCAAGTGTATCTTTGGTGTTTGATTTCTGATTGTACATTTTTCCGCATTATCTGAAATAATGTCTTGTTTTCTTGTTACAGACAGGAAATGAATTTAAGACAGAGTAATCAATATATAAAATTATTTAATAATTTGTACCCCTAATATAAATATATATATATACCAGAAAAAAGCACGTTCAGATATTAAAATAAGTAATATGCACAATAACCACTGCATGTGGAAAATAAAATTTGAAAAATGTAAAAACGAAAAGGAAATTTGTTTTTTCCTAATTCTTTAGAGTGGAGACAAATGAAAATATAACTATTGGAAAATAGTTTTGAAATAATGATACATGACAAATCATTTTTTTAAACGTATATTAACATTAAACTGCTTGCTTCATATGAACGAAGTGACGTTTATGAACTAAACTTTGCATGCCACAAAGCCACGAATGCGCCAAAAATGAATTAAGAAAAATACTGAATTACTAGTACCAAAAATAATAATATTAAAAAATAGCAAATATCTAAATCTATTCTAAAGATTGCAGAAAAGTGAAGCAAAACGTTATTACAGGAATATAAATGATTTCCTAAGCTAAACACAGCAGCTGTCATTTCAATAATTCAATAAAGTTCATTGGAGGAAAAAACAAGACAATCCAGAAGGGGGCAAAAAAAAAAAAAATCATAAAACTGCACGCAAAAAAATAAATAATTATCGCCCCGCCCCTCGCCCCCTCGCGCGTGGGAGAATTTTCTCGCGCGTCTACATGTACTCTCTGTGGCCTTGATGAGCCTTTCTGCTCTATAAGCAGCCGCCGACCCAAACGAGCTGCCGTGACGCAACGAGCCGCCATTGGGCCAGCCCACCGCCAGCTCCTCCCTTACAATAAAGCCAGCGCGCGCGCCGCGTGCGTGTGCGTCGGACTTTGTGTGTGCGTGCGTGTTGTCAAACGACAGCAAACACCGCGGCGGTGCGCGCCGGCAGAGCACATTTGCACTCCGCGCAAATCACGCACGCACACTTTCCTTTTGGCGCATGACGGAGGGGGAACTTTTCACTCTTCTTCTTCGTCCTTTTCTCAGTCATGTTAAGTCGTGAGGAGTGAGCACCGCGCGGCCGTCCCGGAGCTCCGACCCGGACGCCATCCCCCCCCCCCCCCACCCGTTCCAAATCGGGTTGCTCCTCTATTTTTTTTTTTCTTCGTAGAGCGTGGCCTTTTCTCCTCTAAAATTGGCTCCCGTACAAACCGCCGCGTTGGATCCGTCGGCGTACTGCGAGACTCCGGTGTACAACCCGGATCTCTGCCCCAACATGATCGCCGCGCAGGCCAAGCTGGTGTACCACCTCAACAAGTACTACAACGAGAAGTGCCAGTCGCGCAAGGCGGCCGTGTCCAAGAGCATCCGCGAGGTGTGCAAGGTGGTGTCGGACGTGCTCAAGGAGGTGGAGGTGCAGGAGCCGCGCTTCATCAGCTCGCTGAGCGAGATGGACAACCGCTTCGAGGGCCTGGAGGTCATCTCGCCCAGCGAGTTCGAGGTGGTGCTCTACCTCAACCAGATGGGCGTCTTCAACTTCGTGGACGACGGCTCGCTGCCCGGCTGCGCCGTCCTCAAGCTGAGCGACGGCCGCAAGCGCAGCATGTCGCTGTGGGTGGAGTTCATCACCGCCTCGGGCTACCTGTCGGCGCGTAAGATCCGCTCGCGCTTCCAGACGCTGGTGGCGCAGGCGGTGGACAAGTGCAGCTACCGCGACGTGGTCAAGATGGTGGCGGACACCAGCGAGGTCAAGCTGCGCATCCGCGACCGCTACGTGGTGCAGATCACGCCCGCCTTCAAGTGCACGGGCATCTGGCCGCGCAGCGCCGCGCACTGGCCGCTGCCGCACATCCCGTGGCCGGGCCCCAACCGCGTGGCCGAGGTCAAGGCGGAGGGCTTCAACCTGCTCTCCAAGGAGTGCTACTCGCTCAACGGGAAGCAGAGCTCGGCCGAGAGCGACGCCTGGGTGCTGCAGTTCGCCGAGGCCGAGAACCGGCTGCTGCTGGGCGGCTGCCGCAAGAAGTGCCTGTCGGTGCTCAAGGCGCTGCGTGACCGCCACCTGGAGCTGCCCGGCACGCCGCTCAACAACTACCACATGAAGACGCTCGTGTCGTACGAGTGCGAGAAGCACCCGCGCGAAGCCGACTGGGACGAGAACTGCCTGGGCGACCGGCTCAACGGGATTCTATTGCAGCTCATCTCGTGCCTGCAGTGCCGCCGCTGCCCGCACTATTTTTTGCCCAACCTCGACCTGTTCCAGGGCAAGCCGCACTCGGCCCTGGAGAACGCCGCCAAGCAGACGTGGCGTCTGGCCAGGGAGATCCTCACCAACCCCAAAAGCCTGGAGAAGCTCTGAGGTAACCCGGCCGAGCGAGCGACTTTATGACCTTATTTTGGGGGGGGGGGGGGGGGGGTGCGCCTTTTGACCTGCGCCACTCGCTTTCCACACGCATAAAAAATGCTTTCATATTTCCAACAAACCTTTGACAAGACTTGAAACGCGTGGACATTTGATACTGTAAATGTGTTGTGCTTCCGGTGAGATTGTGAATGTTGGTGTTTTTTTTTCTTGATGTGCTAGAAAATCAACTTAATTTATACTTAGCCTCAATTCAATTTGTACTTTCTTTTTCCCCTTTTTCTGTTGCAAAGTTTACATTTGAGTGTAAAGCATCTGTTAAAGAAACATTCCATCGATTTACTTGAATTTTTTATTTAAATAACCGTTTTATTGGCTGTTCTTTTTAAAAAAAAATACTTGTTCTGCCACGATTGCTTTTTATTAAATGACAACCTATAAATATAGTAAATATATATGACGGTAAAATTGAGGAAAAGAAATGCACTTGAACTACACTGGATTATAACACATGTGATCTGTTTGTTTGTTTGTTTTTTTAATTGTCATCCACTTAATTTAAAAAGCTAATAAAACCAACTGTTATATATGTATTTGTTCGTCGTCGTGCTTTTGTTACTAATGTGAAAATCAGAACGATAATATGATTTTAAATCACCCATTCAAAAGCGCAATTTATATTAAAATAAAAAAACACACACATATTTGTATGAGTTACCTAAAATACATCCACGCCATAAGTGTTTATTTTGGCAATTTGACATTTGTTGCGTCAGGCGTGCAAACGTGTTGCAAAGGTTTGTTTTGAGGGAGGCGTTGCGTGTGCGTGTGCGTGTGCGCGTGCGCGTGCGGCTGACCTTGGGGCTGAGCCCCTTCAAGGCGGGGTCGTCCTCGTCCACCTCGAAGTAGATCTCGCTGCCGGTGATGGAGAGGGTCCCCCGGGCCACCAGGCCGGGGGCCACCAGCTGGGCCGGACTGCTCAGCACCACCGGGCCTGCGCCTTTGAGGCGATAAAACACAGCGCATCAACTCGATTCAGTGTTAAAGTAAAGAAATAAATTAAAAAAATAAAATAAAATAAATAAGTGTTATTTTTTCATTATACGTTATAACGATTCGTGTAACCACCACGTTAGAACAAATACAGAAACAAAACGAGTATTTTTTAAACCACTCAGAACACACTTTAATTTTCGGAGATTGACAATTCAAAAACAAAATGTCCATTTTTTTGCACAACGTTCAATCGCCACAGTAAGAAACAAATCATCAAAGATAAACGTGCAATGAAATTAAATCTGTCACCACGAACTAAAAAGTGTGTTTTAATTTAGCAAAAAACATCGTGTATTGCAAACCTTTCAACAATACAAGCAGACACCAAATAAAAAAAAAAGGGATACAATTATAATTTTAACATCAGTCAGGGCAAACTGTGGAGTTTATTTTTGTCAATGTCGATTCGTTATTCATAAAACAAAAGAAATGTAGTCTTGCAAAAGTTGTAATCTATACGTATTGACATCGTCACAAAAATACAGAAACCAAACGCAACAAAATACATTTATATTGAAACATCAGACCAACACAAAAGTAGTACGTTTACGGGTAATTTTTTAAAATTAGGGTGCATATATATATATATATATATATATATATATATATATATATAATTCTATAATTGTTTTTAATTCTGTGTGGAAAAAAATAATAGAAATGTCGTTTTGTTTTGCATCCAGTCACCAAACGAGAACGTAAAAAGGCACAGGGAAAAATGATTTGTATAAAATGTATTAACTTCTCAAATACGACAGACAATTTGGTTTGGATTAAACATTTCAAAACACATGGACATTTGTATTTCGCAATAGGTGCCACGAATTCACTTAACCGCGATTGACACTTTCATAGTTGTGATCTCATTGCATAATTTATCCCCCCCACTCCCTCCCGCCCCCAAAAATGCAGTGTGCTGCAAAATGTGCATCATCAAGACAAACGAGCACAAAAAGACGAATTCGCCAAATTATTAGGAACAGCCCCACTCGGCCTGTCACTGGAAAGAAAAACAAAAAACCAAAGCAAAAAAAAAAAAAAAAAGCATCTTGTCACATGTTTATTGTTCCCCGTGCGGGGCCCACGCGTGCTCGCAGCCACGCATGCGTGCAGAGGCAGGAACGCCAAAACTGAAACGAAATGCGGATCTTGATCGATCCTTTCAAGTCAAGAGGAGCCACTTGAACGCATCATCCGTCTTCATCGGCGTCCACAGGCCAATTAGGAAGACACACTCACACACACGTGCGCCGGTGCAACGTTGCTGCAGGATCACGCGTGGGCGTGGGTCACAATCACGCACACGCACACGCACACAAACAGGCGAGCGCACGCACACGCACACGCACCTTACACCCAACCCGCCTGCGCGGCGCCTCGACGTTATCAAACCTCCCCCCCTAGTTACCGTGTTTGGTGACGTCATCGCGAGTAATCCGATTGATGGCAACCAGATTATTGTTGTTGTTGTGCGTGTAATAAATGCGTCGTATGGCGACCTAAAGAGGCGCATCGCGCACGCATGCGCCGATCGGTCCGTTTCTTGGAGCGCATTGCAAGAAGAAAGAGGATTATATAAACATTTTAATCCGACCGCCCCCCCCCCCGGAGATCCTTTCATAATTAGGCGATGTGGCCTTACAATGTTTACATGGGAATAATGAAATTAGGGACACGTTAACGCGAGATTTAGGTTCAAACAGCCTGCAAAATTTTTTTTTTCATTGTGGGATGAAAATTGGGACATTTTTGTCCGGTTTTGGTGAAAATCATTTTCGGATTATTACCCACAAGGCGTCCACACGATAATAAAAGCGTTATCGTTAAAAGAAACTTCATTTGCATACGCACACACGTTGGACACTTCATTAGGTACAGGGTGTGAAGAATAACAATACATTTGTGTGCGGTTTTTCCTCGCATCAAACATTTCTAATATTCTAAAAAATATGAATTTAAAAACAGATTTGAGGCCATGCAGTGCAAAGCACAATAATACACCGCATTTCCATTTTTGCTGCAGGTTTCAATTGACTCGCTTTAAATTTCAAAACTCCTCAAAGATTTTTTTTTCCAAGAAAAATGAAATGTTCGTATTTTTTAGACAATGTTATTATTCTAACTAACAAGGTAATGTGGCTGATGATTAAACGTATAGAGCGGGTGAGTGACCCGCTGACAATTAGTGTGTATTCGTGTGTGCGAGTGTGTGTGTGTGTGTGTGTGTGTTTTCCCTCCTAACAAAAATAACAGGATGTTGAAATGAAAAGTAGAAGGAGCTTTTGTATTGATTTTGTTCAGATAAACCTAATAAAGAGTCCCAGTGTGTGCATATGATTTGCACCCAATGCTAATTCTTCCAAATAATTACAAAATAATAATCCTCAACTAAAAGAGAGAGTATTAGAGTGTATTCATCAAAAAAATAATCCAATACACGCAAAGATTTAGGTCTGCTGAAACTATTTCTTAAAAACCTTTTGATGTTGCAAGTAAACATATCTCTATTTTAAACATTTAAAAACCTTTAAACCGAATATTATGACATTATTTTTTTATTAGTTGAAAAAAAAAAAGATTTACAAAATTTGCAAACACCCCTCCCCCAATTAAAATGATTGACCTGGCAGTGAAAGAAGCTAAAATGTCTTCCCACACACTCAATTCTTTACATTTCAAAACTCACACACACCCTCATTGCTTTCCAATTCAATACAAACCAAACTGCAAAAGCATAAAGTGTGTTGCATGAGCGGGGGTCACCTCTCACTCTTTGTCTAACATGCCCACTAATGTGATACCTTTAGGCGTCCGTGCACATGCCTGCATAATATTCCGACCTTAACCCTCCACATTAAAAGCGTGTCGAGTTGTTGGGTTTTGTCAAAATCTCATGCCAGTGCTTTCTGTGTGGGGTGTGAGGTGGGGGAGGGGGGCGATGGTGGGTCCTATAATCACAGCTGTCTCAAGATCCTGGAGCCCTCAAGCCTGGCAAGGATGGCGTCCCAGATCTCTCATTAGGCCTCCTCATGCCCGGCCGGCCCCGCTACCAGAACACAAAGCTCATCAATAGATCCGAAATATTTGCATTTTGCACAAGTAGGAGGGAGACAAACTGACAGCGGACCTTGAGAACCGCTTCAGGAGTCTGAAACTGAATCGATGTTTCTGCTTGTGTGATGAGAAGCCAAAGAGGGGAATGCTCAAGTGCTCAAAGCGAAGCATCTTTTTTAAAAAATTGTTTTTGCTTCGAGGGCAAGATCATTAAAGGCAAAACTTGCCACATGTTATGCTGACTGGTAAAAAAAAAATAAAATAAAATAAAAATAATGTTTTGGTTTTACAGTTTTTAGGGCTGACCAAACTCGACATCATCTTGAATTTGTTTACAGTAATACATCCCACAAACAATTTCATGAGAGGAGGGGAGAATATGCTCAACATTTGTGTTTATGTTGCGTTTGCATCCATTCGAGTTATTAAGAGAGAAAATCAAACTCTTGTGCTGAGGCCAAACTTGAAGGATTTGACAGCATTTGGGGATGGCCAACACGCGTGCACCGAGCAGCGGCTGACTCGCGTCCACACCGAGAAGCAAAAAAACAAGAGCAAGTTTCATCAAGCAGAAAATGGAGCAAACAATTCACCGTTCACACGCTTCGCTACTGTGACTCAAGTGACATTCTTCTTTGGGGCACTCTTGACGAAAACAAAAAGGTGAATTTGTCTTAAGGGTGGAGGCAAAAAAAAGAAAAAAAAAAAAAAAGAATGTGCTTGCCACCCTGTGCAAGAAATACATTGCAGCCCAATGACAGGGGGGGGGGCAATTTAAGCATATTCCAAGGGCGGCTAAAAATTTGCCCCCGGGCTGTAGATTGGACATCCCTATATATATATATATATCTATATATATATAGATATATATTTTTTTTTTTTTTTTACTGTATAAATACACACACACACACACACAGTATAAGGACATTTGACATTCATAAACTAAATATTTTTCAATAGCATTTTAAACTTTAACGAGACCCGCAACATAGCAGGCGGGTTAGTACCTGCCTTGAAAGTTTTGCACCTGGAACAAATTAGTTGCAAGTCCATCGTCATGGGAAGCATTAATTTGAAGTTTTGAAGTCCACAAAAAAAAAAAAAAAATCGTAGAATTTGTGTACAGAGGCGAGTGGACACACATTAACATTGTACTAATGCTACTGTATAAAATTAAATAAAATAAAAAAAAATCAAAAGAACTGTTTGACTAATTTTGAGTAATGCTTAACCCTCTTCTTGTGTTTCCTTTTTTTCCACTTTAATCCAAATGTGGAATTGACAAATTGACCCAATTATATTTTGGGAGTTCAAAGCAAGAGGATTAAAAAGCAAAATAATTTCAAGTTTCGTTTTGCGGTGCCTTGAGACACAAGTTGAATTCCTTTCATGACCACGCTTGTCAACTCATCTCGAATCGTCCAAAACGACGCCTCGAGGTGCCACTATATCATTCTATTTGGACAAGTTAGGCCTTCTTAATTCTTAACAAAGCAAAAACTTCTGCGTTCAAACTCAATCAAGGATGAAAATACGCAATTTGCAACTTTTACCTTCCGGAGACGACCAAAGCGCCGCAAAATGCGAGGAAAGGCAGCTTCGTCACTGCTTGACTTCCAAGTCTCAATTTGATTGGCTGTCATCTCGTTGTAGCGCTCTTACAAGCCACCGGGGGGCACATGTCCTCGATAACTGCGAATTGATCATCCCGAAGAAGAAGCGGCAGCCGTGATGCATTTGTGGTCCCGTCGTTCTTTCGTCGACGGCATCTTTCAGCACGCGTGTGTCATTTTGGTTAAGCACTTCTCTTTTATAAGACATCGAGTAATCGGTTTGTTCATTCGAGGTTGGCGGGAACGAGTCTGGCCTTTCCGTCACCCCGTCCGTGAGATTGCGCTGGCACTTTCAAGCGACTGCTTTGCCAAGACGAATGTGTTTGTGTGCGCAGAGGCCTCATTCCCGCATCTTGTCTCACTTAACATAAAAAACGTGGACAAAAGTATTGGGACACACGCCTGTAACGCATCGCAAGAAGAAAATGTAGAATTTCAACAGTTTGCGCTCTTCCAAGAAGACTTCCTACAAGAGTTGCACGCTGCCTCAACATTTGGTACTGTTTTTCTTCAACTTTTATGTGCAATATATTTGAATGGAATCATTATTTTGGGTGCATTTTTTCCTCATGAGCATTCTAACTTTATTTTAATGTTGGTTACCACGGTGGATTTCTTTTGTTTTTTTAAGTGTGAGCTTGTTTTAAAGTTTGAGATGCACTGATAGAAGGTTGCAGGGCTTAAAATTAAAAAAAAAAAAAGTCCACCTCAACATATTTGTGAGTTAAACTGTACTCGACTACACAATATTGCCACCAAACGTTGCAAAATGGTTTTGAAACGTTTGCTCGGAGTCACCTGACCGGACCGTGCCCGCTGATTGGCAGAGTGAAGGTTTATCACTCCGTCGACGGAACCGTTCGTCTTTCCTTTTCGAGGCAGTCTAAATACTAGCTAATGGGTTTGTAATTGCCTAGAGATGCCACAAGATGGTGACAAAGGACTACTTTAATTTAAATGAAGCGCCTCAACTCACTTGAAATTCTTTCCCCGGCACCAAGATGCCACGAGGTGGCCCCAAAGCGAGACCATTGGTGAGTTTTTCAGCGAATAGTGGCAGATTGGTGCAGATAAAAAAATGTTTTTAAAAAGAATATATGCTGAACCGCTTGCATGTCGAGACTTTCTGCATTGTCGGTGATTGCGCGCTGCGCATAACATGGAAATGCCATTCGCCAGGATTATTGAAATGAAGTTCAGGGGCAGCGAAGGCCCGAGTGGCCATCAAAATGGATTAAGTGTGAGCTTCGATGCTTTTGTTGTGGTCTTGAAAGCATCGCAAAGTGTAAATACAAAAGACGCCGATGAAACGCAGTCTGCAAAATGGAGGCGACGCTCATCAGCTGAAATTAATTGTTGTTTTCTCGCCGCACCATCAAACGGACAAGAAGTTGACGGGACCAAGACGATGTCGCTCGCGCTCGTCACAGCAGGAAGCGGCGAACGTCTCGCGCAGCTCGGCTTGGCACCGCCACGCTTTGGACGCCCGCTGAAAGCTCAACTTTGGCGAACGCTTGTAAAGCCACGGCGGAGCCTCGTAAAGCCGCCCGCGACGGCACTTATTATGGGATGTTCCGGCGGCCTCCGCAGACTCCGTGACAGGAAGTGCTCGAGATTCAGTTTCAAAAGTTGACGGTTGCAACGATGAGCCCAAAATCACAATTGGGTGGCCTTTCTCGGCTTTCAAGTCATGAGTCAGATTGAACTGGGTAGAAAATGCTCAATATGTATCTTGAATAAATCTCAACACAAATATAATATTCAAACATGCTTCCCAAAAAAAATATTAAAAATAAGAACAACAAAAGGCATTTTCAGCAAAAGGGAAAATAATGACAGATTTCATTTTGTTTTTCCAAATTTTTGTTCTGATCTCCATTACTTAATGGAATGATAAAAGTGAAACCAATTTTTGGCCGCCGTGCGTATGGTGTTAGCATTAAGCTAGCAAAGACGACGTAGTCATTTTAAGGACGTGTCGTGAAATTATTTCATGTTTAGTTTGACGGTAAACTTTGAACACCTTAAAGCCTGTTTTTTTTTTTAAGAATTTTTCCGTGTCCGCCAACTACGGCTTGTTGGTAAGTGAATTTATTTGCTTCTACCGATATATTTATTGAGAGCGGCTTAAATATTGTCTTTTTCGCAAGACGCAACATCAACAATTTGCTCTCCATTCAGGAAACGAAGATTTGAATTATCTGAATGATGACTTGTTGCTTTCTTTGCTTTTGTTTTCGTTTTTGTTTCATCTGAGCCGCATTGTGTTGCTTACTTGCTCTTACATTTTTCTGCCCATGAATCCGACTCGGCGAAAACCGACTTACCGCCCAAGTTGTCGGCCTCTTTCTCGTGCAGCGGACCGGCAGAGTCGTCGTCTCCCTCCAGAACCAGCTCCGTTTCGGGGCTCGGGCTCGAAAGACTTTGGCCGGGGAAGACCAAAGTTTTCAACTTGACCGGCTCGTCCTCTTCTGTCGCTGCCGAAAAAACAAAACTCACAATGTGAACCACTTTGGCAAATATTGGCAACAACGGCACGATTAGTAGAAGTTGCCGAAAAAGTCGTTTTATATGCACAACATGAGTTAGATTTTTTTTCCCCGTATTTTAATTTCGGGGGTCCAGTTGTGAAGACTTCCCTAATAAATTGACCACATTAACAATGTTTCCACTCGACGCTTGATATCGTCAATTCTATTTCATAAAAGCATCACAAGCGTGAAACTCTCCATTGATCCGCCGTTCCGTTTTCTGTTCGGAATCTAGAAAACGAATGTTAAAGACTCAAGGCTGGCGAACAAACGACCGCGAGCAGCACGACGCCACATGCCATGGCGGCTGAACGCATTTGAAGATCACAAGTCCATTTTGCTTTTATGCGCAGACAAGGTCAAGCCTGAAACACACGTTTGCGTGTTGAAAGACCAACGGCTCGCCGTCGATTAGCGACGCGGCTCGCCGTCGATTAGCGACGCGGCTCGCCGCTTTCGGAGACGTGACAAGAGGAGAGGCGGAACACGCAACACAATTAGGCGGTACCGGAGACGTCAACGTCGTCATCTGCCTGCCGCTCAACGGAGAGCGCGGAAAACAAAACAACCGCCAAGACGGCGGGATGCTCGCTGTTTGAATTTGTTTCATGTAGGAAAGAAAGCCGACTGCAAACACACACGCAGACATTTTGAACATCTTAAATGCTTTTTATTCTTCATTTTTTAAAAAAATTTTATAATTTGAGTGACCCCACACATCAAGGCAGAGCGGCATCCGATAATCACATCAGGCCTTTGCTGACTTTGGCAAAACGTTGAAATGTGCGTGATTGTCAGCGTGCAGGCACCTTGCATTGCTGAGGTCACGTCGAACAAAACAAAACAAAACGCCCGCTTCCTGCTCTGTCTTGTATCTGCAGCACGCTTGGCAGACGGAGGGAAGCCGTTTTAGCATTTCGCAGGAACAAAAAAACAAAAAAAAAAATGCCGCCATCGGCAGGAGATGAAAGTGAAGCGTGTCATTTTGTAAAGTATCCCGCTGAAAGGCTGATGAGCAGACGTGCCGATGTTTGGATTGGCGCGTCGGAGCGGGAGGCCTGACTAGACTAAATAAACCCGGCTAATTCCGACAAGCGCGCAGAAATCACACACGTCCGCCGCTGCGCGCCCGCAACGCAATTTTGCAATTCTCACGGAAAATAGAGAGCGTGTGCTTTGGAATCATCAAAGAAGGCAAAGGAATTCCATGCGTCCAACGTTCGCTCATTTCAACAAATTAACCACGTGGGGAGGAGATGCAATCAAATGTTTTACCAGCTCTTTTTAATCAGGAATCGGGAGTCGGGGCTTGACGACCAATTTCTTTTATGACGTGACCTCAATTTGTACGCAAGTCAGAAAAATGTGTAGGAAGATACTTTTAAGCAAACCGAATTATGGAATTTCTTATAAAAAATTTTTTAAATAATAAATAAATAAAAAATGTAAAAATAAATAAATAAATAAAAAATGTAAATAAATAAATAAAAAATGTAAATAAATAAATAAATGTAGAAAAATAAAAATCCGGAATACTGCAGATTTTGCAGGCCCAAGCATACCACACATGACCTCACGCATACCTTCACTTGTGTTGACAGCTTATTCCATTTGCCTACAGCATAACAGCCAAATGCTGCTTCACCGTGTTTGAACGCTTTGAACTCTGAGTTTTCTTAATCAATCCACAAGACATACATATACGTTTTCAAAAATGTAGTCCCCGCCTCCCAAAGACGTATTTATACGTCTTAGCCTTTTTGTGTCATAGCGCCGTGTTTTTATAGCATTAGAACACGATATTCTGTCGGCCTCGCAAAATCAGTTCAAATCCAGAAAAACGCTGGAATTGAGGGGTTTCCTCGAGTGAAAATTTCAGGGATTAAAAGAGTTAAATGTATTTGAGACCCAATAAAACACCAGAACGTAACAAAGCCTCGTTTGCATTTTGCCCGCCTACACCGTCCGAAACGGGTCGAGGCCAACAAACTTAAATATTAAAAGTGTTCCAAGCAAATATCTTCATGCGTATGGGGAACGCAGACTACGCTCGAGTCATTTGACGCCGTGGACGGCGACGGCAATCTTCTCCCGTGGACGACTGTGATTTAAACAAAAAGTTGTTCAGGGGTTCGCTCGCTCCTCGGTATGGAACAGATCAGACTTAAAAGGCTTTCAAAATATTGTTCTCTCAAGTTTATATTCTTTCGTTTCCTGCACTGCCGAGCATGCAAGCGATATGTCGGCTAAAGTTACACACACACACACTGTGCACGGTGACCTCAAAGGGAACTCAAAAAGGCGCTTTAAGTTTTGGGAGCTTGCGCAGGAATTATTCTGTTTTATGTCTCCTGCTGTCAGATCTCTGTAAATAACGGGGCGGATTCGCGCAAAGCATTTTGACATCGTATGGAATGCGAGCGCCGTCGACGACGTAAATATCAAAAACGCTTGCTTAGGTTTGCATCGCTGGCCTTGCAAGCGGAGAGCCAACGAGCGGTCCGCAAAGGCCGCCGAGAGCGCCTCATGACTTCCCAAAATCGGTTTTGAGCCCTGCCAAGAGATTAAAAAAAAAAAAACGTCTCGTACTTCCTGTGATGCAAAAGCGTCGGTTTTGAGCGCTCGGCAGTAAACATCATAAGGCTGATTTAGGGAGGGGGGGGCGGTGTTTACACAGCGCTTCCTCTCAGGGAAATCTTCATTGATGCGCTGTGTCGTGACTGCCGGAGGTTGCAAAAATGTTCTCATCCAGTTAAACACGAGTGTCGGATTTCGCTCACGCGTGACCGTTTTGTCCAACACAGCCAATGGGAGGACAGAATGAGCTGCGAGGAATTGACGCCCACACACACACACCAAAAAATTTTGAACTGCCGATGGACGCTACAAGATGGCGCCAAAGCACCTTTTGACAAAAAGAAGCTCTTCATCTCAGTTCAACATAGTTGATGACACCAAAACTAGATTTTTATACTTTTTGAGAGGAAAAATCCAAACTGCCAAACGCTGAACCACAAATAAAGTTGAACGTAGGCAAGGCAATTTTTTTTTGCTTTAGCGCGTTTCATACGCAAACAAAGAAGTTCATTTGAAAACATTAACAAACAAAACAGTTAAAGATATTTAAAGTAAAGAAATTGATTTTAAAAAAAGCTTTAAAATATCTTAATCAAAGGGATTTTTAACTTGGATTTCAAATAATTTACACTTGGGCCTGACTTCACCTGCTTTTCACCGTTTGCTTGCAACATTACAGTAATCACATTTTTTTTTTGGATCATATAAAATGCACGGAATGAAATTCAAATCTTCACAATTGTGCACCGATGATCGGCCAAAACAAACCAAATGATGCAAAAGGAGCAAACCGTTTAAAAAATGGGCAAATATACTTTTCAGTTGTGATTTTCCACTTGATGGGTGGGCGGTCCTTCGACAGACCCAACCAAACGCATACAGACATTCCAAATTAAATTCCCCGTCCGACATCAGATCACCTCGAGTCTGAATGGAAGCCGAGAAAGGTTGGACGCACTGCGCGGCACCGAACAATCCGTCCGTCCGGAGCAATCAGCGGCGAGCGAGGCGACGAAGACGCTTCTCACCTGATTGCAGGCAGCAAGGACACCCGCAGGTAAAACACCCCGTTAAACACTTGGATCAATATTAACGTGACTTCCATTTCATGCTTGCCCGCTCCCAATCAGCCGACAATATACTCCCGACGGCGGGGCGGCGGGTGCAACGGGGCGAGCTTATTTCAGGCCGACGGCGGCGACACCAAATGTGCTGGCTAAGCTGCCAATGCGGCTGATGGACAATGAGATCGCACACGTGCACGTGCGCAGTGCACCAAAAAATGGATGACAAAGGTTACGCGACTGCGCTGATGCTGGATACAATTATTTGTGAAGATTTTGCTCAAACGCAGCAATGACCGACCCTCTTGGACTTAAATTGTATTATTATTTCAACCAATTAATCACTTTCTGGAGGCCTCAATATGACAAGAATGCATATAAGGGACGGGCTCTGAGTGGCCCCTTTGAATCATTTGAAAAATATAAAATTGCTAGCCTGAAATCCATAAATATAAAAATCCATTTAAAAAAAGAAATCGTTAAATTTGCAAATCTGCGGGTGGTGATCCACGACTGATTGATTTTGATTTTATAAGCAGGGTTTGACTGTCGTTTTAAGTTGCAATATCACCATTCACCATTAGATGGCAAGCATGACTCAGATTTACTTTTACTGCCCTATAAAACAACATGAGTGGACATATGATTTTGCGTATTCTTTTTACAGATTTGTAATGATATGCAGGAAAACTTTACCGTCCCAATTACAAATTTGAGTTGAGTTGATTCTTGTGGGGAAAAGAAATGCACAAAATGAGTTCATGCACTTAATGGTGGTTTTGTGCCATCCTTGAATGGTACATTTCATACAAATGAGCCATTTTGCGCTTGGAAAAAAATGTTTTAAAAATGACAACGTGGTCATTTGGTTGCTTGCTTTAAATCTCTTAACCTGACTGGCAGTGAATGAGTTCAGTGGCCCGAGGATGTCATGGAAGTATTATCACAACCCCGCCAAAAACGTACTCAGTGGCGCCCCCTGAGAAGTCTTTGTGCAATTTCCAACCAAATTGGCGTCGTGTCAGTCAAAACAAAGCTCCAAATGACGGCTCCTAAAAAAAGGCCCGACTCTGAAATGCTCGTCTAACAAAGTGCTCAGTGGCAGCTTGAAAGAAGGCACAAAGCAGTACACAATCTCAAAATAACTCCTTTGAGTGCGCACAACAAATAAATAAAGGGAGGCGGCGCGCTCTTAATGTTCAGGAGAAAACAAAAGGCGACGCTGAGTCTGCGTCAAAACAGACACGGGCCACTCACTCACTCAGCCGAGTGTTCTTTGTGCGAGGGAATAAAAAAGAAAAACAATGTGGTCCACATCACTTTCATTCCTTCAAGCGAGAGGGGGAAGAGTGACGCGTGCTGCGAGCGCCGCCGCCGCCCGTCTGCTCTTCTTCAAACGGCAAAAGAAAAAAAAAAATGGCGGCTGATACGCGTCTTGTCATATCCTGCTGTCAAAGCAGAAAAAGGCGGCATTCTTTTTGGACAACGCGCCGTTTCTCCATGAAAGTGTGGATGCGATGGCGTCGGCAGAGGCCACGCCCACCTCGGAACCTCCGCGACCTTCGGATAAAATACCTTGAGCGCGACAAAACGAGTGCTGCCGAGTGAATGTCATGCTAACCACGTGAACTGACGCGGCGAGCAGCCACGAACGCGTCCTCAGAAATACTTTTCAAGGTGAATCCTGGAAATGAGCATCAAACGGAGATGCAACAAAAAGAAATAAATAAAAAAAGCTAGATTATTTAGCGGAGGACGACAGCTTCCGATTGGATCTTACTTAGGAAAATTCCGCCAAAGTCCAATTCCTGGAATTCACCCAAAATGGCAGCCGTCCTATTCCATTTAATACAAGACTCTTTTTGTGCGTCCCGTTACCTGAGACACGTCGACCAAAGCTCTCAAGTGAGAATTGGAGATGACGGCTTGAAGAAGCCAACAGAACCGCAGCGCCGCCCGACACGTAATAAACTTTGCCCACAAATCCTCCCACGGTAGTTCAGCGTTAAAAGTTCTCGACACGGCTTTGCTTTTTAATGTTGTCGCATTCCAAATTCTGGCGGTAAAAGAGGAAGGCTAAAATCATCGTTGTAGCGATTTCATTTTATCGTCACAATCGCTCTATCTTGTCCAAATGACACGGAAGGCTTTCTTTACGAGCGCTTCCATCGGCGAAAGCGCCAATTTTCCGCACCACAAAGTACGCGTGACATCATAGTGAGTTGTCTTTCAAATCGGAATCTGACTGAAGCGTTTTAACAATTAAAATCCGAGATTAAACGCAGACGGAGTTGCAGGTGACAAATGTTAAAGCCTTGGGGGAGGTCAGCGCTGCGACTTTCGGAGTTGCTTACTCGGCAATCACGTCAATTTACTGGCAGGCCAAATATTCCTTGGCGGACGACGTTCGAGCTTTCTTTGCCTGACGGATGTCGACATCACAGAGAGCCCACGAAATTAGCCAAAGACTCCGATCAAGCAACCCTCCAAAAAAAAACATGCACACACAAAATGAAGAGCAGACGGCACAATGATTGCTCGGACGGACCACCTGCAGCGGAGGCGGCAGCTGCCATGTGTTCGAGTTGGAACCCAAAGTCACCAGATGACTTCGTCGACTTCGCCAACGGTCCTCGCAAGATCGGCTCCAGTCCACAACGTTAAAGTCAAGGAAGTTTGAGCTGCACCATTGTGGGACTAATAAAGGACATCTTTATCTTTATCTAATTGATTCAATTCATTGATCAATCTGTTGATGAATTGATGATTAAGAGTTTTAAAAATAAGTTGGATTGACAGAACAAAAAAAATAAATGAAAAAAATGCACAAACGTAAATTAAGAGCAGTTACTGCTATGGTCCGAAACAAAAAAAAAAGAAGGAAAATGGAGAATTTTCTCTCCCAAGTAGAAGTAAATTTTTGCAAATGTTTTATTTGGATTCAACACAAAAATAAGTCTGCTGGAGGTCGACAGAAATTGGAAAATTCTAAATTTTGACGATTTGGACATTTGAAATTTAAACTACACTGATTTGTTTTTTTAAGTCAAATTTATTTTGTCAAATGGTCGCACAAAATAAAATCATGCCGATCAAATAACATTTTTTAAAATCGACTTTAAAAAAATGTGTCTTCATCCACATGGTTGTGTCAATTCAACGATAACTTTTGTCGGTGTACCAACCAAAACGATTCACTGATTATCAAAAGTGACGATCGATTAATTTGATAACGGATTGTCCATTAATCAATTAATCGTTGCAGCTTGAATGTTTTCTTTTTGGGGAAAAAGCAACCTCAATCATTTGTCTGCTTTTGAAGAACACAACCAATTGCTTCAGTAATAAATATATAATAACATATACTTCTTCAATCTGCTTCATAATGAAAGTGTGATAGTTGAAACAACACTCTTGTAAAATTGTAATTTGGCCCTTTTATTGTTCTGCAACGTTAAATGTGAATATCCAGGCTGGCTATTTCCAGCTGAAAGAAGGTCGAAGGGTTAATGTTATTAACTTCGGAATCAATACGCTCATTCTGCCTTTGCGATTTAATCACACGGCCAGAAGGGCCGTTTAATAGCAGCGCTTTTGCGTAAAAGTCAGTGTTGCGTCAAGTACGAGAAAAGTTGACCCAGAGGCCAAAATAAGGCCGCGTCGCTTTTTTTTTTTTTTTTTGATGCCGATAAAAACACCAATGAAACTCACACGTCACGTTCAATTGTCAGGCCTCAAATAAATGCATTGCACGACATGTGGCAGACACGACCGCTCATGATCAACGTCACCTTTGGAGAAGACAAATTGTGTGCGTGAGCTCACCGTACTCCTGCAGCGTTTTGCACGACACGTCCGAGTGCGCCGAGCCCAGCGGGTTCCTGACGAACCGCCGCCTTCGCCGAAGGTCGTCCTCCCAGTAGTCCAGACGCCACAAGTCGTGAGGCGGCCTGCCAAGGAAGGACGCCAGCAGGTAGCGTTAAGCAACGGGCGCTCGTCCAAAAAACAAAAAGTCAGTCCGAACGAGATTCCTTCGCCTCCCTAATTTGGAAGCAAAGGTTCGCTCAACTGGAATTGTTCATTTTTCTGCTGGCCACAATAATTCGATCTATTGAAGGACACTCAGGGCGTTTGCGTCTGGCTGCAGATCACATTAATTATTAAATATTATCCAAGAGGAGACTGAGGGCATCTACTTCCCATTGGCTACAGTAAGGAGACAAATTATATCCCAAGGATTGAAAGACAGAACAAATGGGGGTAAACTGAATATTGGTTGATAAATACAAAAATTGTAGGGAAAAAGTAAAAAATGCCCCAAAAAAAGTCCCACAAATGTTAACAACACAATTGCACCAAAAATTAGTGGTATATATTAAAAAAAAAAAAAAACTAAATTACAAACATGAAAAAAAACAAATATACACAAAATAAACACCCAAAAAAATAAGAAAAATATTTGTATGGAAAAATATACTAATAAGGAAGAAACAATTGAAAAAAAGTAAAACTCAAAATAAGAATGAAAAAAAAATTGTTCGTCTCAACCTACAACTGACTTATCATGAACTATGTTGTAAAAAACAAATATTTTGGGGCTCAAACAATTGACGTTGGAACAACTTTCAAATCTAAATTATTGCCTTTTTCTACGACAATGTTTAGTTAGCGTCAGCAGGCAAAAAAAAAAAATTGATGAGTTGTTGTTCCTTCTATTTTGAAGTTTTTGGCAATTCCGGCAGCGCTAATTTCTTGACGGAAAATGTGAGAGAGCCAATTTTCACATTCGCAAAACTTCAAATATTTTGTTAAATTGCTCAACTACAAATTTTAACGAAAGATTATAGCCTTGAAATTTTCAGTCCACCATTTTGATTTGATTTTTTAAAAATTGTTTTCAAGCCGAGTTGCGACTTTGCGCTGAAAAATGGCTTTTGAGCATCCCGGCGATCGTCCACACAGTCGGCAAATCGTTGGCCGTAGTTGCAGTGAGAAGAGAAGGCAACGACGCGAGGACAGCAGGGAGCAGCATCAGTGGCAGCAACCGCCGCCGCCGCCGCCGCTGCGTCCATAAATCACACGGCGGCGCTCCATTAACAAATCCGGCATCAAATTACAAGTCAAAATGGCGCAGCTTGCCTCGATTTTTTTTTTTTTTTTTTGCAACAGTCTTTTCTTGTTTTTAACAAGTCTTGTAAATCAATGGTAGGCATCTCACACAGACAGCGTGGGCTCTAATGACCGGCGGGGGTCTCGCTTGTACTTGACGCATGAGCCTATAAAAAGTAGCCCTCCCCCCCCCCCCCCCACCCCCTCTTTGACTACACCAGCACTCCCCTGAAGATTAAAATAATGCTCTGAAATATTCATCGTAATGATTCCCAGAGCCCTGGAGCAAGCTCACTGAAAATTGCATTTTTATTCATTATTAATAACGGCGAATTAGGCTTGTTAAAAGCGAGAGGGGGATGGAGGGGGGTGGAAATAATTCCAGCATGTGGTAACCATCTTTTTGCAAATGATTATTGCGACATTAGCAAAGCCCCGGTCAGGATGGCTTTATTGCCGGCCTCTAATGCAGACCATTAAGCAGCGCCAATAGGTGACTAAGTGCCGCTTGTTCTCGCGCTCCAGCTGGACTTTTTTTATTTGGGGTTTTACGGCCTTGTTGGAGGAAATGCGAGGGAATGCGTTGCCTTCATTTGCCCTTGAGCGGGAAAGCGGTTTGTTATTCACATAATTGTGCATATGTGGCAAGTGGGTCATTGCCGACTGTCTGGGATTTGGATGACAACGCGGCGGTACCTCGACGTACGAGAGACGTCGCTCTGGCAAATTTTGACTTAAGAATGATCTGGCAAATTTCCGTCTTGAATTGGGAGCAAATATTTGAGTTAAGAGTAATAGATGGTGGCATTCTTCGAATTAAAATGATACCAAGACAATTACAAAGTAGGCGTTATGTAATAAATCAAACCGCTTCAATTCCATTTCTATAAGAAACATACGACGACCTACATCAGACAATATGAACAAAACGAGTTACTCCAGCGAGACCTTGGCAGGCGGCCGTCTACGTCAACGTACGGCTCGTGCCAGCGTCGTGAACAGATTAAAGTGTTACACGGATCACATGACAACGTCTCACACACACACACACACACACACTCATAAAGTCCTTTATGTGAGTAGCACAAGTGTCAGAAATCAAGCGGCTCAAGAGACTTAGCTGAGGTTTGACAGCAACAAGAGCTCACTTTCAGTTAAATATCAATCAAAAGCCAGGATGTGTGTGCGTGTGCGCTGTCGTCTATGCAAAGCGAATGCCTGCAGCTTGTCCTCTGTCAATCAGAGCCTTTCTAAAGAAGGAGGAAGAGAGAGCGAGATGTCAGTGGGCGGAAAAAAGAAGAAAGCCACGGAAATGATATTGTAAATGCCGGATTACGCCGTGTCCAAAATGGAAATCCACACACATTTTTTTTCCAGGCCGAAGATTATGTTTGCCTAATTCGGGGTGCAAAATAGGCAGTCGGGGGGGGAATCAAAAGCACGTTTATCAAGTTTGGTGCAGGTGGTTCTGTGGTTTATTAATCTCGAAAGGCACCTTATTGTGACAACCGAAAAAAATACAAGCGGCTTACTGATATCAAGCGCAAACGTTTTCAGTCGGTGCTTCTCAAATAGTGGGGCGGCCCCCCCTGGGGGGGGTGTGGTGTGATGCTGAGGGGGTAGGGCGTGCGAACCTGGGGAACATGCTTTTTTTTCTGTTGTACGACAATAACGTGTAATTGCACCTCCACTCCACTAGTTGGCAGTGGCGCTCTCCTTGTCTATTGTGAGCTGCGAGGATGAACTCGACGGTGTCCGTTTGTTTTGCAACGAAAATGCGATTATTTAGGGTTGCGGTGGAGAGTGGGTGGCGAATTGTTTTGTAACAGAAAATAATTAAGAAGCGCTGGGTTAGGGCAAAAACACAGCGAGGGGTCTCACCGCTCCAGTATCGGAAAGGACAAAATGCTTCTGCGCACGGAGCCTAAACATGTTTTGCTAACACAAAGCTTCGCCGCTGCAACACACTCCATCCACATAAGAGTGTTTATTAAGCCGCAGACCTTCCGACACGTCTGGCTTCATGACAACAATAAAAAATGGCCGTGACGAGGCCCGCCCGGATAGCGGCAGAATTTATTAGCGCGCTCGCCAATCAATCACCTAAATGGATTTCAAACTGCATTTTAAAAGCTAATTTTCTTGCACTGATAACCTTCGGGAAACGGGAGCGCTGTTATTTATGGAGGCTTTCAACTTGCGCCAAGTGTGGCGGGATAAATGCAGGACGGGGACTACATTGTCCGACGATTACTCTCGTCTTTTCCAAGAGACACTTTTCTTTTTTTTAACTGCGCTTGATCCAAGACCACAGCATTTGTGAATGATTTTGCTCATAAAAGAGCAGGGTGAGACACAAAATCAAATGAGAAAGGACGAAAAGTGAACGTTGTCGTGGAAACGAGGGCTCACATTGGACTGGAAGCTGCGTAAGATAACAAGAATTCCGAAACGCGTTGGCCACTCAAATAAGAAACCTTGAAATCCGACCAAAATGGCAGACTTCCTGTCCAGTTTCAGGCCTGCGTCCTGCTCACTTTTATGTGATATAAATGTCCGTCCAAATTTGTGCTGGTCAACTGGTGTCAGGTTATTAGAACAAAAACGAACAATGCAAAAATAACGACAACTAAAATTGAAAAACCCAAAAAAAACGCTTTAAAAAAAACCCCACCTCAAATCTTATCTTTATAAAACGACATGAGCGTTTGAGGTCCGTTGGAAATTTTGGGATTGTTGGACGCGCGAACGAACGACGAAGGAGGGTCAAATGGTTGTTGATTGGCAAATTGTAGTTTTTTGTACTTTAGTAAATAATGCTTATTGAGCTTTTCTTCATCTTGCACCCAACAGAGACTTGCAAAAAAACTCAAACTAAAACTAACAAAGAGAGCATTTTCTAAAAAATAAAAACCTAACAGACGAAATGAATAGAAAAAGCCGAAGTCAAGACAAAATAAAAAATAATAAAGCAAAAACTAACTAGTGGGGGCACATCCAACAACATCCGCTTGAAAATATTTTTTTTCAATTTAAAATATTTATCAGATGTTTTTTTTTTTTTCCACTCTTACGGGATGTAGTTTCCACACATGAAACTGAGAAACAGAATTTTTCCAAAGTACGAGTGCTGGAAGCTCGTCCAAAATGTCTGCCGGAAAACAAAATGTCTGATTTGCTGCACAATTTGAGACATTTTCTGTGACATGTTGGAGCAAATTCCCAGGGGACACTCCATGACGTGCACGTTTCCCTCAAATTTGGTTCAAGAGCCGAGCGGAACACAAACCTCGCCCTCACTTACGATATCGGAAGCGATAACATCACTTTTTGTTGTTGCGTTTTCAGCCTCTTTGCCAAAGGGAGACCCGCACGGGGGCCGACTGGCAGATCAAGGCCCCCCTTTGATTCTCTTTCCACCGGCGGACGCAGACACGCTGATTCAATAAAACGCCATTATGCTCCTTTTAAAGGCGTCAATTGGCGACATGACTGAGGGGCTAATTATTATAAATACCAGTCATCAGTGACAATTCTATTCAAGCGGGGCCATGGCTGCTTTTTCTCTCACACACACACACACACACACACACACTTGAGCGTGCCTTTAACAGACGCGTATGCAACAGCCAAGACAAAAAGTCTCTTCTTCCAGATGACCTCGCAATCTCTGACTCAATGAATTTAGCCGGCATTCAAATATGCAGAGAAATGTGACCATGGCTAAAAGATATATTGAAAAAAAATACAGTGGCCCCTTCAAGGTCCAGCGCGGCGTTAAAACTTTGAAACTTTTTCAAAGGGCTTTTTTCAAATATCGAGTTAACGTATGCTCCTTTTTAGCCACAATTCAAGTTCTGTACATTTTTGAAAGAAGAATCACCTAAATTTTGTACCAGAGAGTTGCTACAAAACATTAAAACATGTCTTTGCAAAAGTGTGCACACCCTCTTATAACTGGGAATGTGTTCAGTAATTTAAAAAGCTCTGAACAACGCCACATACTGTAAAACCGCAAATGTTATAGTCGGCTTTTTGTGACTTTTTTAAAAATTCTGTATTTTATTTTTTTTTTTTGGTGTTAAAAGTGACTGCTATTAGGAACTGGTCATAATACCGCCACCGTGACGGTTTGAGGATGAGGATAATGCGAGCACCTCCACACGTCAATGTGTGAAATATGGATGTTGTTCTTTTGGCGATGAGTAGTTTTGTGTTTGCATCGAACGTAGCTTTTAAAATATTTGCCAAAATGCATGTGGCAAAATGTTCACATGGCCTCGTGTGAGTCTGCTTTTTGTTTTGTGTCGGTTCGTGACCTGAAACAAGTGACACTACTGGCTTGTTTCCTTTTACCGTCACTTGTCAGGAAGTAAGAACAAAATAAAAAATGAAAAAAAAAATTCTGGCTTGTGCTGAGAGCAAAACATCTCAAGTAGACGCTAGTTCACATCAGCGCGTGATGAAAGTCATTCATCTGCGAGCAAACCTTAAAAAAACAACAAAACAAAAAAGTAACCTTGTCTGTCAAGCCAAACAAAGAGCTGCTGCGAGATGAAAAATAAAGCAAAACGGCAAAGTGGAGGCTGGCAGCCACATGCGTGCCGGGCCAGTAAAGTCCTCTTTAAAAAGCCATCCGGTTTGATCAGGCGTCACGTGTTGATCGCCAAGCCATATTACGGCGCCACATCGTGATCACATCAGCGCGCGGGGCACGCAAAACGCACTTTCATCTCCTCCACGTTTCTTATTGCGGCACTCAACGCGCGGATCGTTTGCTCAACATTTAAAAAAAATGAAGTCAATCAAAAACAAAAAGATTTTGTTGCCAGCAAAGACAACCTATGTTAGCTGAATGCTAACAAACAAAGCAAATCACCATCGACAGGCTAACGGTTAGCATCGGCGCCACGGTGGTGCCACCGACAAAGATATTTGAACGCAAACGTTGGCGCTATACGTGACACAAATGAAGGAATGTATGAATGACATTTTAATTTTTGAGTTACGACATGAATCGGGGATGCCAGACGCCAAATAATCGAAATGACTCGTCAACAAGACCAAAATGTACGACTATCTTGTTTCATTTTCAAGACATTTGATAATCTAACAATAATTACAGGCACATATTCTTTATCCCTCATTGGCCAAGGCGTGCAACACAACGGCCATTAAACTGAGGCAAAAATTTGTCCAAAAATTTAAATCAAATCTCTTTTTTTTTTTTTCCTTCTTACAAGATAAGGTTTCTTTTATTTTTTGGGAGTATATTTAGAAAAGTCATATTTTAAGAATCAAATTCAATTTTTTTTCAACATTACTTTCCTCCCATGTAAGATTTCGTATTTAATATAATCTTACAACTTTTATGTTCAAAAACTTTTGACTTTTGTACGGATGACAATATTTGGGGGCAAACTGAGCCTGTCCCCTGCGCCAAAAATCAACCGAACCGCAACCTTCAAACCAAATGACAAATGATTTCTTTTGTCCACGTTGAAGCTGTGGGCCCTTAACAGCCCCCCCCCCTCCCCAATCTTGTTACTGTGTATTGGAATTGATGTCCTTTTAAAGGGAGCCCAAACACTGGTTGGCTCCTGGCACGTAAAAATAATAATATAATACAAAAAAAAAAAGACGCACTGTTGCCATTCATCACGTGTGAGGGATGAAACTGGCGGAAGGAGAGGGAAGCCAATTTTGGGCTGCCTTAACGCAGATCAATAGACGACCTCCATTTTGCTCTCTGCTACAGGAAAAAAAAAAGTAATTATACAGAAGAAATGTTGACAATCAATAGAGCAGTCAGCTAAGGTTAAGGTCTGCTGCCGTCGCCAACGGAAGGAGGGAGTCTTTGTCAGCTGTCACCGACGCCCCGCCCCCTTTTGGGGAACATGGCAACCAAAGATGGTTGGTTCACCTCCTTCGGACCGTTTGGTGTCGTGCGCTGCAATGAGGCCAAAAAATGTCGAGTGTGTACATGATGTTGCAAAAGTCAACTGGATCGCATGATCACGTTCTGTCTTCATTTGTTTCACGTGACGTCGCCAATGATGACAACATTTTGTCAGAAAACTGAGGAGGATTTGATACAAAACTCATTTTGTCATTAATATTGAAGTGAAATTCAGGCAGAATTTGTCATGTTACGTTGGTGCATTAATGCCACACCCGAGCAAAAAAAAAAAAATTACATCACGTTGTAACATGAGAAATGTTATCATTTTCATGTTACAATGTGATTAATTCAATAAAAAAAATTGCGTGTTCGCAATCCGCTTCCGAGAAAGGCCGTCCCTCGTGCCGCATTTTCATCCACCTTGACATCTACTTTCACTTTGTACCAGCCTGAACTTTATAATCCAGCGGCGGCAGTTCAGAGGTCAACAGCCGAGGCAACCGGCGCGAGCAAGGAAATCATTCCCTCCTCCTCCCAGTCCCGAGGATAAAAAAAAAAAAAAAAAAAAACGCTTCTGACATCCAATTTTCACGTTGATTTATCAGTGCAAAGCCAAAATTGATAGCGTGTCATTACCGGGCGGGGAGCTGTCGTGCCGAGACGTATAAAAGGGCTCCTCGTTTTGATTTAGCGCGCCGGATCGATACAAGCCTATACTGTTTCAATTTGAGGACTATTGATTTTCCGATGCCCGCTCCATACAGCGAGGGGGACATTCATCAAAGAGGAGAGCCGGTTCTGCTTCGTCTTCACTCGCGTCACGTGGCGACGACGCGGAAAAACAGAGCGACTGCGCCTCCTTCGCATTGCTTGACTTGAAAGAAGAGCAAAAAATGCTAATCTTTGCCGACTATAAGTCAAATTTATCACGCTGTCCAAATTACACACTGGTCCTTTTGAAGTATTTTTGACAATTTTTCATTTTATGAAATAAATAAATAAATAAAAAAAATAATGAAATGCTCCAAATAACGATACACTCGTACCCCCAGACCCAAATGATGAGTTTTTCAAAATACAAGCCGCTTTTCAGATTTTTTTGTCTTCTTCACTTGACGACAAGCGGTAATTTGGTAGACAATGAACGCATCTTCAAAAAAGAAGTTTCAAGCTATTTCGTGCCACTCCCAGGTGACGGTTTACCGTCAACTAAAATAAATAACGACCACTTTGTTCTTAGAAAATTGAACAATACTCATCAATTCTTCGTCCTCTGGGAAGAGCTGAAGCTCACTGAGTCCGTCTCTACTATACTGCCCCCTGGTGGACAAGATGCACATCGTATTTGTAATCCATGTGCATTTTTACATGAGACTCACGTTTCTCTAGCCATGACTCGGACTGGAGGCTGTGTGAAGATTATCGAACAATTTCAAGCAGTTTCACGCGGCGGAAGCGCGAACATGTCAAAGCCGAACGTTAAGACGAGCTGCAGCCACATTGTTCGCATCTGAGAAGCAGCACACGCTTGATCGCTCGGGTGTCGACGTGGTTGGGCTATTCGTGTATGGCGATGAGTTCGCTGCATGCGCCACATGCGCAGATCTGCTTTGCTTGTCATCACGTTCCACGCTTTGAGTTCCGCGTGAGGAGACGGCGTGAATCGTCGCTAAATTTCAAATGAGTTCATTTCAGCGAGACAAGAAATAGAGATTCTATTCTTGATCCTTGAGATATTTGGATGAAAGAATAACACAGACATGGGATGAAGACACCTGGGAACGCTTTTAAATTTTCAAGAAAAGAAAAATCCACATCTCCTTCAAATACGATTGTTTATAATTCATGGCACAGCAATGGTAAATATCCCGGGGCAGAAGTGGACATTTCAGTGCATTAGGCTGAAAATAAACATTTGCAGCAAAGCTTTCTGCCCCCCCCCCCTCTCTCTGCATTCACTTCAACATGCCAGAGGGCTTTATATTTTACAAGAGCGGCATAAATGGGAAAGTTAATGTAGCATTGAATAAGACTGAGCTGCCGTGCATGCGACGTCGCCCCGAGCGCTCGCCGGCATATTGCGTCATTTTTCTTCAACAGCAGGTTACCATTAAATTTGAATTTGCTGCATTTTTTTTTTTTCCTGCGGTGTCATTTACAACGCGGCCGCCTTTTGTATCAATTCTTTGCGTCAAGACACAGAAAGCATGAGAGAGCGAGCGAGAGAGAAATCCATAAATATTTGATCGCAAGCCCGGAATCCAGTCATTTTTATTTGATTTTTTTTCCTGCCCTGACCGCTCCCACTGACGGTTCAATGCCTTTCATGGAAGCTTTTGGAGTCATAACACACAACTTGCTCAAATTCTGTTTCTTATCACACAAATAAGAAGTGTCAAATTTGCTTCGACAGAGGGCGCGCACAAACAACCCCCCCCCCCAAATGGTTCATTTTGTACTCGAAATTGGTCATAAAAAGATAAATTTAGTTTGAGATTCTTGATACTAAAAAAGGTCGCCAATAAGGACGGGAATCGATAAGAGTTTTGTGATTACGATTCTTTTTACCAATTCTCGTTGGGTGATGGAATGAAATAATACAAATTTGACATCATACAAATACATACAGAAAGCTAGCAAGCTATATCATTAGCCAGATAGCTAGCTACCAATATAGATAGCTTGCTGGGAATATAGCATAGCTAGCTGGCTAGCCAGCTACATATCTAGCTAGCTAGCTAGATAGATAGGTAGCATTTATTTTGCGTACAGTTTAGGCAAGTCCTTGGCTTAATCTTGGCAAATCAATGACGGCGAAACCTTGGCAGAGGTCTTGCGACACAAACCTCACGTGTGCTCGGTTTGTCGAAAACGAGTGCTTCATCTTGATCTTTCCCCTTCGCTGCCTGGAGGCAGAGAAGTGGAATGAGCACTTATTTTAACAGGACCCATGAGGTGCATGTTCGGGGGTGCGGGGGCAGCGGAGGTTACAGTCCGAAACGACCACCAGGTGATGGTGTGCGTCGCTGAACAGGTCAATGAAGGCCCGTCCGATCCCACCGATCAATTCCCACCATTCGCCTTCTTCTTACCAGAAGTACCCTGGCGCCGTTTAATGTTCACAAACATTTTGGGTGCTCACCTCTGGCCCAGCGTCCCCCAGGCGCCATGTTTGTTGGTGAGAATGTTGACGATCTTCTGCCGAAGCTGACTTGCCGTCACGTGGTCCCGATGCTTGGCGGCACCGATCAGGTGCTCGCACATCTTCTCTTCTTCTCGTCTCTCGGCAGCGTACAGGCTGCAGTTTGACTGATTTTATGAGACAAAAAAAAAAAGATGGCGTAAAGATCATGTTTCAAAAAGGTTTTTCCTTGTTGTCTCCGACTGCCGGTATATGTTCTCTCAGTTCCGTTTTATTCACTTCTCATGGGTTACAACGCTCGTGACGGACTGGCTAATAATTCTGAAATCCGTATTTTTTTTTCCTTCTTTGGTAAACTATCCCAATATCCATGCAGACGGCGGTAATAACGCTTGAGGAAGATTGTAAAATCCGCACACACACACATCCTCTAATGGAGCATTTGTCACCCTGACTAATGCTCCGGCTTGAGTCAACACACTTGAGCGCGCCGAGATATTAGCAGACAGTGGCGAGATATATCGGGGGTCCCTCGGAGGAGAGCCGTAAATCACCGGACCGTTGGAGGGGGGGGGGGCTCCCTGCTAGGCGGAAGGGGCTATTAAGAGCAGAAAGGAAAATACTTTAATAGAGCCGCGAGGACCGTCAGCTGTCAAGGACGGAGCAGAGCCACATATCACCGCGCCAAGTCTATTATTGGCTTCTTTTGAAGAGGAAATTTTGTGTCGGGCAAAACAACAAGGCGGACTTACAAATCGCTGGCGTCGGGCCCAAACCTACCATGTCACGATTGGGTCAATTTCATATTTTTTCAACAACACAGATTATTGGTCGTGAGCGTCAATCTCAAGTGTTGAAGATGGCGATTTGGCGATTGAAATTTTAATAGTTGAACAAACGTGACGTTTTTGGGGTCTGCTGAAAAGTGATGACCTCGGAGGTACGAGGATTCAAAATAATGGCAAAAATAAATGAAAAGCAACCCAAAAAATTAAATAGGGGAAAAATACAAAATAAACTATCTCTAAGAACAAATATAAAAATATTTCAAATGAAATACAATTAATGAAAAAACAGAACAAAAATACATTCAAGAAGAATAAAAAAAAAAAAAACAAATAAAAAAACAGTCCAATAATATTCTGAATGCAGTTGAAGTAAAAATTAAAATGCTGGCGCTATTATTTTGCATCTTAAAATACAATCCGTGTCTATTTAATTTCCTCGATTTGATGTCAAGCGCGTCCTGTCGCAGTGTGTAAAAGTAGCGTCGATTTCTTTGCTGCTTGAACGCGATTGTCTTCCAAAGGCCTCCCGGGAGGACGGCGGCGGCCATTCCGAATCGAATTTGCTAACAGAAGCCGGGAGCTAATTGAATTTCCTGCGTCAATTTTCAAATCTGTCACATATCATACTTGGGCGTATCCCTCATCAAGAAGGTAACTCGATCCGCGCGCTCACGTGACGCGTGGTGACAAATATCATTTTCAAGCGCCGCCGCCGCCGGAATTGTAAACGCGTCTCATGCGCCTCCCGCATCTTCACTCTTTCAAGAGCTACGGCGGGGATAATAAAGTGTTTGCTGTCAGACAGAACGGATGGGGCCAGGTACACTTGCCCCCCCCCCTCCGAAACCTTCTTCTGACATTGCACATCCAGACGTCTCCGCCAGTTTATCTGGCGGGTCAAGGATGCCGGGCGAGTGTAAATCAAGCAGCTGTTTGAGGACGGCTGCCGTTGGCAGATAAGGAAGTCATCACGCGCCGCTAACAGAGGTGACAAAGTGTCGGCTTTGCTCTCTTTGCTGACTGTAGATTTCACACACCCGCAAACTTATTAACCGCTTGTATGCATCCAACGAACAAACCTGCCAATCTTTTTCTCCGATACCGACCGTTCGATCGATCCTCCCGACCTATCGAACAACTTCAACATCACTAGCGACCTATCTATAATTCCTACGAAACCGATCGTACGAACACATTAAGTACGTAGCGGTCTATCCGACCTAACCACGCACGCACATCACCAACTACGTCATCCACCTGCCCACCTTTCTGTCGATTCTGCCGACCGACCGCGTTACCTACCGACCCACCTTTTCTATTCTATTTACCGTATTCAGCTCGCTCGTGTTGCCAGGCAGATTTGACGAAACCGGTAGCACGCGCTATTCGAGAGGCCTTCGCATACAATCGCACGGGCAAAGCCAATGAGAGTTCAGATTCGATAGCCAATCAGATCGCGAGTGGGTTACAGTGAGCCTCCTCGCTGGCCTTAATTTGAAGGAGACGAACGCGGCTTGTGATGAGATACTCACTCGTGACGGGGCAGCGCTATGCGGAATCAACACACCCGGAAGTTGGAACTGGCGAGCGTTCCAAAATCTCAAATATATTTTTGCTTTTCTAAACCACAATGGCAGAAGGAGGGAAAAGTTTGGATTACACATTTTCAAGTCGGACTTTTGGAGAGAAGCGACGTCGTCCGACACTCACTCAGTAGTGTGGAATGTCTTTCTGATTATGTACCTCAAACTCGGCGTGTTTGTGGACGTCCTCGGCGCGCTGTCTGTTCAGGATGAACTCGGCCTCGTTGGCCACCCGCACGATGTGGTCCTTCATGGCGTGACACAGCAACCTTCAGACGAAAGACAAACATTTAGGAAACATACTCATCGTGCGAACGTGTCATGTGACGTCCTCGCAGGAAGCATTTGCAGCTTCAATTTGAATCGCGGAAAGGCACCCGAGCCATGAGGCGGACTTTGTTTTAATTAAAAGCGTTTGACACCGTCGGTAATTTCCCCGCTGTCCTCGGGAAGACGTTGGGTTCATCACACAGAAATAAAAGACGTCAGCTGTCGTGCTCCGAACCGGACGGCCGCACTCATGAGCTCTCATGACGATTGAGTCGGGAAAAAGGTGAGGAGAGTCTTTGAGACAAAATATTTTATATATTATTTGCGCAAGACATTTTGGAGATTTACGGACTAATAGGTCTCCAAGTGATATATTTGAATCAATTGAACTTTGGTACCAGCCAATAATGACTCAGAACCGCAGACAGCGCAGCAACTCTTTGTCCCGGCACCATCGGGACGGGGGCACTTGGTGCCAGGCTGGGCACTCAAGAGGGGGGGGGGGGGGTGTTGGCCCGGGCCAGATGGGTCAGCAGATGGGCGAGCAGGCTGAGCCGCTCCTGATCTGCTGCCCCCCCCCCCATGCTCAAGTCTGGGCCACGCCCACAAAGCAGGGGGAAGGAGGACAGCACCACGAGGAGGCAACTAGGTGGACGTGACCCAAAAAAAAAAGCCATCTTGGTTTGAAGAAGCCATTTTGGACCAACTCCATGCCTCAAACGTACTAACTCGTTAGAGGGGATTTTTTTTTTTTTCTTCCCCCAAAAGGAGTTGCCGCGGCTTATATGCAGGTGTGCCTTATAGTCCGCAAAATACGGTAAATATTACAAACGGGGAGTTGACATGGCGCATTTTATTCCAATCATTGAATGTGAATAAATGCGTCTGTGTGAACGTAGGAAAAGGGTTTGCACTCGGCGTGACATCACAGATGAGGAGGAAAACATCTTAGATTACCTTCCTTCGTTGATGAGCTCAATAAAGGCCAAGCCGGCGTTCTTCTGGATGGAGTTCTGCCACTCCTGACAAGAAAACAACATTTCACATTTGGAAGCGTCAGAAAAGACAAGAGCGTGACGTTCACGACAAGACAATGGCGGCGGTGAGAAGCTGCAAACCACATGCGAGATCGCGCCGTCCCGCTTGCTGAAAAGATCTGTAAACACCGCGCAGACATAATTGCGGCGGTGAAACTGTATCCTCCCGCTTGAAATGCCGCCATTTCCTCCGGCCTGCGCAGTGACAGATTAGCAAGCGAGCGAGCATCCCCAGCTCCCCCCCCCCCCCCCCCGACTCGCCATTCGCCGTCTCTGGAAATGATTAAAAGGACGCTCCCCTCGCTGTGGGAAAGCCGGCTCTCTCCCGTAAAAAAATCCCGGAGAGGAAACAAAGCCATTACAGGAACAAATTCAGATCGGATAATTGAGCTTATGGAAGACGTTTTATTTCAAAGCGGCGCGTGATTGCGCAAGAATGCTCGTGAACTTTTTTTTCCTCGTCTCACCTGACGGCAACACGGCGGGACGCACGCGAGTGACCCGCGCACGTGTTAAGTTAAGGAGACGCTGCAAACAAACTGCGGAGCATCTGGTCTCCAAATGTTCACCGTAACCCACCAACCCTTACACCCCCCCCCCTTTCCTGTGATACAGTGTCAGCCTGCAGAATAAGCCGTTGTGGATTTGGACAGGGATCGTGCCCCGCTCAGGTGCTCACGTGACAAAAATAAACACAAACGGAGGCACGTGCGCCGCCTACTGTCGGCGGCGCAGTCTGTGAAAGTTTTGATGGACAGGCTTTGAATTGAATTCGTAAGTTGGTCGAATATTTTGTCACGTTTGTAAACAATAAGGTAGACAAAAGCGAGGGCCGCCAACGGATTTGAATTCTAAACAAAAAACTGGTGCGGTGCCACAACATAGACCTCAAAAGGTTTATTTGATTTTAATTCTTTTTTTTTTTTTATTAATCCAGCGGCAAAATAAATTGTGTGGCTGTTGTATGGCGTAAAGACCAGAAGAGGAGCCTCGAGGCGGAGGAGCCAGACTGGGAACGAAGATCTGCATTTTTTTTTTCCACAGGCGTGCGTAACATTTTTTAAACAGATTTGGTGGCATCAGTTCTGCAGAACGTTGTCAATTTTGGCATACAAAAAAAGGACGCGCAATTAGTCCAAATAAAGCCAAAGTCAATTAAAGCAGAAAACATTCAAATCAGACTTGTGAAAATAAAGACAGTCAGTTTTCCCCCCAGTTAGGAGGCCAGCCGCAGCATTTTGGACCAACTGGAGACGACTGGTGGAGGACTGGCTGACTCCAAAATTGAGTGCATGACAGAAATCTAGCCCAGAAGTGGATTACCGTTTCCAATTGTTGTTGTGAATGGAGAGGATGTAGTGTCAAAAAAAAATGAAAATAAAATAAAAAATGAGAAAGTTGGATTAAGCAACAGCACCAATTTGCCAGTCCAATTTAACATCCCAATTTGAGACTGTTGCCTCCAAAAGTCAAAAGAGTGAGCTGAGAAACGCCCACTGGCACCAAACTCTTGAGAGTAAACTTCCATTCTCTCAATTTTTAAATCACATGACCTGTCAAAAGCGTTTTCACCCCCTTCCAAATCACGATGACACCCAGAAGTAGACGTGACATCGGCGTGAACAGGTCTATTCATGCAAGTATCGAAAGTCAAACACCGGGTCCTCGAGGACCGCCGTTTTAGATGTTCTCTTCTCCAACACACTTGATTGGAATGTTCCGCTCATCGGGGCGCTTTGAAGAAGCTCCACAACGATCCTGATCATTTGAATCAAGTGCCTCGGTGGAGGGAGACATCTAAAACGGAGGCTGGATAGTTGCTCTTGAGGACCGCACTTGAGCACACCAGCTCGGGCATAAAAATGTAAAAAAATAAATAAATAAAAAATTTTAAATTAGATTTATGCATATATATATAAAGCTGTAAATGTTTGCGTTCTTTCTAAAATGAATCCCAAATCCTCACATGAAGAAGCGCCCGCATGCTGGCTTGTGGGAATGTCAGCCAGCCGGATCATTTTCAACATTTTCCTCATCAATGACAGAACACAGTTAAGGACCTCAAATCCCATAACTCCTTGGTTTTTTTTTTGATCCCCCGCTTTCATCTCGCTGAGATTCAGCAGGGCAGCGAGTATTTGTGAGCGCTTGAATCCGACCTGTCAGTGCGCATGGAGCCTTCGCTTTTATCTGCTCGCCGATATTCTCCACATCTGGAGGCCTTCCATCACTAAATCTCCACCGGCTCCACTCCTTTGCGTTGCCGCCGCCTCCACCGCCCCCCCCCCCTTCCCTTGCGTACACTCAAACTGTTACAAGAAACAGAGCTGCTTGACCTTTTCGCTCAGCTCAGGAAAGCGTCGGCGTTTGCGTACCGTGGCGCTGCGATTGCCGCCATTAGTATGCGAGAATAAGAGGAGGCGGGTCATTAGCGCTAATTTATGCAGAAACGTGACAGGCCACTAAACAGTGAGGGTTCAAGGGTCATTGAAGCGCCCCCCCCCCAATCCCTCGCCTGCCTAGCTGTCCGAACGCATTACGGCGAGGGGGTGGGGGGCTCAGGAGGGGCCATCGACCAAGTTGCCGTTGGTCTTTGCTTTACGAGGCCTTCGCAAATTTAGCTCGTCAGAAGACTTATTTGCTGAAAAGCTCACCGCTTCCACGTTTCCGTGCCGTTTCATTTGGACATGGGTCACGTTGTACTCACCATCTAGTGGCCTTATAGGCAATTACAAACCTTTTTCCTCAAGGACTTTTTTCACTCTTTGCAAGGGATAATTCCAAAACCAACAAAATCCATGAGTAATTGAGCACCCCACAAAAAATAATAAAATTAAAAAAGTGGCAATCTATGAGTTTTTCCAAGGAGCAATTTCTTTTGTTTTTTGATGCGAGCACAAATTTGACTTCGGAGTGCCGCGATCAGTTCACGCGATGTCAAACCATGGCTCAGTAGCGACGAACATGTACCAAAATCAGGTATCGGTATCATGAAGTAAGTCCTCACCAAGAGTTGGCGAATCAACACGTGTGTCACAATAAAAGACACGTCGATTTATTTAGTTTAAAGAGAAATATTTTCCCGTGCCGTCCCAACCGAGCGTTGTTGCGAGAACTTAAGGAACCTGCTCGGATGAGACGCTAAATGCTTGCCGGTTGCTAACAGCGACGGCGGTGTTAGCACACCCATCTAAGCGTGAGGAGCCGCGGAAGGACGCGCGGCTTTTCTCTTCGCTTGAAGGCCTTGTCGTTTGATCGATCGCTCCGCCTGAATTTCCTCCCCAGAGCCCCTAATGGCAGAAAAGCTCTCGAGCGGCCGTAACGCGATCTGAGGATACGGGGAAAATTGCCAGAAAGGGGGGTTGGGTCGGGTGAGCGCCGCCGGACCCGGCACGCTCATGCTCTCACGTGCAATAAATCCAAATGTCCCGCAGAAAAAGCCGCAGGATGGGGAGCCCGTCAGAAAACTTGAAATAACTCAACACCGGCTGTCCCATTTGCAAGTTTTGGGTTTTTTTGGTTGTTTTTTTCCGTCTAAATGACAGCTCCTGTAGAACGGAGGCCGCGTACCCTGCCGGAGAGATGACGCCGATCTACCTTCTCGTGTCTGGATCCACGAAAGCGGCACCAAGTAATGGCTTCCTTATGGCTCTCCCGACGCGAGACTGATGGGCTGACAGAAGGTATGTTAAATATCTCCCTTCTAACTGCTACATCGGGGCTCCGACCTCGCTCCAAACGACGGCTTAACAAGAGCCTCGCAGGGTCAGCTTCGAGGTAATCAGTCACCGACGGGTGCTGGGCTGGGGGGGGGGCGAAAGGGCGTTGTACGAGGGGAGGCGAGAAAGTCGACAGAAACAAAATCGCGATAAGCTGTCGACAGCAACAGAAATATCGGAGACCTTTTAATTGAATCTTTCCGTTGGGTTGAGGGCTCAAATCGAGCGGATTCGAGAGTTCAAACCAAAACTGTGAAAATTATGACGGCGTTGACAAAACCTTGGCGACTTGGAGGCACATACCTCGGGTCAAAAGACCCCCCCAGACAAGTTGAAAGGTGAACTTACTTGAGAACAAAGCAGCATAACGAGTTCCACCACCGACGTGCTCGACTTCATGCACACCAGACCTGCAGACGCAATTCAAAAATTAAACACGCAAAGAGTCGAAATGAAACGTGAAAGATAAAGATAAATCGCCAACCATTAATTCTGAAGTTTGACATTTTTTGTGACACAAAAGTAGAACGGTACCGTATTGTCAAAATGATGACGAGAAAAGTTTTGAAAGTTTTGAAACAATTTCCAACAATTGAATCGGTTTCAAAAATTTGGACCATTCTTCTCGTGTGATACGGCTTTTGTGCTGCCGATCATCCCGCTGAGATTTCAAACGCATTTTTTTTTGCATTTTAGAGACAATCTCAAGCAATTTTTTTAATAATCTGTTCTTGTGTCAATTATTTTTTTATGATCGATGTCCGATCAATCGGAGCATAACTCGATTAATCGGTGTTTTTTTTTTTAAATCAATAAAAACAATACCAAATAAACAACTATAATTGATTAATAAACTACAATCAGACTTTAATCTAAGAAACAAATTGCATCGAATTAATCAATGGAATAATCGATAGAAAAATCGATTTCAAAATGATTTGATAGTGACAACCCTAATTTTGTTTTTTCTCAAACTGAGCAGCTTTTCCACTTTTTTCATGGACGTGTCTGCATCTTGGAAAATTATTACATCCGTCATAGCATGACCGACTTCGTACTTCTTCGCCGAGTCACACCTCACGCATGATTTCAAGTTCTTTTTCAACGGACACCGCTCGCGTCTTCTTCTCAGCACTCTCTTTCCGTGGCTAAAAAAAAAAATGAAATTTGGCTTTCAGGGGCAACATGAACGGATGTTGGCCAGATGTGGCGAAGTTCGCCGCCACCGTCTCGCGGTTCGCCCGCTTGAGGCCAACTCCTCAGTTTCGGAGTTCCGAGGTGGCCCTAAAGGAGCATATCGGAAAGACTTGGAGAGGAAGTGACCCTTCTCGTGTCCACGGGGGCGCCGCCGCCGTCGACCTCTTGTTACGGCAGTGACACGTCGCGCCATAAGTCAGCGGCGTGCGGCCCGGGAGTCAGGTGGCCGGCTGACCTCGGAGACAAACTAAAAGCCTTCGCCTTTGCGACAGCGGCCTGCCAGTTTGCTTGCTGGGGTGAATGCGGCATTGTGGGGGGGGGGGACGTCCCGGAAGGCGGACGGGCGGGCGGCGGCCGTCACAACAGCGGCAGTGTTGGCGTGCCGGTCGCCGACTCCAACTCGGCCGCAGATCAGGGTGCACTCAGCGTAATTGCAGTAGAGACCGCATGTCTGCGCGGGGGAGGGGGCGAGTAAGTGAGAGGCCGGGGTGAGGCAAAAAAAAAAGGGCACGAAAGGGCAGAAGGGGGGCTCGACCCCGGATAATGTTAGGAGTGATGGATGGCTGGTAATTACTGGTAAACGGAGCGCCTTTGCACCGCCGCGCTCTATTTCAAATGTGTGCTCCAGACCGGCCGAGAACGACGGAAGGAAGTTGGGGAGGGATCTTGAGAAACACTTCAAAGATTAGCGCGAATGAGACAAACGCGGCAGCAATCGCCGTGTGTCGTGTCGCTGCTAACGGGCGGCGGCCTCAGATGTCAAAAATTGAAAATATACCGTACACAAAGCTCGGCTCATCCCTCGGCGTGTCAGTACGACAGCAATATTCGTCGTTCTTCGCCAATATCTGTTGCTTCAACGCTGATAACAGATGCTAATTGTTAGCACGTGAGCTAGCGCTTGTGAAAAGATTGGATTTATATTTTCTTTTTAAATTCCTTTAAATTTTGAAAGGTCACTTTGTGTGACATCAAAACAGCAAGCATATAATATAAAAGTCCCCCTACCCAAAACAAATCAAATAAAATAGATTAATGGCTCTTATCTCAAAAAACTTGTACGTCAGGTCACTCGTGTGTCAAGGCGCCAGCGTAGTTGGCTCTTGCCAGCTCGCACATGAAGTGTAACATCATCGTTTTACAATTTGGAAAAATGTCTCTGTAGCGAGGCTTTGCCTTAATCGTCCGCTGCATGCACCACATGCACAGATCTGCTCCTCAAAAATTCATCTTTTGCAAGTGGAATTTCGTCAGCGCAGAGTAAAAAAACAAAATCTGTCAGGTGGCCAAAATAACGTGCGGTCGTACCTTCGATGAGCAGCTCCTGTCCGTGACTGCCCAGCAGCGTGCGTGAGAGGAAGGGCGCAAAGTCCACAAAGATCTCCCTCAGCAGCGGCGCAACCTTCTCCAACGCTCGCTCCAGTTTGGAGGTGATGCTGAAAAGGCCAGCGCGGCAACTTTCAGCAGACGGCAAACCAAAGCAAACTTGAGGTTCACAAATCAACATTTTAAATCAGTCATATTAAATAAAATACAGTTTTTATTCTCGCCGTTAAAAAATTGCAAATAATTACAATTTGTTATGAATAATGCCAAACAAATAATGCATTACTTTGTTACTAAAACCGTCATTTCATTTATTAAATACTAGGTTAATTATTAACTCATTTACTGCCATTGACGGCTAAAGACGTCAATGGCAGTAAAAGAAAAGATCAGAAATTTTTTTTTACCAAGTCAAACAATTTCACATATTTTACGCTTCTCATTCACAAAATAAAATATAAATAATGAAATACGTCTGTATCATTCATTTTTTCAGCATTACAGAATACTACCAGGTATAAAAATATTTTGCTTTTATTTATTTATGAAATGTTCAATGAACTGGCCTGCATCTATTTTCCCTCTGAAATTATTATCGGAATTTTTTTTTTTTGCCTGCGAACCCGAGCGATCATTGAGTTTCGGGTTACGTCAGGCTCGGGGCACGGCTGCCATGGCAACTGATCTCCTATTTGTGGAAAGGAACACACGCGGCCGGGGCTCTAGGGCGGGATTGTCACAAACTATTAGAGCCAAGGGGAGATGAGGCAAGGGCATTTGTGCAAAAAAAAAAAAAGGAACGCTAAAAACACACGCACACACATTAGCGGGCCAGTGCAAATTCGGTGTGGAAAATGCTCCAATAAGGATCATTCCAGTTGGCGATCACGCCCGAAAATGTATTTTTTCTTTTGTTCATATCGTTTGATGCCCAATTTATGTTTCAAATAATAATTTTAAAATCATCTTTTTTTGGTATGATCATGTTGATGTCTTCTTCATTTCTGTTGAAACATTTTTTTTTATTACAAAGATTGTAATTATGCTCTAAAGTTGAAGCTTCAAGCCGTTTACAGAAAGAGAAACAAAAAGACAATCATGATTCAGCAAAAAGAAAAAAATAATATGTCATGATGTCATGATAAGGTTGAGATGGATGAATGGAAATGATGTTTTTTTTTTTTTTAAATGAATAAAAAACAATTGATGGATTTTTGACCAAATCGCCTTTCTGGTCCATGAACGTTGACTTGAGGAGTGTGTGTGCTTGTTACCTCATGTTCTCCAGCGTGTCTTCAGGCATGGGCGCCACCGTCTGCACAGCCGGGAGGTTCTTGCTGGTGGCGCCGTTGATGAGGCCCGAGGAAGACGACGTTGCGGCGGCGGCGGAGGCGGAGGCGGATGCATCCATGGCTCCTGAACGCAACAAAGACGACAGCGACCAAATTCAAATTGGAAAAAAAAAAAAGAAGAAGAAATTAATTGTTCATGATCAAGTCACACAAATATTGAATGTCATGCACACACAAAAAAAAATTTAAATTTAATTCAACATTTGCAGATGACCAGGAACTGGATTAGTAAAAATCGACCTGGATTACGTTTAAAATTTTTAGAAACTGACTCCCATGTTAACATCAACTCCAAACGTAGAGGAAAAAAATGCAAAACAGTCAAATTCCAGTGTGTGTGCGTGCGCACGTGCGTGTGCGCGCGCGTGTGCGTGTGCGTCTTCCCAGTGAAGAGCGCAGCAGTCGTCACGATTTGGAAGCCGGACCGCTTGAACGTGAAGGCCGGCCAAGCGACGCGGCGTTCCCCAGAACCTGAACCGCCATCAGATATTTGACACGGTGACAATCCCGCGTGTTGTCCATGTCGGAAGCGGGGAAAGCCCCCAAACAATGTGACATCACGAGGTCCGCGTGAACGCCTCTGGCGTTGGGCCGCGATGGCCTCATTCCTGACGAGAGGGGATTTCTATGGGATTTTTTTTTTTCCCTCAACCTCCTGTTAAGTTGCAGGTCGAATTAGCCGAGTCACATGGATGATCGGCCTGAAACGCAAATGCAACCCAAACACTTTGTCGCGGGTTCACATGACTCATATCGATGACGTAGAAAGAAGCACTTTCGCCGCATTACATTAATGGAGCCATGGGTCAAAATGAGACAATAACTGAGAAGCTTTTTTTTTTTTTTTTTTTTTTTAAACGACGTAGCAAAGGCGGTTTTAGGGCCTCAAACAAAAGGTTACGCCACTTCTCCTGATGAGTGGAAAGTCTACGCAGAAAAAACACTGGCATGAACGTCAAAAATGGAACGTAACTCCATTTACGTGTGTGCGTGCGTGCGTGTGTGGGCGTGCGTGTGCGTCAAGGCAAGGGTTGCATAAGGGGGAATTCTGCAGCTTCAACAAAGGTTTGTATTGTCAGGCGAGATGCAAGCAGGCCATAGGAAAGTCAACAGCGCCATCTGGTGGACATCAGGAACACAAGCTGGAGGAAAATATTTGGGGGAGGGGGTGGCAAGTTGGAGAGGAGCTAAATTGAAATATGAGTCATCTGGTTGTTTGCATTTGTTTCTTTTTTTTAAACAAGTCAATGTGGGCCCTTTTTAAACCAGAATACACGTCAACAATCGGACTGAAATCAAATTAAGCACATTAAGTGTGGCTTCCATTTAATTTGGCATGACAAGATCTCAACTTGCATCTTCTTTCATTATTCATTTATTTATTACGGTTTGGGTATTGGATGTGAATTCTCACCGGGAATACGACCGTCGCAAATCTGGAAGTCACTTGTTTGACTTTACTTCACTTCTGACCCTGCAAAAATGTTCGAAATCTGCAGAGCAATTTTAGCGATGACGATTACCATCGCAATCGTTCGCCAGCACAGATCTGATATTTGGATTATTTTTCTGGTATACGGATCCCGACCTAAATCCAACTGGATCAGATCCAGTTTCAGTTTGCTTTGACGTTATGGCTACTAACGCAGCATACTCGAGACAAACTTGACTGAAATAAAAAATGAAAAAAAATTTAATGAATTTGCGAATGGACTTTCACCAAAACTAATCTGAATCAGATCTGCATTCGATTTGGTTTTTGTCTTTCCACACTCAAAATTAGATTCAAAGTGGATTGGATGTTTTAAAATGAAATGCGTTATGGAGTGTGGACGCCAGAAGTCACTTGATCAAATCTGGATTGAATTTGCGTTGGCATTTTTGAGCTAGGAGCGTTCAGCGACGTACCCATGGTGTTGATCATGTTCTTGGCGGTGCTTGAGGCAGCCGCAAAGATGTTGGGGGTCACCGGGCCGGTCGAAGGGCTGCCCCCCGTCGTCGTGACGGCAAGGTTCTTCTTCACGGGCACCACCACGCTCCTGCGGGTCCAATCGCAACAATAAGACAAGCTGATACACATCAAGCCAACAGACTAAATGTCAATGGCTCCATTTTAGTCTCATATCAGTCAGATTTGACTTTTTTTTTTTTAGGAATAAAATCTTTCTTTTGATGATTACTTAAGCCTCAAGCAATCAGTCAATCGATCAATCAATCCCTCCAAGAATGTAAGAAAGCAAGGTAATATTGTGGCAGCTGACAAGATAGCGACCGGACAAGGATCAAAGACGGGAACTTTTGTCGTCAGCGCGTCTGCGTTTGCTCTTCGGATTGGTGCGGATGTTGGATGACAGCTGATAGCCAGCTGAGGCCCGTTTGGGTCTCGCTTCTGTCGCAGGCCCGTTTCTGGAAACGCTCAAAGCCAGACAACGCACAATCCTTCTGTTTCATGTTGCAGGAAACGCTTGTTGCGTTGCGTGACCCCGCCACGGACATCAAGGAGAGAATACGGCTGCGGGATATCCAGGCTACAATTTGGATTATCAAAAAAAATAAATAAATAAAAAAAATAATGGAAAATTAATTCACAAATTTTGCTTTTTCCAATATTTGTAAACTACACAGGGAACTTTATTCGGAGCAATTCTTTTCACCATTATTCTAACGATTATCGGAATAACCGATTAGTCTGTCCATTATTTTATCGATTAATATGATTTTTTTTTTAAAATTAAAAATAATCCATCCGGTAGAAAAAAGCAGAACATGATTTCAATTGACGAGCGGAAAATGCAGAATAAAAAAAAAATAATTAGGATTCAGTTCCTGGTTTGGTCCATAAAATGTCAGAAAATAGGCAAATTACATAAATACTTAAAAGCAAATGTTTTCTTTTGATTCTACATAAAAATAATCAGTCCCCTTTTGAGTAAACAAATTGGACCGTACAAAGTCAATCGCAGCAGGCCGCACAAAAAAATGGAATTTGAATTTGAAATTCAACAGGAAGTTAGCCATTTTGGTCGCAAGGAACCATTTGGGGCAAAGTTCAAGCCTTCGACTTGGAAAATTATGCAAATGAGCGCCACTCGCCAGCAAGCGTGCGACACCGAATTACAACGAGTTGCAAGAGTTCATTCTGCGAAGCGTTTTCATTATTCATACTTATTTCGTGTTGCTAAAACACATTCGGTGCTCCGCCTGACAACAAAGCAAAAATTGCACTAATTTTGGTTTTCTTCTCCTCACCGCCGCAGATCAAAACTGCGAGCGAGAGCGCGAGCATGAAAGCTCATCTCCAAAGATTTTTTTTTTTTGGGGGGGACGCTCTGAAGCTAACTGATGACAAGCATCATTTATGTGCCGGGACTTTGTTCTGCTTTTCTCATTGGCAGCTATCAGAACATCTCCCGGAGACGAGAGAACCGCGGGAGGAACGCGGCCTGCTAACATTTGACATGAATAATTCATGAGAGCGCCGCTCATGAATCATGCATGGCTTATCTGGAGCATATTTTATTAATAGGATTGTCTTAATTGACTTGCGCTGAATAAAGCCAGGATTAATACGGAGATGAATATTAATGAGGCGCGCTGTACGGCATATCCGTATGAGTGCTTCCGTATTCTAATCCCGGTGTGTTTTATTTAGTGATACAAAAGGAAGATGGAGAGGGAAGCTGAAATTGAAACCAATTAGCATTTAGCTTCATCGCTCTAAAGCCAAATATGTCGCGACAGGCAACCTCATTTGGAAAGGAGGACGGGAATATTTCCACTGTACGAGCAAAAGGGATGCAAAAGGGGTGCGCCGGTGCACCAGAGAAAAACAAACAGAACTGCAGAACTGTGAGGCAGACGCACAGACCCCCAACGATTAATGAACTCGCCATTAGTGGAGTGGGAGGGGCATTTTGGGGATGAGAACTTCTTTAAAAAAGGACCAACTAAGCAAGGACAAAAGTGGATTTTCATCCGTCCCTTTAAATCGGCCAAAACTTGGTCAAGAACACGCAAACGCGCATTTCTGACGCAAACACGGCCAGCCTGACTCGTGAGGATCATCCGCCGATACGACGACTTCAGACCGAAGGTGAAATATCACGACGCGCCACCGTGTTTGTAATCGGGAGGGAGTGACGCCACTTGGCTTCAAGCCGACAAGAGGCGGAGCACTCGTCCTCCGTGGAAAAAAACATTTGTTTGGCTGGATGCCGCGTATGTTATTCCGATATAAAACGAGTGCCTTGGCGCCCCAAAAGGCTGAGAAACACAACCAGTTCCGCTTTTTGAATTGCTTCTCGTGAAACAAGCAGGTGTTGTTGGCTTCAAGTCATTTTGACTCCGTCCAAGTTTCCTTTTTGATGCCGTCACGTTCAATCTGCGTCCATCCCGACAAGCCGGTGAAAGGTCCGCCCGTCCGTCCGTCCGTCGCCGGCAGCTCATTTGCCTGACAGGTGGCAAACAATTAAACACAGCCAACGGTTGCGGCGCATTTGTCGATTGGAGACGCGAGACAAAGTCATACGACGGGATGGTGTGTGTGTGAAAGCGTTTGAAAAACGATACTCTTGGTTGCAGAAACTCATTTGGGGCTGCCACGTCGCGTTAGCACGGTGAGGGCTGAGGTGGACGCCGCACGGACGCCGCGAGGGGCGCTTCTGTTTAATCTGTCATCAACACCCTGGAGACCTCCCGCCCCCTCGCCCTACGCACCCCCCCCCCCCATTCATCAGGCTCATCTCGGCAGCCGCATACATTACAAGCCTCGCACCATTCACCAGCTACTCGTTGCCTCGGTATTTTTTTCCCCACTAAATTCTTAAATATGTCATTATATGGAAGTCAATTTTTTTTTTTTTTACTTGAGTAATATTTTAAAATATCAATCCTCTAACTTAAACACCATTTGTGGCTTTTATACCGACAACTATTCGCTTCATACTCGAGTCATTTTACTCAAGCAGTTCAACTTTTTCACGTTTGAGTACTTTTAAGTCAAATTTTGAGCTACCCTGACCGACATTTTTGCCCTTACTCAAGTAATTATTTAGAGGATTGTTGTTGACTTTTAATGAATGGCATTCAATTTTGAACTTGCGCAGTACCTGTCAAAGGAGTGAAACTGCACGGGCAGCGCGATCTGGGCCTTGGCCGGCAGATCCGGGCAGGAAACCGGCTCCAGCCCCGCCTCCACGCCCTCCACGGGCGGGGCCACCAAACTCTTGAGGATCTCCTTGACATTGAGACCCGAGGAGGAAGGCGGCGGAGGCTCGGTGAAGAGCTCGTCGGCGGCGCGGACCGGCGGGGGGGCGCGGCCGTTGACCACGCCGACGACCCGCTCGGTTCTGATGCTCGGCTCGCTGTGTGGAAGCGATCGTTCCTCTGAGGGTGAAGGGACGCCCGGAGGGTCCAAAAATGCCTGTGTCGGTTCTGCAGGAGTCACTGAGAAAAACACAGAAACAATTAGTAATGGTAAATATTTGAGATAGATGATGTGTCATTTCACAGCCAGCCACTAGGGGGCCCTCGAGAGAAGCGTGAACGTGAGTTGAGGAGTCACCTGCGCCAGCGGGCGCGTTGGCATCCTGATGGTGTTGAGCGCCGTGGCCCGTCTTGGCGCTGGTCCTGCCCGTCTCGCGCTGAGGCTCCAGGATGTCGCGGTACTTGGACACCATGAGAACCGAAATGAAGTAGACCACGGCCAGAGCCAGGAACTGAGCTTGCTTGCTGTCGTCCTGCCGAGGAGAATCACAATCGCATTGGAAATTGATTTTGTAACAATAAAGCTAAATAGTTGCGTCTCTATGGTGTCTGCTTTATGAATACAGTTGAGTTGAGAATAATAAGAATAAGAATAAATAAACGTAAAAAATGTGTGAAATTGTTTTCAATGCTATTTAAAAAAAAAAATAATATGCAAAATAAATACAAACTCTAAAAATGTGTTAATATGTAGTTTTCAAAGTTTATATTTTTACTGATTGAGTAGGTGGACCAATATTAGTTTTCATGATAACAATATTTGCTTTTTTTTTTTTTTGTAATAGTATCACGTTTCGCTCTTTCAATCTCAATGTTTTATAATGTAAACAAAAAAAAATGTACAGATCCCTTCAAATGTCGTCCTCACCACATCACGGAAGACCACAGCACGCAAGCGGTTGATGTCCACATCCTGCAGGAGGCGATCGGGGTCCTTGATGGGAGACAGCTGAATAGGGACACTTTTGAATATTTTTTTGACGTGATCTCAAGATAAGAGATGAACACGCATCGTGTTGATTCGCATGCGACACGAGTACACTTTGGCTGCATTTAACATTTGCATTCAATATTTAGGAATCATGTTTTTTTAACTTACACTTTTTGTTGATTTTTTTTTAATGAAAAATTCATTTGAATTAAATCGTTAGTCAAGTGGGCGCAAAGTGTGAACGGCGACAAAACGAGGTTGCGCTTTCAGTCGATAAAGAGCGGGATAGCGTGAGCGGTCACGTGGTCCGCAAAAGACAAGTTTTTTGTTTTTTTTATCATTTATTTTGCCGTACCTTGGGAGTCCCAACATTTGGCAGCATGTCCTGGCACTTGTGGTTGTTGGGCGCGAACAGAAAGTTCCCGCAACCGCCGTGCCGCTGCCTGCACTCCAGACAGCTCCGCACTGCCATGCAGCACACTAAAGCACGTTAAAGACAAAAAAAGATCATCACATTTGTCTCCTTTATTGAAGTTTATTGCTATTATTTTAACACACTCAATTGAACTCCTTGCACGCATTAAAAAATATCATGAAGTGTGATCTTACCGAGCCGCAAGCACTGGCGCATGAGGCCGCCGGACGACATGTTCTTCTCCGCTTCGATCTCGCTGAAGTTGAGCGAGCTGGAGAAGACCAGCACGTCCACCATCACCATCAGGCGGGACAGAAACGTGATGGCCGTCTCCGACGACATGCCCTGCGTCGCCTCGATGTTCTCCACCTTGATGGGAACGAAGAAAACAAAGACAAAATGTTTCATTTCATATGGCCTTTGTAAGCAAGTGAAAAACGTTAATGTTGCTTACACGAGGAGTAATAAGGAGGAAAACTGTTTTAAGGAAAACATCTCGACCGAGAGACTACAATATTCATATATTGGGGAGGAGCGAAATTTAATCTGGGTTGTTAGTGGAAATTCCAGAGAGTAGATCCATTTTTTTTCAACCAGATCATCTGTAAGCTTTTTATTTTTAGGCGTTTATTTGTGAAATTTGTTTAAAATTGCATTAAATAAATGTTGTGGTCGCTGGGACATTTCAGAAAAAAAATTCCTTCTGTTGGAGAACCTGACCTTAAATTAGATTAATTCAATTAAATACGTTATTGTTATTTTATAATAACTATAGATCAAATAATGAGTGCTAGTCTTGAAGTTCTACAGAAAAAAAGAAGAGCTGATTCGGAATCAGCGCAATCAAATTCATCTCCAAAAGTTGCCTTGCATCTCTGACCAGTGACATTTTAAATCTTGAAAATCGAGAGAAAAAGAAAATATTTCTTTAAATGACATTGAATTGAAATTTGTCCATCAAAATTTGAGTTTTCACTCTCGGATTAAAATGATTTGGCTTTTCAAGATTACATTTTATCCATTCTCATATGTGGGTCAAACACATTTCAAAGTAAAACATCAACAAATGTTCAAAGTAGTTTGTCAACGTATTAAAATTAGCGTGGTATTTAATTCATTGAGACGTTTTTTATTATTATTTGTTTTTTGTTGTTACTTTGATTTACTGCGTACTCTTGTGTAGCAACACAGGGCTGCAGAAAACGTCATAGCCAAGTATTAACAGTGTGCTGCACCCACACGGCCACTAGATGTCGCTGTAGCCTCACACTTGCGCACTTACAGAAGGCGAGGTGGCGGCGGAGAGCAGAGGCAGGATGCCACCGCAGGCGATGATGATGTTGTCGACCATCTGCGAGATGAGGTGGATGGTGTTGTGGACGAAAATGATGTTCTCACTGCTGTTGACAAAGTCCATGACGGACTTGGTGGAGTGGCTGCGGCCCACAAACAGAAGGAGGCGTTATTTGAACGTGTTAAGCTCGTGTGTTGCGTGTGTTTGTGCAGACCTCCTCCAGACGTGCACGTCACTCTCCAGCGCAAAAAGGAGATCGGCCAGCAGCCTCTGGTGCAAGGCCGACCACTTGAACTCGGGGATGCGGAACATGGTGGTGCGGGGGCCCGGGCTGAACTGAAGTCGCTGCTGCTGGTCGTCGTCGTCGTCCTCCTCGGTCAAGGCGCTGCCGGCCCGAGCGTCAAGGCGGCTGTTTAAACTCTGATTGTAATACAGACAAAGAGATGTTTGCCAGAGGCGCTCACTTATTTCATTGCCAAAGATAGACGCTAGTTGCCAATTAATCAAACGTTGGTCGTGATGACGCGTTTGGCTGCCTCAATTAAATGAACATGATCGCTGGCGATATTTACATTTAAAATGCAGGCTCGGCGACATCGAATCAAGCACATCCTCAAAGAGGAGAACATTTTTCATTTTTCCAAAATGATACTCCATTCATTCTAAAGTTTAATTTTTCACTGAAAACTGTTTATGTGGTTTGTTGAAAAATAGCACGTTAAAAAAAAAAACACTTTTTTTCTAACATGATGGATGATGGTGATTAATACCGGTAATCGAGATTAGAATATTGAGCAAAATAATTTAGATGATTTTGGCCATAATTGTGACGTCCAACTAGTTATTTTAGTTAGTTGGATGGATGGATTATGGATGCTTGTTATTTTAGTGGACTAGCTGGTTGGATATTGCATGCTAGTTAGATTAGCATGCTAGGTGGTTGCTTGTTTAATAGGATTGCTGGGTAGATTGATGTATGGATACCTGTGTGTGTGTGTGTGTTTGAGGGAGATAGAGAGAGAGAAAGATCGAAATAGCGAAAGAAAGCTCAATAGATAACCCTGAACTCCGGTACTGTGCGGCAGACGGGGTAAGCATTCCCCCACTGTGCCGACCGTGTCAGTGGAAAAAAGTGCTCGCTTCATGAGAAATGACTCTGCATTGAGTTCATTCAGAAGGAATACAAAGTCCCCAGATGACCTCGCTCACCGACGGCTCGATAACAAATGACAACAATAACAACACCTCCGTGCCACCGATAAACATGAAATGCACGCGTCAGCAAGATGCCGCGAAAAGCCCATTAAGACGCATGAGCAGCAGTGACTTGAACACGAATTGTGAAAAAAAACATTTCCTCATCATCGCCTCGGCTTTTTCGTGAAGTGCTTAGCATGTTTACCTCACAGACGAGAGGCACAGAGTTGGAATCTCAGCGTTATGTAGTGATTAGGCTGAAGTGCAGCTTGCTACCAATAGAGGGTGCTAGTGTCTCATATATGCCAGCGTTCTAAAAGTCGAGAAGGCGCAGTAACAACGGACTGCCCTGTTGCAAGATATGAAGTCACCTGCATTTAAAAAGCCGACTCCATGCAAGCTGACGTGCGTGCATATTTTTATTAATATCTCAAAATGTTACACTGAGCTCAGGTCGGTCTCCCTAACGCTCCGAATGACCAAGCTGGTCGCCCCATTTTAAAAATGGAGCACAAACATTTGCCTTCCCTCGTCCGGAATGAGCGCTTGCACTTCTTCTGCAAGATGACGGCGAAGCACAAAAGTGACCTCAGCAATAAGAGCATCATGACTTTGATCCTCAGCATACGCTTCGTCTAACCTGCGTGGTCGTCGTGGTCTGGATTTTGATCTCCTTCCCGTCCTCCGCATCTGAAGGCTTGTCACTCCTGCTCCACAACGCAGAAATGTCACTTTTAGCTGGCGCCGCGACGCTTCCCTGGACGGCTTCTGGATTCGAGGTCCCCTCTGCGGAGTTCATGCCCCGAACTTCAAACTCTTCCTTTTCCAAGATGACAGGTAAGGAGGCAAAGTCGGAGGTGGCCAAAAGACACAGATCTTCGCCGGGGGAAGGTTCTGAAGGATGAACTGAGTTCATGTCAGGCAACAAGGTGTTCTCCACTTGGCCGAACAAGAAAGCGCTGCCTTGAGGGACGCCGTCTTTGTCGTCGTCCAGCGAGATCAGAGGAGCCGCGATCCGCTGGTCCGTGGCGCCGCTCTTTGGCAGCAAGACGGCGCAGTAAACGTCGTCTAGCAGAGAATCCACCTCCATCAGGGCGTCCATATCGTCCATCTTCACCTCCGTCGCCTCCACTTTCTCCGCCTTGATGTCCACCAGGAGGTGCCGGACTTCCGCTCTGACGCCGTCCACCGCCGCGCTCTCCTCCGGGTTCGGCCCGTCCGCCAGCGGGTTGCGCGAATCGGCGCCGTCGCTGCCCGGCGACGACGAGCTGCCATCCATTTCTCCGATCTCCACCGAGCCCGTCATGCCGGCGGCCGGAGCCGAAAGACCCGAGATGGTGCTGACCGAGCCTTTCTTCCCTTTCTTGATGTTTTCCTCTTCTTGACGTTGGTATTCCTCGTACATCTTGGCCAAGTACTCCTTATGAGCCTCATACGTCACCTGCAAGGCAATTCACACACAAGGTGAGTCAGCGGCAGCATTTTGGACCAACTGGAGACGCTCGGTGGAGGATTGGCTGACTCCAAAACAAAGTGCATTACAATAATCCAGCAGGTGTGCGACGAAGGCAGAAATAATCAAGTCCAAGTCAAAAACCTTGTGGTGCTGATTGGTTTGGATCTGACTTTCAACAGTCAAATCCAATCAATCATTTTTTATCAGCTGAAAAACTGATCCAAGCTGAAAAGGTTGCACACTCCATGCAGACCAGAAGAAACGTATCCGTGCTTTTATCTCCAGTAGACTCGCTTTTTGTTTCGGCACATTGAGTTCCAAATGCGCTGGAGAAATAAATCCGCCATGTCTTGCCTTGCCACAGAAGCAACAATTTGCACTTTTTTTTTTTTTGAGACTCACCTTGGAGTGCGCGATCGAGAGCGTGTCGACCCACACGCGCCAACCTCCCCACTCGTGCTTGATGGCGTGGTACAGCAGGATGCGGAAGATGTTGTACACCATCTCGGTGAGCTTCTGCTCGTCCGGACTTTTTGGGTTGATGTAGCCCAGAGAGAACATCCAGTCCTGCCACACGGAACACTGCAGCAGACATCTACAATGCAAACGTCAAAGTCATCAATTTTAAGTAACGTCCCAAAAAAAAAAAAACCTGACTATTTCCATGTAAGCCTAAAATGAAGTAAACAACAATCCAGAAGAAAAATATTAATAACCACATGTCACTCTTTGATCTGTGTAATTGCATGCGTTGTTATTTTATTTATTTATTTATTTTTATTTTATTTTACTGAGACGCGTTTCCCATTTGTGCCACTTGATCGTAAAACATTGGACCACCCACACGTTACCGCATGCTGCCTAAAACAATTCACTTTTCTTTATGCCGTTTTTCCGCCGCTGATTTTGCCAGCGAGGTTTCAAAAGAGTGGGGAGGAGTTGAAAAAAAAATTAATTAACGTGTCAAAGGTACAAAGAACAGTGGGCAGGGTGACGGTGGGGGGGGGGTGTAAAAGAGTTTGTTTTATTGTTAATTAAAAGCGTGAAGCTCATTCATCTCCCGTAACTGGAATAATATTCAACGACTCATTTTAGGGACAAACGAGCCTCCAAGCGACAGCATGATGTCAAATTTAAACCGTGCAACAGTGGCATTCTTTGAATATGTGAAGAATTGTTTTGGTGTCAAAATAACATAATTTTGTCAAAAATAGCACACCCATCAAGAATCACCAGAAACGTTTTTTTTTTTTAAGTCAGACTGTCTTGAAGAGGTTGTCGTGTCACGACAGGCTTATGTTGCCATGACGACAGGGGGCAGAGCTCTGGGTCAAGCTCTGGGCAGAAAGATGACATAATTATACGGACAGGACGATATTCTTTATCCTCTGTGAAGAACAATATTATAGCGGTTTCTTGGGGAGCTGCGCTCCATACAAAGACGTGTTCGCCCGAAGACGGCTGGGATACGCTCCAGTACCCCGTGAGGAGAAGCGCTTCAGAGAACGGATGGAAAGAAGTATTACACTGCCCCCAAGTGGCCAAAACACACACTACAAGGAGAAATACAATGTCTATTGAATAAGGCCAAACGTCTTTTTTTTCGTCCTATTTAATTATGGAAATCGTAATGACTGTAAGTTGCTATCAAGTACACAAGATCCACAAACAATTCGGCCACGGTTGGTGAATTGTGATCGACAGTAAGGCGAATCCACGAAACAAAACAAAAGAGCACTGAAGACCTGCTTAAGAAAAGAGGCAGTCGTGCTGGAGGATGATTCGGCATCAATCGGAGCCCATTGCAAGCTTCCCTCGCTCCTCGCTTGACGCGATGATCAGGAAGATAATTGAGGAAGTGCGAGAGTGCGAGCGGTCCAGCTTACCGTCTGTTCTCTCGGCTGCTGCTGAACAGTTTGATCATGTCGGAGAGGAAGAGGCGGCGAATTTCCATCAGCTCGGCGCTGGGGGCCGAGTTCTTTAATAGGGTCGCGATCACTTTGAGGATCACTGTTTTTGGAACAATAGCCCAGTCAGAGTCAGGAAACTAAAACACACAGCTTTTTTTTTCCCTGTTCTGAGAGGGTTGAAGTGAAAAGCCTATTTTTCGACTTCAACTAATTATTTAATAAGATAAAGAAATACAAAATAAAAATATGTTTTTATCAATGAACTCATTTACTACCATTGATGGCGAAAGACGTCAAAGATCCTTTTTTTTTTTTTTTTTTACTCAGCTGGTACTGAATGAGTGAATAAAATAAAAAAAAAACAACCTTGAAATAATAATATTAAGGCACCCAAGAAAATCCCAAAATCCAGTTGGTCCTTTGCCCACCTACGTGTTGAACAAGAGACTTACTTACTTGGGTTCTGAATCTTGACGGTGGAGTCGGGCTCGGCGTGCGGCTTGTGGACCACCTGCGTGCACACCTGCTCCGTCAGAATCTGAAGCGGGAGAAGAAGACGACAACGACAACGACAATGAGGAGGAGGAGGAGGAGGATTGTAACGCACGACGACACGGCTTACCTCATACAGCGTGTTGTAGGTGGTCATGGTCATGGCGCTGCCGTGCAGAAGGAGCTTCTCGCCCAGGAGGGTGAAGAGGCTTTGGGTGTGCATGATCTCCACCTTCCTCCTATGCGGGAAAAAAAAAAAGGTGATGAGACGTCACTCACATTTGAGGTCCATTCACACTGGGGGGGAAAAAAAACCAAAAAAAACCTCAAGATCGATTTTAGTGCTGATTAAAACTAAAGTGACGTTTCGAAATGTCATTTTTTTCCAAATGAGCAAAATTCTACGAGCGGCCTCATCGACAGCTAACCCGTTTGTGCGGTCACAATTGAGACGGGGCGGTGAGAGGTGTGTGCAGCTCCCAATAAGTTGGTTCTATCCGTGTCTAATCTCCGGTGAGGATGATGGGTTTTATTTTAATTTTAGAATCAGAATCAGAATGCTCTTTATTGTCATTATAAATTTGATCCGTATTAGTCACATTATCAATTAAAAAGAAAAAGTTTCCGAACCCATCCAAATCATTTATACTTTTTTATTTAATTTTGCAGTTGTGTGTTGTATATTGCTCTGCATTGGTTGCTTTTGTGACGTGGTCTTGGTGGTTCCGCAGAGCCCCGCCACTCGTCCAAACGGGCGAAAAGCACTCAGCGGGGCTTTTGCGGCAAAACGACTCGCAAAGAGCCCATTGGGTGCCGTGTCGGCAAGCGCCTGCTGTCATAAATCGAGCGGGAGGGAAAGCGAGGGGAGGGGCGCCGGTTCACGAAAGCCAGGCCGTCCCCCGCGGTGAAATCAAGATGTAACCGAGGCGCAGACGAGCTAAACGGCCTCGGCGGTGACAAACGATCTCGGCAAGAGAAGCGGAAGTTCCGAGATGGCGCGACTCGGATGGGGAGAGGCGCGTCGTCGCCTCTGCGCGGATTCGAGTGGGAGCTCCGTTGGGGGAATTCAGCGATGGGGAAATTCTTTCTTGACAAAAGGAGTTTGTTTTTCACCTTGCAGCAAGGCAAGAATAAAAAAAAAAAGAGAGAGCCGAAGCGGGTTCTTGTGCCGCAGGGCGCAGCCACACGTGAGAGTCAGGCTTGGAATTCGGAGGGGGCCTGATCTCGCAAAATTGGAAAAGACAACCAAGACAATTTTGAATGGAAGCCTTCTCAAAATCTCATTCATCTTTTATCCTCAGAAAAGGGGAGTGGCTTGTCGGGTTACATTCATCAATGAAAACAAGACGAAAAGATTATTTCATTATTTCATATTTTTCAAATCCAGACTAGACCAGAATAATGCGGGGGGAGGAGTTTCTGAGCGAATCGCTGGGGATCGGTTCAAATTTGTGATACAGAAAAATACCAGCACAATTTCTAAACGGACTAAAATCCGCCACAAAGGCTTAAAATGACCACAAGATGTTGGGAAAGCATGACATGAAGCGGCTCAAATGGCTTCACAATCATTCCAAAAGCGACACAGCCAGGACACAAACAGCAAATAGGTGAGTTTTCGGATAATATCTGAGAATTCCCAAAGCAAAATCCAAATAGGAACAGGAAAATATGGAAATGTGCTGTTTTTTTGTGAGGATCACTTACTTGTGTCCCAAATGTTTAAGGAAGTAGGCGAGCACTTTGAGAGACTGCACTTGAATGCTTTCACTCTTGGATGCCAGGAGTTTGTAGATGACGCTGCCACACACACAAAAAAAGTGTTCATTTCCAGCGTTGAAAAGACGCCAAATCTCCTAATAGGAGCAACGCACTCAAGAGTTGTGAGGCAAGCGTGTGCGTGTGTGTGCGTGCACATACTTTCACACCTGATTGCATCAGGTTAGCGAGCGCCTCCCCGTCATATTGTGAAATAATAAGGTGACACGTTTTTAGTTTTTTTTTGGCATTGTCGTCTATTCGCATATGAATTGTGCATGAGTCACGTCTGCGCTCGGCAGGAGGCGGAGACACTTCTGGCTTCTTTTGACGGCATTCTCACTTGACGGCGAACAGCCTGAAGAGCGAAAGCCTGACCGCTCCAAGACTTACCGTATTCCGTTTCTCTGGTCAAAAGCGGGGATCATGGAAGCCGGGTGCTCCGACATGAGCGCCACCACCAGTTGCAAAACGTCGTGGAGGTTCTCGTCCTGCAGGCACAAAAGTGCAGGGGTTTTTTTGTTTGTTTTTTTAGGGTGCATGGATCTTAGGGGCACGTGTGGCTTCAAATGTTGTGGATAAACATGCAAAAATTCCCACTCTTCAATGAACTTGTTTTAAGTCTTCCCAGATGAGCAGACGCTATTCCAGCTAAAAGAAAAATCGTATAAATATAAAATTCTTTCTATTTCTTTTTGTATTCTTCACATTCATGTCACATTATATCCATCCCAGTGTTGTATTTTTAGGTGAGAGTTTTTATCAGAATTTAGCAAGCTTGTGTTGCCGAGCAGATTTCACAGAATGCCCTCAGAGCCGTCCGTGTGACGATCACGTAGTTAGACTTGCGAGGCCATTTCCAAGATGTCAAGAGAAGCTCGTGAGCCGAGGTCGTCCGACACTCAGTCGTGCTTAAGTGCGTTCATCTGTCAATTATTTCTCCGGCCGTGATGTCATAAATGATGCCATTATGACGGGAATTTATTCAAGGCAGACTAAGTAGGACTTCACTGAAGGCCAAGGCGTGAAATGCACGACCCGCCATCGACCGCATCAAGGTGGCGTCGAGCAGTCGTCGGAAGTGTCACGACAAGTGAAGAGGGATGCCGCAATCTACCTCGTGGATTGTTAACAAGTAGTTGAGGATGCTCTGCAGCTCGTCCTCCTTCACGCCTCGGTCCTGAAATAGAAAAAAAAAAAAAAAAAACGGGAGATGGCAATGTTGACACTTTGCAATACAGAACGTAATACAATTTTATCCCTGCCCCCACGCCCAAAATATTTTTTTTTCAGTCTGCTGTTATTCCTGATGAGAAAGTCAAGTATGAGTAATTTGAGAGGTCGGGATTTCTTGTGTTCCGACTTGTACTGTGCACTTATCGGACTGTACCTCATTTAGGCACCAACAAGAATGGTTTGTGCCAAAACGGATCCGGGCTGTTCGAATGGTCTGTGAATAGCATTCCAAAGATCTTTTGGCAAATCATCGATTGCACATTCTGACAAAAAAAAAAAAAAAGAAACGCTAACATTTTGTTTTTGGCAATATTCCACCATGAACAAGTCCTGCTAGCTACGTTGCTACCTTGGCGCGTTAGCGAGCTGGACTTGCTCGCATCTTTAAGACGACACTCCGGCTTTAATGTCTTACTGATTAAAAAAAAAAAAATTTTAAAAACAAATAAATAAAACCGTCGCGGACAAACTGCGCTCTTCTATTTTGAAGCAAGCGCTTGGCAGTAAGATAAAGAAAGGAGACGAGCAGACGCCTTTTAAGGATGAGACGGAATGCGGAGGCACGAAGACGGCTGGGAGATACCTTCAAGATGACTTGCTTGAGAAAGAGAAGCATGAAGGCCCGCAGAGAGACGATTTCTTTCTGGGTCGGCCTTGGACCATCTGGAGCAAAAGCGAGAGGGAGAGACGTGAAGTGCGGCAACATGCGCATCATGTACAGCCGCCCGCTCGTTTACGTCGCCGTTCGTCTTTCTTATTTTATTCTTGGTTGCTTTTAACGATGTGGAGTTACCGTTTGAAGTCGCCATCATGAGCTACTGATGCCTGGCATTCGGAAGAAAAGGGATCCATATTTTACACACATTTTCCTCGCTTGGCTTCGCCTTGAACACGGAAATTCGCCTCCTCTTGTGATTAAAAAAAAAAATTGATGAAATAAAAAAAGAAATTCTCATGAATCAACCTTCCAACATTTACGACATCCCGACGACGGAATAAAAAAAAAAAAAAGTCACGTTGCAAAGGCAATTCTCAAGAAGGCAAATTAAAAGTGATCAACTTGTGATTGCGTATAAATCAAAGTTATAGACTAGGGATGAAATAACGAATAGCAAGAATTGAAAAAAGAAACAAAGTTGATCAAAATGCGAGTCAAAAAAGATGAGGCTGAGTGCACGGTTGTTCAAGAAAATGAATTCAAACAAACGAAATACAAACAAACGCATTTGCAGTGAGCTGGGCAAAACTCCTCAATAAGATGCACTCGAGCATTTTGTTGTTGTTGTTTTTTTTTTTGCAAAGGATAAAGAATATATGCCACCATTTGTGTTCCAGCATCTGGGTTATGAAACCGCGACACCGATGCTATTTATCAGCCAGGCTGCGGCATTTTGCGCTTTTGACATGACGCCAAAACAGTGCTTCTCCATTATTTTCTGTTTCGCCCTTCCGTAGAAAACAATTCGCACCCCCCCGCCTCCCCCCATCATCCACTCTCCGTCGCAATTCTAAATAACATTTTGGTTGCAAAACAAACCTACACTGTCGACTTAATACAACAAGCAAGGAGAGCGCCACCGCCCCCTACTGGAGTGGATGTGCAATTACACTTTATTGTTGTACGGCACGGAAAAAAAAGCATAACTTGAAAGGCAACTTGGTTTGGGCTCCAGGTCGCTATTGGGAAAAGCCACTCTGCAAAATGTACGGAGAGTGTTTGGAAATGTTGCGTCATCTGAAGCGAGGTGGTAAAAAGCCAAGGTCACACCTGTCCGTCACAGTGGGCCAACGTGTCACAAACTACTCGGGTGGCCGCGGCCAAATTGGCACGACGGTGCCATCAGCCGACTGCGCATTGTCAGTGGCACGGAAAGCGGCTGTTTTGGGAGCTGCTTCAAGCTGAGACAAAGATTTCCATATTCATTATTAAAGCGCCTTTTGGCCAACTTGCTTGTGAATAACACACGAATGTTCATGAAAACATTCGCATGAGGCCATTGGTCACATCGGGGGAGGGCGCTTGACTAAATGCCATTTGAGTGCCCTCATTAATAAAGCAGCGGAAGTTTGTGGAGGTGAACATGAAGGCAAAGCGGAACCTGCAAAGTCAAATGAAATCGCTCGACCCAATTGTGCCTCGAAAATGGTTCACACGCCACAATCAACATATTGTGCAACAGTGAGTCTCAACCCGTTTGCCGTGAGACATCATCAGGTGTGCAGCGGGAAAGTATCCCAAGTAAAGTTATTTTGAAAACAATATAAATATTAAAAAAAAAACAAAAAAAACATTGTTTTGATATTTTATTTTTTTAATTTCATTTTATTTAGTTATGCCAACTATGCATGGAAATATGTGCCTTGACTCAAAGGTTGGGAAAAAACTGCAGTACACTAAGTAGTTAATCATTGAAAGGTGATAAAGAAAAAAAATATACCGTTATATTCATGTTTATTTTTTTCCCATTTTTTTTATTTAATTTAAAAGATAAAGAAGAAACAAAAATATGAGTTCAAATGTTTTTTGGTTAAAATGAAAGGGGGCAGAAAAGAAGTAGTCGTCTAATTTTATTTGCCCCGTTTCTACCCACAATCATGTAACATAAAAAAACAAAACAAATAAAAAAATAAAATAAATAAATAAATAACAACGTAATTTAACAACAACGACTTTCGCGATAACAAAAGTAAAACATTGTGTTCCCAATTACGATGCAGTTAATGCTGGTATTCTATTAGTCCAAAATGTATCAGTGTTACCACAATATCTTGGATATTCCAAGTATATTTGTTTCATAAAATAACTTAATGTCTTTTAATATTTGCATTAAAAAAATTATAATATAAAGTAGTTGAACATATTCAAAGACAATAAGAAAAGTTGCTGCTTTAGCTCAAATGTATTTCATTTTGGTTTTATCTTGTAACACTCAACTGCAACAAAATATGATTTTTTTTTTTTTTTTAAATAAAAAAAATATATTTTTTTACGATTAAAAAAAAATGTGCTCCAAATTTTCATTTAAATATATCTTCAGATTAAAAAAAAAAATAGTTGAAACATTAAACTTGTTTCAACTTCATTTCAAATAGAAAAGCATAATAGCGCAATTTTGTTCAATACGACTTTGGACACCCGCCAAATGTTCGGAACACTTAATTGCAACTGCAAGTTAGTTTTTTTTATTTATTTTCTTGCTTTTTTTTCCCCACTTTATCTGATTTTCCCTCCATGCAAGGGGCTATCAGTACACCGAACACAATTCCACCTCGGTCGTTCATGTAGCGACAAAGCCAAGCGCCACGCAGCGCCAACAAACAGTAATCAATGACGAGGTTCCCCGAGGACGATGCTACCAGTTAAGCATCTCGACGGTGATTAATAGAGAGGGGAAAAAAAAACAAAAAAAAAAAAAAAACAACCTCGGCGGCGAGACGGGAAAGAGTTGATAAGAGCGTTATTAGCGGCCGCCAATGCGTCGGAGTTCTTCACAAGCAATTATGTTCAACAGCTCAGCGCGGCTCTTGTTTCTCCCGAGGGCGGATTATACGGCGCTCCTCGTGTCGCCCAAGGGCAGGCCCAGTTTATTGAAAAATGATTTATTTGCGCGTGATTAATGCGGTCATCTCCTTGGGTTGATGACGGATGGTGGTTATGTCACAGCGTGGACGGAAATCAAGTCTCCTGGAGGGAGCCTTTGAAAAATTGACTGAAAAACGGCGCCCATGTTTACTTTTTACACCAACCAAGCTTAATGATCAACATAACCTCATCAAATATTTTGCACGAAAACGTTAAATACAAGTCAAATAAAAAAATTTTTACTTCTCCCGGTTCAAAGGTCATGAAGATTAAAAGTTAAATATAATGAAATGTTTCTTTTGAATAAAATCCACTGATTTGTCCTCGAGTGTCATATTCAGTTCTAAAATATGCAACGATTTGATGCATTTTTGCCACATTTTGCGCGCCATCTGATGGACAAATCTGAAACTACAGATGACATATTTGCGATTCTATTGGCTAATTGAATTTGGGGTTTATCCACAGATTTTTGAATTTGAGCCAAAGCAATAGCAAGATCATAGCGCCATCTGATGGCATTTATAGGGAATTACACTTTTCGTTATTCATCTCGGGACGAAGGATGTTCTTTGTTCGCCACTGGGGAAAAGGACAACACGATTTTTTTTTCTTTTTTAGGAAACATCATAGCTCTAAATTCCAAACACGATTGAGCGGTGGGAGGAGGAAAGACATTTTTTAAATCAGCGTCCACAATGCATTTAGGGACACATAAAGCCATCGCTGATTCCAATTTCCTGTTGATCAGGGTAATTTATGACCTCTGATGAATGGAATATGACTGCAAACTAAAGACAGGACCTCAATGCATCACGTCCAAATAATAATAATAATCATCATCGTAATAATAATAATGCTGTAATTTCTCTGCATTCGGTGGGCTCCGTCGAACTTTGCAGCTGTAAAAATTGTCGGTGTCAAGCAGGGTCACTTTTGAAAACGCACGGCAATCAAGCTAGCGCGAGGGTAATCCATCAGCTTGAGTATCATTTGAAGTGCGAGCCTTCAAGCGACATTAGCCCTGCGAGGCGGCAAAGTGGCGCGCTGAGACACGGCGAGAGAGGCGCCGTGACGAGCAAAACAGCTTTTCATTGCTCATTGGCGAGCGACGGGTGCGAGACGAAAGGCGGACGGCCATTGATTGAGACGGACGACGACGACGCCGCCTTGGCTCAAAGGAACTCAAAGAGGCCAAAGCATCTCCGGGAGCGGACTTTTGCACATAACTGCATTTTCATTTGAAAAGCCGAGTTTGGACGGGGGCGGGCGCTTCGACGTCGGCCCCGTGTCGGCTATAATTGAACACTTCATTACCTGCACCGCTCGCTCTTTAGAAGCGCCTTTGTTTGCTCATTTCTCAGTCGACAATGACGAAGGCGGCAAATCAAGACGAGGATTAATGACGCCGAGATCCCGCCCGCAGGAAGAAAGGCATCCATTTTGAGCTTCGGCGCCAAAACGACCAAAGCCGGCTTTTTCATCTTTTGTTTAAAAAGTTTCACAGGGATGACGATGACGAGAGGACTGGCAAGCCAAAAATCAAACGAGCGAATTCAGCAACGCATTCGGTTTTACGGCCTTCGTCTTAAGTCGTAAGCAATGAACAAATTGTTCTGCGGCACTTTCCGGTCGGCAATAAAAATGGAGCGAAATTGCACCAGCGGTCCGAAAAATTTTTCCGAGCTTCAATCATGCAAGTTTCCTTTTGCACGTCGTTCTAAAAAAAGAATCAAGACCTCATTTGAGAAGCGGTGAGTGTGCAGTTAGCATCGCCCGGCTAACCCAAAGCTAAAAAGGTCACGGCCATGATTAGCGAGGATTCAATTCAAGAAATGTAGGCCTCGACTCATCTCTGGCAGGGCCTGCGGGAATCCATCTTCAGTCGGCGCTATCAGACGCTAATTTATTCGGAGAAATTAGCAGTGAAGCGTGCCGCTAACAATGGAAGAAATCACCCCCGTGACGCTGTGACAAGTGTTACGCTATCGGGATGAAAGCGTTCACCGCCAGGGAGGTGATTACATCACGGCAGGCCGTGTGATGGGGAAAAGAAAAGAAAAAAAAAAAAAAAAAAGGTGTCATGTGTGATGGGGCGCTAATAAAAACGGAGAATGAGGATGAGAATGTAGAGTGAAAGTGACACTTCAAGGACACCTTCGCCTCATTGTTGACCGACTTCAATTTCTTCGCCGCTACTCACGGCAAAACGAAACGACAAAGTTGTCTTTGTGTCTCTGTAGGTGCTTCTGTTTTGGTTAGCAAACGCGATGAATGAACGAATAATACAAATCACAGGATGCTCGGATGTGTGGGTCAACGTGCGCTGACATGACACGAGGTGCGGCCAAGAGGCTGAAGTGGTCTCACCGAGACCCTTTGGGCCGATGCCGCTGCCGTCTGCCGGGTTGACGGCCCAGTAGTAGTACTTGAGCGTGTGCATGAGCCGGAGCACCGTGCCGCCACGCCGGATGGTGTTGTAGATGCTCGCCGTGCCGATGAATTCCGATGACAGGTACGTGTACAGCGACAGTTGGATCTGCGGTGGACATGCACACAGGATATTATTGCAAGTAGTAAAAAAAAATTAAATTAAAAAAAAGCGAGAGAGAGAGAGATGAATAAAATGGATCATTTAAAAAAAAAAAAATTTGAAAAATTGAAAAATCGGTCAATTTGGGAATCGGGAACCACAGATAGTACAAGTCCTGAAAAAGTAAACTTTCCAAAATATGATTCTGGTGACCATGTGAACCTCCCCAGAATATTTGTCCGGCACATTGCCTCCCTCGAAGTGTTTGTTTGACACCATCCCCGCACCTGGAGCCAGCGCACAAGCGGCACGTGGCGTCGCGTCCTGAGGGAAGGAGACGCCGATGGAGCTCAAAGTGCTCTAACCCACTTCATTACCTCAATGTTTGTCTCATTTTTCTCCCGCTCGCTCCGTCTGCCGCTGCTCCACTTTGGAGGACCGGGGCAGGCCAGCCTCCAGACAATTTTGCATTTATTTCCCCCTCATATTTATTCACGGCGGGTTGCGGCGGCAGCTGCTTTCTGGAGACAAGCGTGTTTTCAACATCACTCCCTTTTCGGAGCGACACGAGGGCTCACCTTGGCGGGCGTGTGGATCCAGATGGCGGCGTTGAACAGGATGTGGTCGCAGAGCTGCTTCAGGAGCGGCGCCCCGTACGGCAGGCCGTCCAGATACTTGGCGAAGGAGAGGAACTGCTCCAGCACCGACTTGCTGATGTGCTCGCGGGACGACTGCGGGGGGGGGGGGGGGGACAAGTCACAAGAAAGTCAACACCTGAAATAGAAAAGACAAAAGGACTCGACAGAAAAGTGGGCCATGACTCCACCGGTTGGCATTTTTCATCCATCCGTTATCTGTTCTGCTTCTCCTCACGAGGGTCGCGAGCATGTCGGAACCCATCCCAGCGGTGTTCGGGCACTAGGCGGGGGACACCTTGAACAGGTTGCCAGCCAATCACAGTGTCCAATCAACCTAACGTGCATGTTCTTGGAATGTGGGAGGAAACCGGAGTACCCGCAGAAAAGCCACGCAGGCACGGGGAGAACATACAAACGCCACACAGGAAGGCTAGAGCCGGAATCGAACCCACGACCTCTGTACTGTGAGGTCATCGTGCTAACCAGTCATCCACTGTGCCGCAATTCAGTCTACCGTATTTCCCGGACGATAAGGCGTACCCGCATATAAGCCGCAACAAAAGAAAAAAAAATTTTTTTTACAAGCGGCACCAGGCTAAAAGCCGCCGTTTTCTATGTTGAAAAAAAATGACTTGTCTACTGAATGTACAGAACAATTTTGTCCTGTGAGTGCACATAAAGGAACTGAAGCTGATTGTTAAAACTCAGCAACAAATTTTCTCATTAAAACAGAACAGACCCGTGAGAAAATAAATAAATAAACAAAAAAAAAAAAACAAAAAAAAAAAAAAAAAAAAAAAAAAAAAAAAATCGAGCTTTATTTCGCATATTTTCTGAACGACAGAACGCCCGAAAAGAAAAATCCACAGAAAAGCTGAACCGTTGTATTTGCCGCATGGTTCAAAAATCGAGGAAAAAAGTCACGGTTTATAGTCCAGAAAATACGGGAGCAATATATATTTGTTGCAGCTCACAAAAATGCGCAGAAGAAAAAAAAAAGAAAACAGAACGCAACGAAATAAATTGTTTTCATAAAATACGGTCCATGCATAGGATAGGTGTGTTCAGCTTGGGCCTTTAAGGGGCGTCGCCAAGGGAGGAGCTGGAATCGGGATGGCTTTCGAGTCCACATGCCATTCATTTTGGACTTTTGTGTTCAACTCTTTGTCCAATTCGCTAAACGTCTGAAAGCCCATCGGCGACGGCGACTCCCCTTGCCCGCGTAGACGGGGCGTTACGGGAGCCTAATCGCTCCCCAAAAAGTTTTGACTGTGCATGGAAATGCTCGCACGCACTTTGCTGACACCTGCAGGCGGGAGAAGAGAGAAATGAGGGGACGGGAAAAAGCAAAGGTGGCGGTTTAATCATATCTTGAACAGATGGAGCCATACGGCAGCGTGTGAAAACAAGCTGGCAGCGAGCGGGTCGCAGGCGAGAAAGGAAAAAAACAAAACAAAAAAAAAAGGCCACTTCCTTGGTGCCGGCGTGTTGCTTTGTGTCAGCTGGCGTGACAAAGTGCTGCGATTTCTCAGCAAAGCGTTGCGGGTGAGCGTGCGTCAACAACAACAAAAAAAAAAAAACGTTTGCGTTACCTTTTCGAGCAGGTAGCCGATGACCAAAAATCCTTTCCCGCCCAGCATCTGCTCTTGCATGGCAACGGAGCTCTTGAGCAACTCCACCAGAAAAGCCAGCAGGGTTGCGCTGCCAAAAGTCACCAGAGACGTTTTATTAATGACACAAAACTACACGAGCTCACGTCAAGTTGCTTTTTTTTTTGCTTCTTTTTCAAGAAAAAAAGTTTGACATATTTTTGTTGTTTTTTAGTAAAACGCACAAAAATTGTTTAGAAAATTGTCTTTTTTTTTTTTTAGGGCTAGTGCAAGAGCAAACGCTTGTTTTAGTGCAACTATAATGATCGCACTTTAAAAAGTGAACATCTGTTGTTTGTTTTCTATTTAGGAAAGTGCAAAATCAAAAGTCAATTGCTTAATTTTTGGAAACTGCAACATCCGAAACGTGTATTATTATTATTTGATTTATTTAGTTTTTTTGCAGGTCAGGAGTGCAAAATTTGTGCAAAAAAAGAAAAAGTTGTTTCCTCTTTGGAGAAGAGCAACATCAATGAAGTTTTCTTTTTCAGAAAATGGAACAGAAATTATCTTTTTAACATTACATGCATTTTTTTCACTCATCATCAACAGTTTGACTTCTTTCGGAAAATGCAACTGTTCACCATTAAGAAACTTAAGCGTCTTCTTAAGAGTGCGGGAAAAAAAATCTCCTTTGGAAAGTGCAACTTAATGTTTTCAATTTCAGAACCACTTCGAGTGCGTGACATTTCTCAACTCTTCTGAACAAACAAAACCCACCCTGAAAGACCCTCGAAAGGAATCCAAAGCGGTTCTGATTGACTCGCCCCAAAGAGGCTTACGTGAGAAGTCTGACGAAGGTCATTTGAAGGGCTTAATATGAGAGCGCAACACACGCGAGGAGCCGCGAAAGGTCGGCGAAAGGCGCCGTCTCTATTGTCGCGCCGAAGCCTTTGGCTGAGTGACAGCGGTGGCGAGCGGCGCCGCGTAATCGGCTTTGCCTGGCATCCTCCGGTGGCCTCCGCTCGAGCGCAACAATAACAAGGACACAATCGCTCCGGCGCAGGCTGGCCCAGAGATGCGCCGCACGCATACAAAGTCGCAGCGCGGGAGACTCGCCTCGGCAGTTCGCGCAAAGCCGAGTCGCTCGTTCGCGCACGAGTGTCGACGCGATTAAAAAAAAAAAAAAAAAAAGTCCTGTCAAATGATGACCTTCAAGTCATTTTTGTTCATTTGTTGACTTTGTTTGTGTGCAGGATTCTGCAAAAACATTAATCCGATAACATTTTTCGGTGTGCGATCCCTCGAGTGGATAAACGAACACATTCCGGTTTGGAACACGCACTTTCAAATATTTGCCGATTTTTGGGTGAAAAACGTGCCAAATTTGTGTTTAATCGCAAAGTTCACATTAATCCTCTACAAATTTGGCCTGCGAATTGTCTTTCTAGAATTTAGAAAACACATCCGGCCGAGTCTTGCAGCAGAAAAATGCAGCCGCGTTGTACGTTTAGATTCCGTGCAGAAATCGAAATTTACATGCAGTGCAGTGTTTCACCTGAAGATGGCGCCACACAGACGACCGGTGACATTTCATGTGATGATTTTGCTGTTTAGACATTTTCTACAATATATGTTGGAGTAAAATTATTGCTTTGATTCTATAAACAACTGACGACCCAACGATCAAATTCCAATGAGAGCATTTATCAGTAGAAAATGTCAACATTTTTATTTTTGTTCCTATCCAGTAGTGTGTTGTGCAAAAACTCTCCAAACAGCAGAGCCAGGAGGACAGCGAGATAAGATAAGATAAGATAAGAGACGACTGTCAAGGCAGAACGCTTTTGCTCGCAGGGTTTGCGCCGCTGTAGCGAGCGGGCCGCCGCCGTGGCTTCCTGCTCAGCTGTTGGAATCAGATGAGCGCACTGACGTCACTCGTGGAGGTAGCGCATGTTCTCACCAGACGGTGGTCTCCACTTGGCTTTCATTCAACTGATGGTAGTCCAGCTGAGCAAAGAGTGGGAAGAGAACCTGGATGCCTCCGATGGAGTGGATGGCGCGGTGGATGGAGTGAGTCACTGTGGCTTTAACATCCTGAGGAGGGAAAAAAAAAAAAAAAATTCACCATCAGAAGATATGAACTATTTCACTTGTCACCGTGACGTCACAGAAAATCCAGAGTGCAAATTGCTCCAATGGCAGCGCTCGTCGGCAAATAAATTGAAGCGCACACGTGGACCAACCTGCAGCATAAGCGCATGCGGCGAGTGCACAAAGATGGAAGCGTTCTCCTTGGGGGACGACTCGAGACAGAGCTGCGCGTCGGTGGCTTTGGCGTTGTAGGCCAACGCGATGGCGCTCGCCAGCTTGCCGTCGTACAACACTTGCTTGTGATGCTCGGCGAGGTGGATGTCGCTCTCAGACTTGAACTTGAACGTGCTCTGGGGGAGAAACGAAAGCAAACGAGGGTGAAATTAAAATATCGGGAGAGCCAGATGAGAGTTTTTGCGGCTGCGCTTTTCATTACATGCTCGCATTCTTGGGAGGATGATTTAATTAGAAATGTACGCTTGTATACGACAGACATTTTTTTTGGGTGTAGTTTGGTGCGTATCCACTCATCGACCGGTTGACAAATTGGAAAAACGAGATACAAGTTCTGGCACATGTTGAAATCTTAAAGGGGAAGTCAACCTCCAAAAATAATTTGCAAATAAAACATGTGATGCGCCTTCACGAGTCTAAAGATGACATTCTTGTTAGTCTTGTGTTCATGGAATATGAGTGAAGTAGAAAATGCGGCCATTTTCAGCCTTCTCAGGGAGGCGGCCATTTTGTCACTACTGTCGACCGGTCGTTATCGGAGTCCTGAGCAACTCCGATGTCATTTTCAATTGACAGAAAGTGACAAAATGGCACTCGAAAGCTAAACAGTCCATGAAGAAAAGAAAAAAAAAAAAAAAACAAGCGGAGATGCCCGTTTGGTGTTGAGAACCAAATGAGTTCATCAGCACAATCGCTCAAAGTCAGCCTTGAATTAAATTTACAAAAACATTTTGTTGGTTTTGTTTACATGCACGTGTTTTTAATCCAATCAGAACATCCATCAAGATTCTTCATCCGGCGCGCTACCTCCTCGCATCCGTCTGCAGGCCGCAATTTCAGAGCCGTCTTGCGAAGCCTGACGCGGCTAAAAATAGCTGCGATGATCTACGACGGCGAGCGGCTGTCAAGTGTCAATACGGTCAACAACGTCCCTTGATATTATCTCCCGGTGACTGAGGAGCTTTCAAGTCTCAGAAGCGTCGGTGGACAGCACAAACTGTTGCTCGAGCTTTTGTTTGGAGCAGAACAAAAATAAATAAATAAATAAGAGCCCTTTGGCTTCCACTGCGTCAGTGGCAGCTTGCTGATGAAGTGCTGCCTTCAGGAGTGAAAACTAAATGCAGGCTTGCAGGAGAGCGGTGACATGGTGTGCAGCGTCTCATTTGCATGAGACGGGACCGCCTCCTCAAAACGGGATTGAAAAACACATCCTGCCAACTCTTTTGAATTGTGAAAAAAAATCTTTTGTGATAGTAACAATTGTAAACTGACTTCATTACAGCAAGTGAACGTCGCGTGTTGCAGTCCAATTTTTTTTTTCTTTCGTCTGAAAAAAAAAACCTAAAAAATGTTGCTTTGGGTGGCATTTTGTGGCCAAAGAACTGTGTTAATGTGAAGGGGCGGAGCTTCAGTTAATCAGGCTGTAGTTGGCCTTTGCTGCCACCTTGTGGCAACTACAAACCTATTGAATATTCTAAGGGAACACTATTTCGAGTTCCGATTTGTTTTTTCTCATTCCAAGGTCCCCCGGTCAAAATGGACCTCAACTATTCCTCTGTAACTCAACCAAATCAACATGGTTAGAAAAGCTTGCTTGGATTAACCACATCAAACATTACATTCAATCGACGCGTCAGACATCAAATAAAGGACAGAAAAGCTACTCGACACACTCAATTAAAAGGCCTCTCGTCAGCTGAGCCACTTGACCGGCGACCTTCTTCAATTCACCTTGCAGGCTCAGATGCACCGTCGAGAGCTTCACTTGTTCTCACCTCTTGAATAGAAAGCAGCACAGGCGGGCTAAAACGACTCACAACATTCAGATCATCTGAGCGGTGGAATGTCATCGCAGACAATAATTGTTTGAATACATGCCGACCGCCATCTTCTTAAATGTGAGCCAATCCGAGAGGTCAAAAGATGAAAATGCATTTTTAACAGCTCTTAATTGAACGTTGTACGTAGCAACGTGAAAACAAAACTAAACATTGCGCCATCGCTCGGAGTCCCGGAAGTCATTTCTTTCGCCGCAGCTTGTATGCTAGGCGCTAAGCTAGCTTCCGCCGCAGCATTACAAACTTTATTTGTATCATGTGCAAGTTCGTGCACAACAGCAGCAACGAGCTGCGTGAAGCGGATCATCATGACAAATAAGCCACCCCACAAACAAGTAGTAAGCGTGCTAATCGCTAAAGTGAAAAAGACCCAAAATGAGCGCTTGGGTGTACTGGCGACGTCTCGTTGGGACCGCGTTAGGGAGGAGAGCCGACAGCTTTGAACAGAAATGTTGGAATGCGATCAAAACGGATCGTGACATAAAATAAGATGACGGCTACATTAGCAATTTAGCAGACGCTCTCAGACGAATGTCAACCATTTTGGAGTTTTCATACCCACAATTCCACATCGAAACAAAATTAAACTTTTGTTTTTAAAAACTTAAGAACTGCCCCCCCCTCACAAAACCTCTTTACTGTCCTTGCATTATTCCAATAATCGCTTTGAGCTTTTTAAGACGCCTTGCGTCACTGGCTGCCTTCTCCCTCTCGAGTCTCCGTCGGAAAAAATTGGGATTCCCCAGCCAGCCAGGACGGAAGCTACAATACACGCCATCCAGCAGCAAACCATTTATCTCTTTTTTTTTTTGTTTTCCAAGAACAGATTAAAAGAAGATGCGGCCTAATTCCGGCGGCCTCAAGGTCATCGTACCTTATAGCCCGGGCCGAGCTGATGGATGGCGAAGATCTGCGCCGGATTGAGCGCTTCGCTGAAGACGGAGACGGCTCCCAGCTGGCCACAGAAGACTCTGTTAGCGTCCGCCGTCTCCGAGGATCCCAGGAAGCACTTCTCGTAGCTCTGCGGACCCAACGCAGGAGGAGACGTGCTTTCAAAGTTCCGCCCTTTGACTTTGAACAATCATGAAGTCGACTTTTCAAAAGTCATTTTCCCTCCTGAGCGCCTCACATTTCTTCACTCGTATTCTGGAGAAAAGGTCCGCCAACACTTTGACCTTCGAAAATCATAAATGCAATGTTCCGCGGTTGCGCTCGACTCCCGAAAGGACGAAAATCCATTTGGACAAATTAGGACTCGGGATAGACGTTTGGGAAGTGGGGAATATGGCGGTGATTTCATTCGGAATGAAACCGGCCGCCATCGCGACCTCTCTCTCGTTTTGTGCTATTTCAAAGTTATTGGACTTCAGGTGGTTCTCGTCACAATTTCAAAGAGTTGGCAGGTGTCGTGATTACGTCCGTCACATGCTGCCACCGAAATAGCTCAAGGATGAAGAATAAAAGCAAGCTTCATGTCTCGCCTCGCGAAAATAAGCCTGTTTGGAAGGCGCATTGTTGTCTTATGCAAATGAGAGACGCTTAACTCCGCCCCAAAAACACCTCGTTGAAATTAACCTGTTTTGAGTCTGAAAAGCGAGAGCGCAACAGCAATCTACGATATGTGTTTGAAGAAGCCCTTTATGCAAATAAGCTACTGCTCACCCTTCAACGTGTCTTTTGTCACCATGACGATTGTGGGCGGAGCTACTTCTTGAACCCTGAGTCTGAAAAAGTGCGAATTACAAAGCACCCGTAAAGAAAGCAAACATTTTCACTGGTGGCAGCAGCACTTCATTATCTAGATGCAAAGATTGCAGGGGGGGGGGGGGGGGGGGGGGGGGGGGGGGGCTCCGTTCCGTTACTACTTGGAATAAGGATTCATCCAAAAGCGATCGAATTTAAACTATTTAAAATATACATTGATGTAAAAAAAATAAAAGAATCGATTCGCAACGTCATGTTAATCAGAGGCGCTCACTCCGTGTTGCAAAAAAAAAAAACAATTTGCAAAAATGCGGGTCATCCGACAAAAGGCTCGACGAGCATCGAACTTGCTACGTTTGTGAAGCAGGTGTCAAAAACACACATTTCCAAACGGTCCATCCAAAAAAAAAAAACGAACACTAGCACTCGTCCTTCACACATTAGCGACATCTGCAGTTAATGCTTCGGAGGAGTCATTTAAGCGATGCGCCGTTCCTGAGCGTGTAAACGTGAAGCCGTTTATTCCTCATGGAAACATGCAAATGGGGCGCAGGGTGGAAATGTTGCCCACTGGCCACCCCAACATGTGCCATCATCCCTCATCCACATGACTCAAACATCTGTTCAGCGGAGGAAGATTTAAGCACGGGACCCGAATGGAAGACGGCTTTCTTCACATAAACAAATAAAAAAATAAAAAGAGCGCTGCCGAAGATGGAAGCGGCTCTTTGAGGAAGAATAAGAGTGCACTTGCATCATTTGTGTTGACGTGCCAGGCCATGTCGCCGTAAGAAACCAGTTGGCCATTGACGTAGCAACGGATCTCGCTGTTCCTCCAGCGACTGTAGACGTGGACGATGCTGATCATGTACCACTGAGGGAGGGAAAAAAAAAAAAAGAGCACAGTCACAGATTTCATCATTTGGAACATTTGCTCACATTGTGGTTGGAGACGCAAAGAAAAATACTTTTTACTTCTCTTATCTTTTTTTGAATTTGGTCTTCGTTAAGATGTCATGCACTTTAAATCGAAATCTAAACTCTTTCCCCGCCGCGTCCGCCCTTATCAACATTCATTGAGCGATATGATGACGAACACATCCCCTGACCACAACCCTATTGAGAAAGTGAAGCGCATTCTTCAAAAGTATGAAGGTGGACGTCTTCCTGAAACGAGATAAAGGCAGAAACTATCCGTGGACTTGCAAGTTCAACAGATGCTTTAAAAAAAAAATCCTCATTTCAAAATGTCTCTAAGTCAACTGAAGCTTCAAATCTGCTTCATGAACCAGTTGTCATATTTTTGGACTCCAGTAGATGGCGCTCTCTGTTCAACATTGGCCTGAAAGCACACTGAATGGGATTTTTTTTAAACACTTTATTTAAACCAACAACGCCATCTAGAGGACTCAAAAATACAGCAGCTGGTTCATGAAGCAAATTTGAAGCTTCGTTCTCCCATATCTATCTCGGCTTGTATCGCAACAATTCATCTGGATTAATTTCACAAACAATTAGAATTGATCGAAACCAAATCACCAAATCATTATTCAATGTCGGCACGATTATTTTACGGGTGACGGATCCGTTTGCATATGAAACATGTTTCTTCAAAGCGAGCCCTAGACGTCTACACCACCAAAATAAAAATAAAAAATAATAAATAAAAACAGAACTGCCACAAGGATTGTCTCCTGAAGTTCTGAGATCTGCGCTGGAGACATTGTAAATAATAAATCGGTTGAAAAAGAGGCCGAAAGAAGACAACATGTAAATCAGCCGCAAAGATGCGACGAAATGCCCCAGCGAAGAAGTAGCGAGCGAAGAACAAGTGTATAATTTTAGTATGTCATTGCAAGTAAACTCTACACAAGCAAAATAACACTCCAAAAGTGTTAACATCTCCATAAAAATAGAAAAAATTACATGCTTTTTAATATTTATACCAGAGTTGCAAAATGATGTTGGAAGGACGCCCGTTGTTGTCATTTTTGATCCTTTTATTTATTTTTATTGCTCTGAAAACAAACAAGGAGCAGTGGAGAGGCGAAGTCACACTCACCTTCCTCAGCTGGAAATCGTATTTGACGCAGTGCTGGAAACCTTTCCCTTTGGATTTGAGAGATGTGACGATCAGACAGTTGCCGACAAAATGCGCCGAGTAGCCGATGCCTTTGCTGGTGCGGAAGCTGGACGCAAACGTGGACAATAAAATGTTGATTAAATATGACTTCAGACACGACTTTGCGGCAAACATGATAACGTTAAGTGAAAAAACAAAAGACAGGCTATCACAATTAAACGTGGTTGTTCGGGTAATTGTTGTGTAAATTAATTTTTTGATCTGATTACTAATAACGAGGACACGTCTGCGTGTGTCGCTCTTTCGCATTCAACAACAGACGCACATGGAATTCATTCAAACCCATCCCGTGAATCAGTGGTCCCCAACCACCGGTCTGCGGCCCAATACCGGTCCCCGGGCCACTTTAGACCGTGCCGCACAGAAAAAAAAAGGAACTAACTTCTGATTTATTTGTCATTCATGGGTGAAAATGTTTTTATTTTGGAGAAATGAGAAATGTGTTTTTTTGCACGTCTACGTTTTATAACGTATACATTTCCTCTGTGAAGGGATTTTTATACAGTATTGCAAACAAGGCTACAAATCTGAGCTGTGTCCGTTTTTTTTATTCGTTTTTAATCAACAAGAAATATGGTGCACTGTAGACATAATTTTATTTAATAAGTTCTATTTTTTTTGTCATCTATTCTTCTACTTCTTTTATTGTTTTTAACATGCTCTTGTTCCATTATTGGTATGGAGGTATTTGATTCAGGTCTGGTATCCAAGTCCGGATTTTGCAATGGTGCCAAAGAATATTCCAAAGTAAAATGATTGGATGTCAGGTGGAACGCCACAGACGAGACGAAGCAATTTTTGGGGGGGTTCCCAAAACGGCAAAGCTCGAGCTGTCAAATGCTGACAGCCTCACGTCTGTTCGAATCAAACTCGAACAGAAATAGAAAACAAAAAGTGGCTGGCGTCAAAGACAACCTTTATACATTTCCTTCTTTTCATTGTTATTTTTTTTTTTTTATTTGGGTCAAAAAATACGACAAAATTCAATTTTTATTTGTATTTATTTATTTGGGGTTTAAAATGCACTTATTTTTTTATTCTTTGTTGTTTGAGGTGTTGTCACTTGAAAGCAAGTTTGCCCAGAAGAAAAGAAGTCTTTATTTGACTTCATTTTTCCCTCATTGACTTTGATATTGACGTCATCGTCGGGACATGTCGACAACATGAAACGATTGTTCCAACCCAAGAGCGATTTTAAGCCTCGAGAGGAAGAACAAAATGTATCATGACTTCTGGAACATCCTCAATCAATTCAATCGGCTTCCTTCAAAGTCAAATCTCAGCGTAAACATTAAGCATTATCGAGGCCGCTGTTCTAATACTTTGGAAGGGCAGTTACAAAAAAAAAAAAAAAGTGTTTATTTATGCCGCAGCTGCTACGTAGTCTCGCACCTTCATCGTCAGTAGAGCTGAGGACTCTTCTTGTGATTACATATCAGCTGAAAAGCAACCCCGAGGCTCGCTTTTGAAGTCAACACGCTTTTCCTGTTGTTGACACGGCCTGCCACCGAGCTGTGAAGATTAGCTTGACATATCTCGCACTCTCTTGCCACCTGAATACAGAACGGCGTAACCAATATTCCTTCTTTTTATGTCGGCGAAAACCCTCTCGGATGAAAATCTTTTCAATGAAACGCCCGGGATCCACATGAGCAACCAAAAGAGACGCGTCGTTAATGACTCTCCACCACCAAAATTGCATGCGGGAATCAACACTGCAAGTCTTTTATCATTCGCCCAGCACGCACGGTGTGGGCTAGAGAAAGACCACTTCGACCTTGACTAAACACGGCGTGTTCTCCTAATCTGCTCGGACGTGAGGTCAGCGAGGTTTCAGGCAGGAAGTCCGTGACTGAGCCGCTGTGTTTGCGGGTCTCCTGAGAGCAGCACGAACGAGCGCAAAGGCGATGCTAAAGCAATTAGCATGATGCGGGAGGGGAAAAAAATGAAAAGTGTAGTAGGATGTGCAAATATATAGTGGCGCCTTGAGATTTCATGTTGAATTTCTTCACTGACCAGCCTTGTAATATAAATAAAATTTGAAAGGCAAATCAGTTTTTCCCATTGAAATTAATGGGAGCCATTTATCAGTTCTTACACACACACCAAAAAAAAAAAATACCTTGAAGGTATTTTTTCAATATAATATAGTAATTCATTACAACAGAGTAATAGGCAAGGCGAGGCAGTTTCGTGCTTCACAAAGCAAAGACAAGCATTTATAAACAACTCTTAATGACATTCAGAAGCAAAGCAGAGAAAAAAAAGTAGCTAAAAAAATTTAAAAACATAACATTGATACAATTTAAACACAAACAGAAAAATGTTACAAACATTTAAAAGGAAATAGATGTGAGTTTCTACAATATCTCAGAGGGGCATGCTGGCCCTTGCTGCTGATGCTAACAGCTAGCTGCTAGCCAGTAGTAGCAACGAACTCCGGAGGCTTGTCGTGTACAAAGAATGATTTGTTAGCATCCTAAATTAGCGACTGAATGTGATTTCGGGCTGGTGTCGTGTTGATGTTGGTCGCACCTGTCAAGTCAATTAAAACCGCGATAAAGCCAGACGAAAGGTCGAACACGGAAGTCAAGGTGGCGGTTATGCCACCACGAAAGCCAACTTCAAAGTAAAAGTGTTCGAAGGAAATTGCATTGGCATCGATGACTCAATGTATTATTTGGTAAGCTTTATTTTGAAGTTAAGCCATGGCGGACGCGGCGTGTTCATTGAGTATGTTTGCAGCTCTCGTGACATGTTTGTCTGAAATGACGGAGCAACAGAAATAAAATCCATTCTCATGAATTTGAGGACTCGTTTCAGCTAAAGTGACCAAAATGTAACTTTTGTGATCCATGTTGGCTTTCAACTTCTGCTGCTATTATCGTGATTGCCGACTCATCATGTTGCCTTCATGTGATCGCGCACTTTTTTTTTTTTTAGAGCAGCCGTTTCGCGGATCTTGTCTGCTGAACTGTGGTGCTTGATCCGTACGGATCGCGGGTTAAATCACGGAGAGGAGCCTGTCACTTTTTGAAAGAAGATATTTTTAGCCTCAAATTATAAATAAGCCCTGAAGTACTGCAAGTTTTTTTTCTTTCATCCGTGCGACCAAAATGGCCCGCGGGCCCGTGGTTGGAGACCACAGCTTTAGAGGCCCTTCATCAAAGTTAAATCAAGTTTATAACCTGGATTTAAAAACATTAACACTTTTGTTGGCCGTTTATTGCATTTTTGTGCGGCATAACAGCTAAATGCATCTTCACCGTGTTGTTTCAGTTGCTTCACAGACCAGAAGCAGAATATTAAAATACAGGAGAAACACGTTCTAATCGAGCGGCAACAGTTTGACGTGTGCGCACGCCGTGCTCGTGTGTTGGCTCACCAGTAGAGATAGGGCTTGTCCTTGTCCACGTTGATGTTGTTCAAGGGATCCATCCTGAACCAGGTGTTGAACGTGAAGCCGTTCTGGTAAGGCCACTTGGCGATGGGAGGTAAAGCGATGGCCTGCCGACAGAAAAAGACATTACGCTGGCGCGTAGCCTAGCCTTACGTTGTGGATGACGCGTAACTAAAAAATAATAATAATAATAAATGCCGTGTTTAGACGAGAGGGGGCGCACAGAATATATTATTGTCAAGAATCTTTCGGGATGGCCTTCGCCTTTTAAGTAAGCAATGAGCGTCTCTGCCGACACGTCTTTACATGTTTTACAGCTATGCAAATGTGCAAAATGTTTGCTTAGCTCATATCAACATTCATCTTCCGCTCGCCGGCTCGTTTCTTGAAATGAAAAAGACCTTAGTCGGTACAATAAATTCTGCTGCTGCTAAATATGTATCAAGCGTTCAGGCTGCTTTAGATCCGCAAAACTAAGCCTTGCTGGCGTCATTTGTGCATCGGCGTTCATGTATTATTCATGCAACAAACAACTTGCTGGACGCTAAAATGATGCATAATGGAAACGTGGCATTGATTTGCTTGCTTGAAGCAAAGGTGATTTGCGAAATGCCATCAAACGTGCGTTTTGATGAGACTTTTCTTGGATCTTGTGAACGAAATTGGGACGACAATTTTGTTTGCCGACGACTTACAGCAGCGCTGTGACCGGGGAAGTTGAAAAAGGCGTCGGGTCCGTGTCGGCGGGTCATGTGGTTGAGCACGGCCAGCATCTTGACCGCATGTCTGGGCTGCGGAGAGGAGAAACGAGACGGCGTTGGATATGGCGGCAGGTCTCGCCGCTGCCGGCCGTCGAGGGGGCTTCACTCACCCAGAGGCCGCCTCCGCCTTGGAGCATGCTGAAGAGGAGCTTCACCTCCGCCACCGTTATGCTGTAGCTGGCCAGCACGCCCAGCATGTCCACCAGCAAGTCTTTGAAAGGCAACAAAGCAATTCGGTCACGTGGTTTTTGTAATTAATTGATTTAATGACTCTCTCTCTCTCACTCTCACTCGAAACGAAACTCGATAATGGGGCGCCGACGGTGCAGCAAAGCGATAGGTCGCACCTGCAATCATGTCGTCCACCGAGCTCATCCTGAGCAGCAGCCGCTGGATGAGGCCCACCTCGGTGCTCATCTGCAGGTTGCGCACACTCTTACGGAGCATGGCGGTCATCATGCTCCAAATCTCCGCCTGGCAGGTGACGTCGCAGTGCTCCAGCAGAGCCGGCAGGCAGCCGATGCCGTCCGCGTCTTGAATGACGAAGTTGGTCTCCAAATCGAACTCGCCCGCCACCAACTGCGCAGCGAGACGAGAGACATGCCTGAGATGTGAGCGTGCTGCCCATCGCCCGAGCACTAAATTTGGGAATATTTGCACCGCTTCTTTTTTTTTTCATTCAGTTCGATACAAAACAATAATACAAAAAAAACATTGAGAATAAAAAAAAAAAAAAAAAGAAAAGTTTTTCTCAGCACCACAAACAATTATAGAAAGCTACTTTTTGAAAGTGGCATCTTGAGAGAGAGCCGACGGAGGGAGCTTCCCCAGAGGCACATGAGAGAGCGGTGTGAGCGTCGGACCGGTCTCGCTACCGCCAAGGCTGTTTCTCAACACGCAAAATTTTATTTATTTTTTTTTCCTCCTCCTCGCTCTTCCATCATTTTCTGCGTTACTCGAGTCAAACCGCAGCTGGGAACGAGGAACGCTTTAAGCAGCCTCAACAGCAGCAGAGCCGCGGTCAAAGCGAAGGTTTTGCTTTGAATCGGAAAACAAGCAAGCAAACGTAGTCATCGAATTGGAGGTGGTCCTCGGGTTACAAACGAGATTCACACATCAAACCTTTGATTGGAACAAATTATTTTTGACATGTTCCGGAAATAGTCGACGAAGCCATCCGACGTTGCGTCTCCCCTAAGTGAGGTCGGTACTCATCACTTTCCCATCTAAAAGGTTGGATCAGAATTTAACCGCCCGTGAAAATAAAAATGAAAAGTGGCGCCGGCGGCCCCTCTTTTCGAGTCGCAAATAAATCGGTAAGAAAGTCGAAATCAACAAATCAATAACGCAGTTCATCAAGTTCAACAAGCATGAAATTAGCCCAGCCGAAGAAGCATATGCTACGTGCGCGGGCGTGCGGGTGCACGTGAGACGATAAAATCGAGAGCTCGGACAACAACGTGTTGGGGCGCATCAAAGTGTGCAGGCGCAAAAATGGGCCGGAGCACATTACGATGATTGACAGTTAACGGCAGAGGACGGACGCCAGTTCAAGGAGACGATAAGCTGAGCATTACACGCCAAGAGTTGCATTTTCTTACCGTACATGACGGGATGAAACGCGGGAAAATAAGTGTTAGCGTTTCAAATCGCAACTCATCGCGACTAGCGTTATTAGCATCTCAGAGAGGAGCAGTTCTGTTTGGAATTTTCTCCATCTGGCGCCATTTTTTTCTACTTTTGCCCCTCATAGTACCTTCATTTATGACACAACGGCTGGAGAAATAAAATACCGAAAGACGGCCTCGCTTCTCTTGAAAGGTCCGTCTTGAAAATGGCCTCGCAAGTGTATCTGCAATTAAATCCACACTTTTCCCTCCTTCGGCCGTTATTTAAAAAAGCGAGAATATATTTAAGATTTTTCAACGGCAGTTACGACTTCCGGGTGTGTCGATTCCGCATGGTGCCGCCCCCTCACGAGGGAATATCCAATCACAAGCCGCGTTCATCACCTTCAACGTAAGGCCAGCAATCTGAAAGCCCTTTGACTTTGACGCTTGCACGATTGTATCTGAAGGCCTCAGACGAATCGTGCGTGCTACTTGTATCGCGAAATCTGCCTGGCAACACGAGCTATGTGAATTCTGATTGGATAAAAACTCTCACCTGAAAATTCAACACTAGGATATAATATGACATGAATGAGCAGAATATGATCATGATTTCTTGATTGTTAGGCCAGCACAGAAGGCCTTGAAGGCCTTGAGCGCACGCCACTGCATTTCTGAGATTTGTAGTCATGATGGTGCAGCTCAACTTGAAGCCAAAATTGTGGCCTTAAAATGTTGGGCTGGAACTGCAAAGTGCATTTTAGAAAGGAACCAAAACTAGACGCTACGCTGCTCAACACTAAAACTATGAAATTATCTCTAAATAAAAAAAAGAAATACTTGTGGACAAATTTCACTCTTCGTCATCATTAGTCAACAAATCATGACCGACCCGATCCTGACATATTTCGCTCTCATAATATTGTTAGAAGACTATAATCACAAATCACAGTTTGATTTCATCGCACATTGACATAAAATACATTTCGATCGTTTGAATTCACAATGTTCGCTTGAAACATAAGCATCGCTATCCGCAAACCGCAATGACTCCAAAACTTCCACATCATCCGTTATTTGGAGACGAAGAAAAGCCGTTTTGTATTTGCAGTGGCGAAATGAAGAAAGCGCACGCGGCAAGCTAATGAGGCGGCGCTCATGTGCGTGTCTGAGCCGCATTTTGAGGAAACAATGAGGGCAGAAACGACAGAGGCGACGGAGACCGAGCCGTCTTCAAATAGAGTCGACCGGTTAACTGCTGAGGGAAATAACAAGAGCGAGGCTAAGCCGGTGTTCTCTGCATGCCAAAAAAAAAAAAAAAGTGCCCACTTCCACTCCAACTGGCGCATTCGCATGCAGACAGCACGGCAGAATAAATTGCGGCTTCTCATCTTTTTGTGTCTGGGAAGCCACGCTAGCATCGTCTAACCGGATTCATGCGGCGACTATTGAAGACGCTCGCCCAATCACGTTGAAGACGACAATACAGTGAGGACTCCAATTACAACTTCTGAATATTTTTTTTTTCTATTTTGAAGTCTGTTTTGAAGTGCCGAAGCATTTTCACGCCATGACGTTTAGTTTTCTCTTCTTGGTGAATAACTTTAACGCACTTCCGAGATAGTTGTCCAAATACAAAGTATGCCATAAAAAAAAAAAAAAGGCAGCATCCCCCCCCAAATATTATAATTTTCAAATACAACTATTTATATCTAATATTTCTGTATTGTATTGTCTATTATGTGTGTATTATTTTACTACAGTTTTTTTTTTTCTTTTTCCGTTTTAGCGGTTTTCGTCATTTTTGCGCATCCCGGCCCCTTCACGGATTGGTCCGTCCAACCGTCCCGAACGGATCGGTCCATTTTGGGAGGGCGAGAGGTTTTAGAAAAAGGACGGACACAAGCAAAAGGGTCGCGGGCAGGAGGCGGAGGACGGAATGGCAAAATGGGGAGCCCATCTTTGACTTTCGTTACCATGACGACTCCAGGGTGGCTACTTGTTGAGCCTCAATCTCAAATCAAGCAACCAGGACGTTTTCTCCTCATTTATAAATGCATCGAATCAAACCCGAGACACGATTTCTTATTTTATTATTCAAATCAACAAGAGGAAATGATTTGACATTTCAACGAGCCGTCATTCTCATAATTTGCATCGGAGCCTTCACGCACTTTCGACCCCATCAGAGTGCAGCTCATCGACATCAAAGAGGTGCCGACGTTTTGGATGGCCCACATTTGCGGGCACAACAAAAGTCTCGGTGCAGCGGCAGGAATTTGCAGCCACGCGTGAGGTCAGCCTCATTTCTGCACTCCCGGTCGGGCGGCGCGCGGTGAGGAGAGAGGAAACCCTGTGGCTAATTTATCGGATTTCAATTAAGCAACTCTGGACCGGATTAGCGAGGTGCTCGGAAGCTCGATGGAGCCGTGCGTAGAATGATTTGCAACGGAGCACGCTCAGCGGAGAGGGGATTTTTTTTCCGACTGGGCAGCTGCAAACTAACGGGACTTTAATTGGGCCCGAACTGGTCTCGGCTGAGCTGACGCTGGCGGACTGGCGAATACACCCGAGTGACTGATTGACAGCCTCACAAGTCTGAGTGACAGAAGACGGAGGCTGTATTTACAGCGCATAGTGCAAGTGACACAATTCAGACGTTCGTGTCACAATTGGACAACCGCATATGTCACGTAAAAAAAAAAAAAATTAAATTTGATTTGGAGACGCCTGGCGCCATCTTGGAGCGGCAATGAGTTGAGGAGCTCCTTTTCTACAAAAGTGAGCCTTTGCTGCCATCTTGTTGCTTGTCTCGAGTAGGCCGTTCTTTGAAAAGCGTTACTTGCTCTGTGCTATGACGAAGGAATTAAGAAGAGCCCGTCCACTTCAAACCACTTCTGATTAGGCCATGGTTGAAGGTTAGCGGTCGCCATGGCGACGGGTTGCAATGTTCGGACTGGAGATGCTTCCCAAGTGAGGCAATGGGGGCGGGGGGGGGGGCTGAGGTTACCAAATTGAGTGAAAATAAAGAGGACAGATGTCGTATTTGGGAAAACGGCAGGACGAGTTCAAGTATCAGAGACAACGAGTCCACCGAGAGAGCGGGAAATGTTTCCCCCGTTGAACATTTTCCATTAATAATATGAGACTCGTCACAGATCTAAAAGGTCGCCTGAGAAAACAAAGAAGAGAGCAAATCTCAGTCTGAATTGCCTGATGAACATTGCAAAACATATGAGAGGCTGTCATTTTTTTTTTTACCCAGCCCCCCCCCCAAAAAAAAAAACACATTCCCATGAGTTTTTAATTTGGAAAAATAGCTCCGTATAGGAACTACATAAAAAGATTTCATAACTACTGTACTCATGTTGAAACCATGCCTTTAAGGGGCGTGGCCTAATGAGTGATATCAGGAGCTAAAGTCGGGTTTCATGAATTACGACTACAGTTGCTCCTTGTGAGTGTCTTCATTTTTTATTTGAAAATTGTACAAATCAATAAACGGCTTCAAGAGTATCGCTGACTGGGACACTTTTAAACGGCGACGTAGCAAAATCTGCGAGTTGGGACGCGCATAAGTCAAGGTAAAGCAAAAATATGAATGCGGCGTGCGCTCAAATGGAAAAGCAGAGCCAAGAAGTTTGCGATTCCACGGGGAGTTCAAATCGGAACGTGCAGTATCTCTGCAGAACAGAACAAAGAGGAGGCAGACCAGCGGGAGCGCCAGCGAGTCGTTATCACGCGTTCACCTTGCAACAACTCAAGCAACACATTTGTTATGATGTCAGAGGCAAAATAAAAACACGATTAACAACTCGGAAGAGTCATCAGACTTTGCCGTTATTCGGCGCTCATCGAAAGTCAGGGTGACTTTTGGGCTTTGAGCTCACAGCGCACCATTTTTCCAATAAAGAACGCCAAGGTTTACAGATTCTGTTTTTTTGCACTGCGTTCGCGTAGCTCTGCGATACATGCATCGCGACTTGCAAACAAAATTTGGGTTATGTCGCCGCCTCGCCATCGGAAAAGAAAAAAAAAAAATCTGTAGCTAGCAAACCTCAATCTCTGACGCACACGTCACTCACCGGACCAGGATCCGACTTAGTCAAAGTGAATTGTAGAACGAACCAATCATGGCTCAGCTTCAGAGAACAGGTGAGCTGTGATTGGTCGTTATCTGAACCCCGAGCAACTGTGATGTCATCTCCAGCCGACGGAAAGTGACAAAACGGATTTTGCTTCTTAACTCGAACTCCATGTTCAGACCAGTGAAGGCGCATAGAAAATTTTTTTTTTTTTAAGGTTGACTTCCTCTTTGAACTTCCAATCTTTTTTATCGCGGTTGCTTCGAGTGAAAATGCACGTCAAGAAGTCCAACAAGCTTTATGAGTTAACGACGGTCTGTTTACTCGTGAATAAATGAAAAGCCCACCTTGCCTGACCGCTAAATGCAAAATCACGCAATTTCTGAGAGCCGCCTGCCAGAAAATGTGTCTCCAAGCAAGTCCTGAATGTGGAGTCCTAGTATGACTCATTGGGAAAAAAAAAAAAAACGGCCGCAATTTATTTTCTCCCTCAAGCCATGACTTGGCATTTTCCTTCCTCGCAAGGAACTCCTGGAAGAAATAAGCAACTCAAAGCTCAGCCGAGCTGCGGTGTCGTTAGCTGAGCTTCCACTGCCCTCATCGAACAAGTCTCATTTTTCTCTGTGATGAAGTGCAGCCACGACGAGCGAAAATTTTACAGCGGCTCGGTCGTGCTGTACAGAAAAATCGTACGAGGGGCTCAAAACTTCAGCCCAAGTCGTAGTCACCCGCTAGCGCCACCACTGGTCACCGTGGCAACGCAAAGTCGACATCAGCACACATCCCAGTGAAGAGAAGGGATGTCTTTCGTCCTCATTATTATTATTTATTTATTTATTTTTGAGCAAAGCACACCCTTCTTGTCGGCAATCAAATCTTTTGGCGAGCTGCTCTCCTTCCTTGTTAATAAACTCGTTCCAATCCAGACAGTCACCTTGACGGCGAATGCTCGCTGCGGCACTCTCCGGCGTTCGCCCTTGTTAATGCCGGCAAAGACTTGTGATCTAATCCCATAATGCTAACAACGCAAGCAAACATCTGCGGACGCAGAGACAATAAAGTCAGCCTGGCTAATTCCCGGCTAATTAGCGACAGAAGATACGGTGACCTTGACATGGTGTTTTTCTGGCGAAAGCCGATGGCCTTTACTTTATTTGAATCGACCAAGTGGCGATAGAGAATGCTGGCGTAAGTACGTGCACGTCACACAGAGAAATTGTTGACGGCTGCTTTGGAGTGCCTCGTCGTTGGCCGTGAGCGCACGCGTGCCAACGAGAGAAGAGCGAGCGTGTGGACAGGAGCTGCTTTAGAGCGCCTCATCGTCAGCGCACGGAAAAGCACCACGAAGACCCGGCGGGACACAAGAAAGCCAGCGGATAGAATTTCAGTTTTGCGTTTGCAGGAGAAAGACGTAAAAAAGCTTTCCGTTTTTTTTACTTTGAGATTTTAGTGCTCGTGTTTGATGAACAGTCGCCAAACATGCACACAGCCTTCAGGAGAGGACGGACAAATTTGTTTTTCATAATTAGGAAGTCTCATTTTATACAGCCAACTTGATTGTCTTTTTTTTTTCTTCTCTGAAGACATTTTCGCTTTGGGAGCGACTTGAATGTTTTGAGCAGATGCTTGTCGCTAAAGAACGCTGGATGACTATTTGAAGCGCTTCTGAAATGACTGCTAAAATTAAGCAATGAAGCTCCTCTCCTTACAAAGTTAAGGAACCATGTCACACTTTGATGACATCACGAGCACGGAGATTAACCTTGACAGAAATTGTTACAATCTGACAAGAATGTTAGCATTTTGCCTCCACGAATGAAAACGATGAGCCGTACTCGGAGTGGAGCTTGCAAGAAATGGGACAGACCCCAGAAACCGGTGAGAATGTTTTTGGATCTAGAAGGCTCAGTCTCAAAGAACGCGTCCATTTTGGAAATTTTCCATAGATGGGGTGCCCCGGGTGATGAGGCGCATTCCCGAACATTAAGGGAACAGCAAATAAGTCAAAGTTCACATCCATACATAAGGCGCACCCGATCACGTTCAAATTTGAATTTGAATTTAAAAGGCCAAAATCAGCAAGGAAGTCAAAATATGAAAAGATGTTCTCCACTCTTAATGACATCATTAATGTGTCAAATGTTCCTCATCCGTCGCTAACGTTTATTATTTGGGTCGGACCGCACAAACGTTGACAACTCCAAATTCAACGGGCGTCTGGGATAACGCTCCAAAACGAGCAGGACCGCGCATCATTACACGACGACACTCGACGTGCCGCGGTTAGCGCGCGCGCCAATTAGCGGCGGATGAGCGCCATTAATCCACCGCTCAAGCGACGGCATCGGGCGCAAAAGAAAGCGACGTCCATCAACTGATGCGAAAAACTGATTATTCGGCCCATTACGATTAAAAAGCTGCTTCGGAAAAATACGATTGCGTTTTTGCAGAAATATTCACACGCAAATAACCGTCATGACACACGTTGGTAGATTTATTTATTTTATCCCCAAATTTATACGATCGGTTGGCTCACAAGTGAGTGTTGCTTTTACAAAAAAAAAAAAAAAAAATGACGATTCCGCCCGACGGCAGCGAAAAGCCTGATTTGATTAAGAAACGTTGTCAAGTCAAGAAAGCCCGCCGAGCAAAATGGCCAAACGATCGGCGTATTCAGCGAGCAAATTGCTTCATCAAGAGCGTATGAAATTGAAAAGAAGAGAGGCGCTTGTGAATCTTTTGTCTGTTTACCGGAGCCTCAGCCCGTCACTGTTCTGTGAAGACGGCAGAAAAAAAAAAAAGGAATGATTGAAACACCGCCAGCCTGCCGAAGGTTCAGGATACACGCTCAGCAGACGGAAGCGGGAGGGGAAAAAAATATTACGCGCTACGCACAAACAGGATTTACGTCTGAAAGGCAGCTGTGACAAAAAAAATAAATAATATGCTGCTTAGAGTCGAGTCTATTGGAGTTATTAAATGTTAGAAATTCAGCAGTCACAATTAATTCAGACGCAACGAGCTTGTCTGCAATACAACAGACAACTGAAAACGAACAGATGATTATAAATTAGCAAAGCCAAAAGTGTCGTACAACATGGAAAATGTCACATTTAAGAGGTTCCAAACTTTGGCAAGCAAGCTATGGAATGCGACATCACCCCAGATTTATTTACCATGTCAGTGTTGTGACATCTAACTCATCTAAATTTTTTTCGGTTAGGCCCCCCCTAGTAAGAAAAAAACAATTTGCGCCCCCCCCACCACCACCCACTCTGCACTGCAACTATAAATAATAGTGTTTGCATTTAAAAAAAAAACAAAAAAACAAAAAACCTTCACTGTAGCGTTAATACTCGCTGTGACAATGGGGCAAGGAGAGCGCCACTGCCAACTACTGGAGTGCATGCGCAATTACACTTTATTGAAGTACGGCGGGAAAAAAGCATGTTCACCGGGGTCAAAAGCTAAAATAAAAATGAAAATATAATATAAAATAAGCAAAGTCGTTACAACAGTTCCAGACACGAGGTCATCCAATCCGAGCAATATTTAAAACTGTGAAAAAGAGACAAGAGTCGAGGAGGCAAAGCGTCGGCCGTGAACTGCGACAATCACGCAGCAGCCAAAGTGAAAGGAAACTTTTCAGGTCTGCCATCTTGTTTTGTTTGCAGACACCGTTGAAAACGGTGAGAATCTCTTTGGGAGAAACAAGGATGGACGTCGGCAGGAACGAGCTGATCAAAGGCACAACGCAGATGGGAAGGATCGGAGACAAAGCTCGATTGAGCCGCTCGGAGGGCGGATCTATCGGTGGCAGGAGGCTGCAAAAGGCGAAAAGGGAAGACCGAAGACGAGATTTACGGGGAGGGAAGATTTGCAGAAGATTCGATCGACGACACTTTCGATCGATGTCCACGATAACGCGACACGGTTAAAACTCTTGACGATTGCAAAGGAAATGAGTCAAAATGAGTCTTAATTTGGTTGAGGGACGAACGCGTGTAACCGAAACAGCTGGACGACTCCGGCATCCGGAATTCTATCAAAGAAGCGCGACCGGTTCACATTTCAAAGTGTGAATTGTTTCGGGGTAAGCGATCTTGTTCCCGACTGGCCGCAATTCAAGAGGCAATTAATAAATAATGTTCATAGCGGAGGGGAGACGTGCGCCTCGAGCGACGCGCTTGCATCGAGTCATGAGCAATTAGGCGAAATGAAGATGCAACAAATAGAGAGAGAGAGAGAGATGACATCTCTGAACGCAAAACCTTCCCGTGCGGTGCACACACATACGAACCTGGCACGGCGCTGGCTGCAAACCGGAAGAGCAGCTAACAGTAGAAGGAGAAAAAAAAGACAATACCAATATCCTTTGGCGATTCATAAAATATCGTGACAAGTATCGCCTTGACGGCCATTTATTGCAAGACGTATCCTATTGTGAGTTTGTTGTCAATACCCAGTCCGAATTCATCCTACTCTGGTCGTAATGGCCACGAATTGCTGGTTTCTTAGCCTGAAATGCAAAAAAAGAAGAAGAAAAAAAGAGTGAAAATCAATGGGAAAGCGTTGGACTCGATGCGAACATGACAAACGGACAGCTGCGGTACACCAGCCACTGTGTCGGAGGCACAGAGTGGACCTGAGTCGTTTCATCAAACGAGTGTGCACACACGCCGGGTGTGCTCCGGTGACTGATGGCTCTCTTATGGTCTTATTTGGTCTACTGTGTAATTACTTGCATCAACACAACCTGTCAGCCTCAATCTGCCCAGCATCACAAGCACAATGCAGCGCTCGCAGAGCGGGCGAAACGTCAACAAAGCAAGCGGTGGCGTTCTCGCCAACACACACACACACACACACACACACACACACGCCAGACGGTGTTGCAGGCTGCTGAAGCAACACCGCGGGGCACGAGCGCACTTAGCCAGCTAACTGGCTGAACGGCCAACACGACTGATTTCTTCAATGTTTGCTGTAAACGTCTCTTCGGAACAAACAAACAAACAGAAAAAATCAGGACGGCACCAAAAAATAATCAAAGTGGACGAAATGGCGCGGCACGGACATTTGCTCCATTCTAAATAACATCGTTTTAGCAAGTTGCTTTCGTTAAATTAATTTTGGAGCATTGCCGGGAAACTAATTGAAACAGTTGGTGCAATTATTTAATAAGAAAACAAACAAGCAAGGAAGTCAAGTGCGACCAGGTGGAACTACACGGTGAAGAAAATCAGCAATCAAATTAAGATGGCGATATCTGTCAGAAAAATCGCAATAGAATGTCCACGCTTGGCCATCAAGCTTGAACTAAGGAAGGTTGACTTCCTTAACGATTAATTGTCGCCAGCCAAACGCGAGCAGCGTTTTAAAAGGACAGCGTCGACATGGCGGTAATTTAGACGCCGAATCAGCTGATCCAGAATGCTCCCAATTTGTTTGGATTTCTCAGCCTTTTTTTTTTTTCCTGAAAAAGACTTAATGGACATTGGAAAGAATCCACCGGCCAACAATGTGGCCAAAAAAGCCTCTTTAATGACTTCATTAAAAGTCGCGTGGAGGAGAAAACCTCTCGAAGAAATACAGACGAGACGTGCCGTTGTGGGAAGGACTCATCCGATTCGTGTGTAAAAGTCGAAGCTCTACGCCAACTTGGAAACTCGAATACATTGTTTATACAAGACAGCCATACTCGTTTTTTTAAATTTCAAGGTAAAATAATAAATAAATAATTCGGTTTGTCTTATTATTGTTTGCATTTTTTTTGTTTGTTACACCCCAAAAATAATCTTCTGAATAATCGTGATTTCAATTTACACTGAAATAATCGTGATTTTTTTTTTTTTTTTTTTTAAATCAAGCAGCCCTAATCTGGATCCAGATGATTTTATATTTTCCTGTCACTTGACATTTTTTTTTCAGTGTCAGTTTTAACGTACGGTTTGGTTTCGTCCATCTGCGCGAGAGCCACAAACACCTGCCGACGTGCCCGGGATGACGACACCACGTTGGCCAATGTGAGCCGTGATATTCTCCAGCTCGCCGGACAGGATAAACAAGAGATAATAACCGGATGGATGGAGCCCAACGATAGCCCAGCGCATATTATGTTTATTGAACAGTAGCGCAAATGGAGCGTGATCGGAATACCAGCCGGTCTCTTAACAAGCGGGTGCGCGCTTCGACAGCTACCAACCACACGCGCGACAGATACGAATCTGCAACGCCTGGAGGGAGACTTGGCTCGTGTTTCCTGACACAAGGCAATCAAACGGCGGCATGCAGGAACACGAGCGCACTGTACAGTCCACTAAGCCGCAAACCGGCACCAGTTGCCCTCCAGTTGAGAATGAATGACGACCTGACAAAAAAACTGTCGACCCCCGTCGGAGCGTTATCGACACGGGCGGAAAACGAGGTCGAACATTGTCTGCGTTCCTTGGGCAGGTCTAAGCCCTCAAAAAAGGCGGCAAATAAATAGCGATTTCTTCAAAGACGGCTCAAAGCATGTTTCTATGACTCGGTGGCAAGAATCCCGATTTGAACGACCTCCACAGCTTTTCATCTCGGCTAACGCGGTTCATTTTGACGGAAGGGGAAACTTCCGCGCCGTCCCGATTCGTGTTCCATCTCGGCCAACAGATTCCATGCTGAATCATCTTCAAGAGAACGCCGCGGCCTTAATCCGCCTCTGCCGGCGACTCTCCGGCCAGATGTTCCTTTCAGAGCAGCGCAACTAATAGCATTAGCCCGAGATACAGATTTAGCATCTCGCCGTTGCTTCAGATCTGGCCACCATTTCCAAACAGAAAGTGACGGGACGCGTTCCCACAGCAGCACAGTCGCAACACGGCGAAGAGAAGCTCAATCCGAGTGCCCGAGAGGAACGTGAAGATTAGCGTGATCGCGATTATCGGAAGGAGCTCGGTATTAGATGTCGGCGGGCCGAGGTTTTGTTCCATGTTTGGCTGCGCCTGCTTGAGGCTGCAGACCAAGATCCGTCTGCCACGCCAGAGTTGAAGCCAGGGACTCTCGCTAATTCCCCGTTTTGAAAGAGGCTTCTTGATATCAAATTAGCGCTTTGCCTGATGAGAAGCTGTCCAGTCGATGCCTTTCGCTCGCAACGACAACACGACGGCGTTCAACGTGACATCTTGCGAGACGTCTGTTGTTCAAGCGCTAACGATAACATTTTCTTCATCTCGATGGGGAATTGGATCATCGGACGCCCCAGTAAGCGTGTCCAAATGTCTGCTTGTTAAGAGATCTAGTTAAAACGTGCAATAGGAGGGGGTAATGAGCCATAAAAAAAAATTGATTTGGTCGTCAAGCTGATCCCTTCGTATTAATCAGCGTGTCATCCGGTTCTCGCCGAGTCCTTCGAGCCTCACTGGCAGCAGGATATGGAGACATTAGAAAATACCGACGTCTAAGTTAGCTCGATACATCGGAAAAATTTCAAAGCCTTTGGAGATGAGGATGACAGAATGAACTCATTGACTGCCATTGACGGCTAAAGACGTCCAAGACCAAGGCCTGCAAAGCGCTTCGACGCTTCGGTCCTCATTGACGGATAAAGAGCAACTCGTGGTTCAATATCTTGCGCGAGGACATTTCAACATGGTCACCGGGGCCGGCGAGCGAACCGACAACCTCTGAACGCGTACGAAAATGAAGTGACGCTACCTTCAAATTGCGTCAAAGCGGACGGCATCACAAATGTCGCTTGGTGTAATTCCCTCCCGCCTTTTTATGTTGTGTCCTGAATATCGGAAATGTGAAGGGCAAGTTCCCAAGTTGCCCGCGAACGCTCTTGCAAGCCAACGGCCTTGCTGCCCGACATACTATCGCAGTGCATGTTTGTTTTATATTTTTTTACTCAGAGGGTAAAATCTGACGTGTCGATTCTTTCCGATCGCGCTGAGGAGTTCTTTGACCGACGACGTGCGGGCTTTCAGGGAAACTCGCCGTGTTTCGACAATTCTTGCGACGGCGCTTTGCATTTGCTGCATCGGCAGCGCCGTGTCGCGACAGTGACGGGCCGTCACCCCGCCGCACCGAACGAGCGATACGACTTGGCCTGATCGCAGACGCAGCTCATCTCCATACAAATGAGCGCCAGCACGCGAGCGAGCGAGCTTTTCCCTTTTGCCGCGGCGGCGCGGAGATGAAGACAAAGAATTGAATTGAGAGTTTGGTTGACGGCCAGGAACAGACTCAAAATGCTCGTTGAGGAACGTTAAAAGGTTCAGTCAATGGCAACGGCTCCGACATCGCGTGTATGGCATCGTCGCCGCAAATATAATCGAGACACAAACCAAGATTCACCGATGATTTAAGATAGAGAACGTCTAATTAAATTAGTTTCATGTTTAGGTTGACGGTAAACTTCACTAGAAATGGGAGTAAACAACTCAATCATGGAGGTCGCTGGTACTTGTTGCTAATGCTAACAGCTAGCTGCTAGCCAGTCATACGATGACTGCGTAATTAACGAGCGATTTGTCACAAGCTGGCGGTCCCTCGGCTGCCCCAAGACGCAATCATTCCCCGTGAATCCTTCTTGACAACATCAAACAATTATTAAAGTCAAATGAAAATGAGCAAAGTCAATTTTCGATTGAAAGGCTCCGTCTTGTGATTTTTGCCACAAGTAATTCAATATTCACGTTCTTTTCAACTTCTGATATTTTCCAGCATCAAATCTCGGAAGGCAGGATGCGGCGCCGATCTAAAACCACCGCTGTCACATGGGGGGCGGGGGGGGGTGAGCGCTGCCGACCTGGCCCGAGAAGAAATGGAGAAATGTTGTTTGGACCGGGAAGAAATATTATTGCAACCATCCCGCAGACGCGTGCTAATTAGACTGGAAATAGAGCCGCGAGATAAATTGCGTTCATGTGGGTCATCAATCATGAGGCCCTCCCGAGTCGACGGCGCAGCCCCAAAGCAGACAATACTTACATCTTAACAAACTGGAGATATTTGTTAGACTTCTTCGGGGATCGCACTTTCTTTGGGAAATATCGCAACCTTAGTCGTTTTAAAGAACTCTCGTCAAGGAGAGTCAGAAAAATCGGTACGTTTTATTAAACGTGACCTGATCAAAACAATAAATAGATTGGCTTCTATGCTTTTTGGTGCTGACTTCACTTCTTCCGCCATTTTGTTTTGATGCGCTACTTTAGCGTAACGAACAGATCTCACGTGACGACGCGTGAAGTTTTGTCAATTTATGGGGAAAATAGAATAAAATGGATATATCTCTTCTTTTTTTTTTAAAACCTAACTGTGATAAATATTAGCAATAAAATCCACAAAGATTTGAAATACTTTTAAAAAATTTGAGGAAATACAACCTCATTAAACGGCTATTATGCAAATATTGGGGGAAAAAACTGAGAAAAATTAAATAAAAATTGGAAATACAAAAGTACACAACTTTGTTAGAGGATGAAAAATGATACAGGAGAAAAAAATAATGTGAAAAAAAGTAGAAAATAGCTGAAAAAAATATGTAAGAACTAATATTTAAAAGAAACAAATTAAAGATGAAATTAAAAAACAAAATACAATGTAATAATACAAAAGCAACATGTCAATAATTTAAATGTTTTGGAAATTCGAAGAAACGCATCTGCCAAACTGTTGCTTGCCTCGCCTTCTAATTCCGTTTTTCTTTTTTTTTTTATGTTGTCACGATTTATTCGTAAACCGATAAAGCCCTTTTTTTCGCTCGCCAAGCTCAGAAAAACATCCCATCGTACACCAAAAGCTATTCCATAAACACCACGAACATCTCTCCAGGGGAAATTCGCCCGGGCAAATATGAAGGACGGCCACAGTAAGAGGAGAATTAGAGCTCGCAACCACACGGGAAATGGACCGCCGGCCTTTGCTCTGCTTTTCAAGCGGCTGGCTTCGAGGGAAAAAGAAAAAAAAATGTTTGTTATCAGCGGGTGCACTCAGGCTGCATTTGCATTTTGCTTCTGATTTGGAGAAAAAAAAAACGACCATTTACAGAGTAAAAATGAATAAGAGCCTCAAAGTGATGTGATGGGGTTTTGTCCCCAAACGGACTCGTCGGGTTGCGGAGGATTCCAAGACATTATTGCTTGCTTGAGGTGAGCGTGTTCTTTGTGGATCGCCCTGAAAAAAATTGTCTTTAAAATCACCAAAGTCTTAACATTCCACTCCATCATTTGCAAGAGGTGCTTAAAAAAAAAAAACATATGTCAACGGCTAAACAACTCCTGCACGTACGATCGACATCCACCGACGGCAGATGGCAAGAATGTCGCCGAAGATTTGCGTGGGATGCGCGAGGAGGCACGGGAACCCGGTTCTGATTTGCTGCCTTTTAAAACGCGACTTTAAATGATATTAATCAGCAGTGGATGAACCTGCAGGAAGATTTTTTTTTTTACGCTTTGATTTGGCAAACGGTGAGGTCGTTTTGAGAGAGTGGCGATTCGGCTCAGAAATAAATCACGCCACGTCGCTTCGGTTAGTAGAGAGACTCATTCATCCTCCTGGACTCGATTTGGACAAATGGCTAATGAGTCGCTGGTCAGAACACGATGACGCCGTCAAATATTTGAAATCCGTTGACGTTTTGTCTCTGGAGTCCAGATTTACCCCAAAAGGACTCCGATTAAGGAAGCAAATTGTTAGCCGAGCCACGCCTCGCCATGACGAGCTGCTTTGTGTTTGTTTGCCAAGTAGCCACGTGACTAGAATGTGAGGCCCGTCATCGAAATGGCCATCTCGTCGTTTGCCTTCAACGAGAAAACGTGCATCCATGACTCGCCAAATTGGATCCCGTGAGATTGCGTTGACGATTTTTTTTTTTCATCCCGTTCATCAAAAGCGATGCCGTTCGGCGGCATCGTTATTTCTCATCTTACTTTCCGATTACGCACGGCGTGCTCCGATGGAATGCCGATTCGAGGCTTCTATCTGTCACAAAGTGAACGCGAGCCAGGCAGCCACGTCGAGTGAAGTGATTTTTGAGAAGCCAAACATGCGGGCGAAGATGAGAGGCTGAGACAACATGGGTGTGACGCGCTCAGTCCAGCTTAAGCAAGCACGCTCGCAAATTCAAACGGCAGATGAGAGAAATTCACAATCTTTCATCTCGACGATCCACCAGGAACTAAAAAAAGTTACTGCTTGTAAATGCGCCACATCACATCCAAAACAGAAAAGACCCAAGAGAAAAAAAATTAAATTAAAATAAATAAACAAAAATTGAACGTATTTTCTCAACTATAGCGCCCCTACTGGTGAAAGAAAAATAGCCGCATGGTTCAAAATCGAGGAAAAAAGTAGCAGCTTATCGTCTGGAAATTCCCAGGAATGTCATGTGACTTCTTGATTTTAGAAGGGAAGCCAAAGTGGTCTCATCACAAACAGTTTGTCACATGGGCCACGGGAAGCTCAACGTGGCAACTCACGGCAAAAATGTCAACAATGAAAGCTGTCCTCGCTTCACGTGTGTGTGTGGGGGGGTTTCGCCGCCGCAGTTTTTCATTTATTAAAAGATTTCATCAGTCAACGTGAGTTCAGCCAGCGCCTCCATTTGCTTGAAATGAGGTCACAATCGTCTCGTTTATTTGTGCGGCAAAATGTTTCTTGGCACTGCTGCTGTTTATTAACTTACGACAAGATTTATTCGTCGCAGATGAGACGGTCACCTCAGTCCGCCTCGGAAGTCGTCTCATTCGTGCTCATTTTGTTCGGAAAATTCTGTTTTGTTCTTTTAATTCAGAGCATTTTTCTTTCAAATTTGCCTTGTCACCAAAGCGCTGAGATCATTTTGCACGCCCGATGACACCAAGAGTGCGTACTTGCATTGAGCACGTTCATGAAGAAGCAGAAAGAAGAAGGAGACTAATAAGACCAAAATAAGCCCATATTGAGGTAAACGTATTTGAATATTAAATTAGCCAACTAACGATCTTTAAATAAATAAACCTCTGCCGTTAGCATCGCTCCCGCAGCGGCGTCATGCACGGGACGGGGGTCGACAATTTTTAGGAATAAGGCCGCAAGGTTAAGGCCGGAACGGTACTGAGATGACGGCCGGAGGTCGGCGGACTGACCGGCTAAAAAAAAATAAATAAATAAAAAAGAAAAAATTATAAAAAAATTAAAATTTAAATAAATTAAAAAATATTTTATTTATTTATTTTTTTTAAAAGGGTCAAGTGCCCAGCTGTGTCACATCTTACTAAAATGTGCCTGGCATCACCTTCACATGTCACATGTCGCCTTCACACGCCATCCATTGTCGGCAACACGAATGTAATCGTTTCGACTTCATTCTGAGGCCGCTTTTGTTGTAAATGTCGTATCTCACTTCTGCCTGCGGCTTCTGTTTTGCTTTGCTCCTGAACTCATGACAATAAAAATCCCACAAGCGATTTTCAAAATCATTAGAGACGTTCTAATCAGCAACACGAAGCAGCAGCACCGAGCAATTCGTGCAACGTCGGACAGAAATCAGCGAAATGAGCCTATCGAAACGATACGGCTGAAATGAAGTGAGATCGTTAACGCCTCCAGTCAATGCGGCGTGCATTGCGACGTTTTTTGGACAATTTTCACATGGCTTGCATCTCCCCCACTTTCCAGCGTACAGAAATTGGAAATGTTTTAGGGCCGCACAAGTGATTCCCGACCACTATGCCGTGGCACTGTACAGCAGGAGATCGCCGAGAAAATGTTATTGATGACTTGAATCCAAAAAAATTAAGCGTTGCTCATCTATTTGCACAAGTCCACAAAATGGCCTAAGTTGCATAATGAATATAAAATTGTGAAGAAAATTGAGACGAGCTCAGCAGCGGTGCGTCCAAACTTTTTTTGGACATTTTTGCTTGGTGGTTTACCGGGAGAAAATCGACTTGTAATGAATTGAAATGCCAGTTATAGTAGCACAGCCTTAAAAAAAAACATGCAAATAGTGAAAATCCACATATAAATAAAATCTAGGACAAATCCTCCAAAAAATATAATTTGAAAAAATATATATATAATCATTTTAAAAAATAAATAAAATACAGGCAAAGTACAGTAAAAGATATCAATACACAATGTGCTGGAGGCTCAGTTTTTCTGTACATCAATCAAATCTGATGTTTTTTTTCATAGAATGAAGAATATTTGCCTGTGAGTATTCTTAGGCTGAACAGTTAGTCTACATGTCTTGCTTCAGCGTTTGTGTTCAAATATCCAGCGCTTAAAACAGGTCTCGTGCCAATGGAGTTTGTCATTGTTTGTTAGTAACGTGATTGTTTTAACTATACAACCTGTAAATGTTTTCATTTGATGTTTACTTTGACAGCAAACCCGAGCTGAGAGTGGAAATAAACCAGTTAAAACATTTTTTAAGAAGTATACTATTTAGTAAATATATCCATTTTCCAAACACTGCTTGTTGTTAAGCAAGTTGAGTCGCCTGCCACCACGCAGTGCTCGTATCTCAGGTTTGACTCCGCGCAAGTCAAAGCAACAAAAAAAAAGTACACTCGTAAGTCTGGCCACTCGTATCTCAAGGCGTCACTGTTGTAAAATAAGCGTCTGGGCAGAAACAAGGAAGGTAATCACTGCGGGAAAATAAAAGTCTTCTGTGGTAGTCACAAGAACAGGTGCTTTTGATTGCATTATGTTCAACATTTATCGACTTCTTGAGCCAGCAAACAAAAAGTTGGGTTAAAGTCGCAAACTATATCTCGCGCCATCACTCAACTCAGCTGAGCAAATGGGAACACTGTTCACTTCGAAATACGCATTAAAACATCCCCTGGCACATTTCTCGCAAATCAGCAAACATGAATTGACATTGACAAAAGCGTTGAGGTGCTGAGTTAATTGACTCACCAAATTGAGCACCGTCTCCACGATATCTCGGTTGCTAACCTCTCCGGCTTGAATGAGTCCGCTGAGAACCGCAAATTTGGTTTGAATATCTCGGATGGGAACCGACGGGTCGATGATGCCCGCCGGCAGCAGCACCGAGCCCGCATCGGACATCGACGTCTTCTCGTCACCTGGCGGAGGTGCTCGCTCCGTCACGGGCATGGAGCCAGGCATGGTCCTCGTCGTGGTCCTCGTCGTGGTCCTCGTCGTGGTCCTCGTCGTGGTCCTCGTCGGGGTCCTCCTCCCCCTCCCCCTCCTCGCTGCCGGTTGTGGTGGTGGTGGTCTCGGTGGTCTCGTCCGACGCTGGCTGTGAGACAACCTCCCGCTGCGGCCGAGCTCCGGAGAGTACCGCCGAAGAACCCGAAGAGAACACAATCCCGCTCGGCCAGTCGCGCCGCAGCCCACACCGGTCGGTGATTAACCTGCAATGTGCTCCATTCGGCTCAGTTGTGCTCGCGCCGCCGCGCACGTATATTTCACTCTCGTCTACGTGCGCGCGCGCGCGCGGGCGCGTATTCCCCTAGTCTCGATTGTCGCCGTTTCCGTCTGAGCCGCATTTCCGCATTTCAGCGCCGCCTGGCGGCAGCCCCGTGGAAGTGAGCCTGAAAAAATGTATTTATTCATTCATCAAATTGATTGAATTCCATATTTTATGAATGAATTAAACAATAAATTAATGAAAACTTTAATTCAACATTACGTGATGTATTTATTTATCCAATTTTATCACTTTCGGTCCCCGATAGTTGGCTTCAATTTTAACGTAAATATGAAGAATTTTATAAATTCACCAAGTTATAGCAAGCACTTTGTACTTGATAAAGTCTTCCATACCAAAGTCAAATTAGTACTGCGTAAAATTTTTGATTGAATTGAAAATCAATCAAAGGGATTTGGGAATTCGGATCGGGCCGTTGTGTATTGAAACGACTCGATTTTGGAAATTGGAATCAAAACCAGAATGGAACATACCGTTTGACTAAACCAACAAGTTAGGAAGGTGCTAGCTTAGCCATGTCATCTTGTATCAGTTAACTCGGCGTTGTGTAACAGCGGCGAGCTCTACGGGTGCCCAAATCATTAACGCTCGAGATTTAATTAGATTTTGGAAAGATTTCAATTTGGTTCTTCCAGGCGAAAAAAAAAAAAATTTAAAAGTCGGTGTCATCTGTCTGTTCTGATATCAAGTGCCTGGAGGCTAATTTGATTTATTTGATTTCAGACAAATGATACCTTGATACCCCGAACCTCAAATGAGGTCTGAATAGGCTTTTTTTTTTTTAAAGATATGAAATGGCCATTGAGGTTAATTAAACTCCTGAAAGTGTAATGTTGCACCGGTTAATGAATTCAAGGTTATTTTGCCGCAGCATTAAAAGCGCCTTTTGTTCCTTTTTTTTTTGCTTTAAAATGGCGAATATTACCAGAATGAAGATGCTTTGAAAGGTGCTCGTAAATGATTCGCATGTGCTTTTTCTCATGAATTGGCAAGCCCAAAAAATGAGAGCCTTCCGATGTCACCGCAATTCATGAAACGTCTCTTTTTTCCAAATCCTACTCAGCGACTATTTGCCGGATTGGCGAAATGGACCGTGACAGCTTGCTCATCTTCCCCGTCTATCTTTGTGACTGACGACGATAAGACGCACTTGCTTTCGGTGACCTCATCAAGATGAGCCGTCGGAACGATTGCAACGTTTTTGTGCGGCCCGCTTTGGTTTTGTCAACACTGCAGAATAATCATCCATTCCAACTGATCAGCAGTGATGTGGAAAGGTGTCGATTGGAAATATTGTTACCGTATGCATTTTGATTTGGGAATGTCCACGAGCAGATGTGAAACACAAATATACAAATTGTTTCTCAAAAATACAGAACTTTACTCTAGTAATGTTTTTTTTTTTTTTAAATATACAACTTTTTTTGTCCAGAGTGTGACTTAATATTCCACATCATCTGAAATTATACGATTTTTTTCAAATATACTTTATTCTCATATTCTGACTTAAAAAATGTGACTAGTAGGAAATATTTCTTTTTTTTTTTTTATCGCAACCCGTGATTTTTGAAAATATACTTCAATCTTGTAATGTGACAGCTTTAAACTTTTTTGGCGGGAGTTTATTCTTGTGAAATTCAAATATACTTTTTCCAAACTATTCTGGTAACGTACAACTAAAAGAAATCCTTAACTTTAACTCAAATGTAAACTTTCTCATTTTGGATCTTCAACTGACCATTTTATTTTCAATAAATCGACAGTCTTACGCTCAGCTTGTCATGATGTGACGTCATCTTGTCATTTCTTCCCCTCTCAGTTTTTTCCCAGGCAGCTCATCATGACGCATTAGTGTTGCCTCCAAATGACCACTAGAGGTCGCCCTTTACCTAATCAGACAAATGACTAGATTTGAACAACTGTAACTGACTCGCACTCACCGAGTGTGACGAAAGTGCAAGAATGGAACAAAACAATCCTCTTTATTCTGACAGTTTTATTTGAAAAAAACAAACAAACCAGAAACTTTTTTTCTGTCACCAGCACATCCGGTTCTCTACGAGCAGGCGTGATCAAGTCAAACCTTGTGTCATTCCCAACCATTGAAAAAAAACAAACAAAAAAATTCATCTCAATGCGAAAGTAAAACCAGTTTACATTTTGACGGATGACTCGTCATCGAGGAATTGACCAAACGATTAATCCCTTCACAAATATCCGATATATACAGTCTATTGACACGTTGACGAGAATAATAATTATAACTTTAAATCTTAAAATGATTATTATGTACATGCTTCCCAGAAGCATATGCAAGCGTAAATGTCCTAGACATTGAATATTACAACAGCAACGTATTAAAACACAAACTGAGGTTTTCTGATATCAAAGTCAATTAAGTCTGACAATTTGGCAGGACAATTCCCAAAGAGTAAATATGCTCAACACCTATAAGATGTCCTCGTTTTGTTTTTTTGTGCAAATAAAGAGGAGCTCAACATTGTGATACACATTATATTCAACTGTGCCTTCGTTTTCGGGGCTTTCCACGTAGCTCTTTGACTTCACAACGACGGAAAAGGCTCAAGAGTTTCAGATTTTGGTCTCTGGACCGTCTGCGATGAGCGGCTGAAAGGAATTGCGGATGCGAGCGGCTTCCGCCGCGCAAAGGTGGCCGAAGGCTTTGTTGTACCATTCCGGAGTCCTTCCCCTGAAAACAAAAAAGCACTTTAGGTGCAATCCATTTATTAGATGCATTCGTTCAAGTATGGGGAGGGGCTTATCATCATCACGAGATACAGCAAGAATTGACGCCTTTTAGTGACCACTGAAATGATAACCGTCGCGATTGATTTTGGGTAAGAAGGAATGCACGCTAGACAATAAAATTCTTTATTCGATTTTTAGATTATGTTTCAGCACCGGTTAGTGATGGACTAAGTTAAGAATAAGAATTAGGTTGCCGTCATTATTGTAAGAAGAGAAACGCCATCGTAAGTCGCTAAGGACTGCCTTTCTCTCGTGAAAACATTTATTTCAATAAATCTCACTTACTTCAAATCCACTCTGCAAAGGTGAGTCAGCCTGGACTTTCCGGATCCGCAGGGCTCGAGCAGGTAATTGGACTCCAGGACAATAGCTCGTACCGCTCCGACGGGAGGACAATCCTCATGCTCGATTGAGACAGAAACTAGGGAACATGCGCCTTTGGGCAAATCTGTCCTCCAAGACCTTGGGGGGGAAAAAATGTGGCATTTTCGAAGTTTATAGCAAGTAAACTCCAACCATACTCAAATTTTCATTTGAAAATAACTACTTTTCTAAACAATCCAATCCAAAAGGAATTTGCATCATTATAGTTTTACAAGTATTTAGATTTTCTTAATATTGTTTACGTTTAATTTTTGGGTTCTTTTGCTCCCCTTCAAAAATAATTGTTTGAATAATCGTAATTTCAATTATGACTAAAATAATCGTGACTAATATTTTTTTCATAATCAATTAGCATCTGATGCAACGAGGACATTTATCTTTTCACTTATTTGTATGAAAAAAATCCTTTATCCTCTACAAAACAAAAATAATAATTTCTTTGCCAATGAATGGAGAACAATTAAATTCTGTTCCAATAACAAAAAAAAAAACCCTGACATGATGTGCGTTTCAAACTCACCTGAGAACCACAAAGTCTCGACTGGGATGAGGCGGCATCCGATTGAGGACGTACTGGAACACCTCCGTCTGCTTGTCCAACGTCTCGCACACTTTCCACTGCAGCAAGTCGCCATCCCACAGGTGGCGCTCCCGCAGCACGCGGTTCAGCACGACGGACGGCGGCGCTTCCACCTCAACGGACACCCGCCAGCGTCTCAGCGGGTTCCCGTCGCCCACCTGGACACACCAAACTCACGTGAGATGACACAGCAACCACACGACAAATCCGTCGCAAAATATCGAAAGCGCACCTTTTTGTAGTAGAGTTCCGTGTTATCTGCGCTGCTGCAGGACACCCAGAATTTGGATTTCTCACGAGCCTCCTTGAGCAAGTTTTCCAGTCTCCCCTCGACGTGGTTCTCGTGCGTCCCGTTCTCGTCCTCCAGCTGCTTGAAGAGCTCGTCAAACGTCGGCGCATGTAGGTTGGCCTCCACGTACGAATTGCGGGACTGGGTCACCATTTCGTGAGGGATCTAAATCGACAAATCAGAGCGGTTGTACGACCATCCGAGCTCGAGGACAAAACAGCAGACGGTCGGTCGTTGTACCTCAAAGAGACGGTTGCACTCTGTGATCATGTGAGCGAGACCTTGCGTGGCGGCTAAATTTTCATTCAGGTCCTTCTGGTCCGGCCTGCCACTCGCGTACTTCTTCTGCATTGCCCTGAGGGCGATGGCAACACAAAAGCTCATGAGGCCAAAGTGGGCATCTTGATGCAGTGCACACTCTATAAAGCGTGGCTTTGCTTGGCAGGACGCCTCTTTTGAAGCTTTTGTGCAACAACTTCATTGCGCTTCAAATTAGAGACCTTGGCCTTGTTTGTACACAGCATGATGTCATAAAACAGCCAGCTTCAAAAAGAGCGCCCCATCCTTTTAGAAAGAGTCATCCACTACACCCCCGCCCCCCCCGAAGGTTTAGAAAACGCTAACCTTTTTTTTAGGACTCTTTAAGAAGATAGTGAGGGAGGAGTTCATTGAACCCGATCGTATTTTGTGGACAAAGTGACACAATGGCGACATGTGGTAAGCATTTTTACCTTGGAGAAAGATTGTCTTTCTTGAGTATGTTGAGGTGGAAAAGCGAGGGCGCCAGGCACACGGCAATGTTCATGGGTGTCATCTGGTTTTCGTCCACCGAGGACGTCACGTCGCTCAGGAAACAAAGGAGAGTCTGCAGCACCTCTCGGTTTTCGTCCGACATCAACATAATGGCCGCCTGGACGGCCTGCAATCTTTGCTCCTTCGGTACATCTGAAATGTTCAAAAATGTTTCTTTTTATTGCCTTGTAAAAGAGCTGGATTAAAAAAAAAAATTCGATAAATCGATTTGAATCGATTTTCCTTTTCATAGTCTGATATCGATGATCGATACTTTTAAGTGGGCTTTTTTTCCCATAAATTGACTTGAGTTTACGCGTCACAAAATGTCAAATTGGTACCGTGTGAAATCCTCGTTTGAATCGAAAATCAATCAAAGTGAATCATGAATCGAATCGGGCCCTAGTGTGTCAAATCGACTCGATTTTTGTCATTTGAATCGAAAGCCAGCCCTCCTTCGTCGCGAATGTCCTTACATTGGTAGATATGCAGGAAGGTTTCCCCAAGCTTGCTGGTGAGCAGCGGCTCCGGTAGATCCCTGAAGAATTGCTTGACCATGTCTGCCACGTCGTAAGCCGATTGGTCGTCGTAGTTCACGTTGTCCGGGGAGCTTTCGTTCAACTGCCTCAGTGCTTGGATTCTGGATTTGACGCCCGATTTACGAAAGAGTCCCACCTAGCAATGAAAACAAGCACACGTTGATATCAGACGAGGACAGTCGACGGCGTGACGTGAGAGCGCATTATCGTTATACCGTCCGCCGATTGTGTCGTTGTTTGCGGAAACCATACACCCCTTTTATGTGCGTAAGATAAAGCCAATAAAGAGCGTGCGTTCTGGCTGACCTGGTCTAGACACTGACTCCTCAGGTACCGCAGGGCCTGCTGCAGGCCAAGGGGCAGTGGTTGTCCAGAACGCTGCACGTGAACTAGAAGAGGCACGCCAAAGACATTCTTATCCTTGTAGTCCGGCACCTTCATTCTCTTCATGAACTTCGGTACCGCCCTAGGAGGCACAAAAGCACATTTGAGTCAAGCCAAAGACAGAAGAGACATAAAGCTATCGTGAAGTGTCGGAGAGATGCCGACCAGGTCCAGCCGTGTTTGTTTGACAAGGAGTACTTTTCCATGATGGCAGTAAGACGGAGCAGAGAGAACTTCTGTAACAAACTCAGCTGGCCCGCCGACTGGTTGGTTATCTGCAACGATGCCACCGAGTGGCTGAGACGATTGGATATCTGAAAGCTGGGCCATCGTAAACTGGAGCAACGAAAGACAGCAAAGTCAGTCTTCGGCAAAAACGGCCCCGTGATCACTTCAACGCGAGGTCTTACCGATTGGGTCTTGTAAGGGAAGACCCCACCCCAGAGTCTCTCCTTTCCCCGAGTCTTGCCGCTTCAATGTCTGAAAGAGAGACGCCGTCTCCAGCGCTCGGCGTCGTCTGGCTTTCCGTCACAGAATCCGCCTCAAAGTCTAGCGTGATCTGACTTAAAGACTGAAGGCCGACGGAGTCGTCCGTTGTCCCGTCAACCCTCGACACCCCGTCCCCACCCGGCAGTACATTTTTGGACCAGTGGTCTACAATCTGCTGCAGACCACTGACGTGCATCAGGATGTCATCCAAGTGCGGAAACAGGTCTTCTTTCTCCAGATCGATGAGGTCGCCGGTGCTGGCGTAGAGATGAGAGCCAGGAACATTGTCGTAAACGCTAATGCGGCTTCCTCGAGAGGGGCACCGCGTGACCGGCCTGGCTTCCTGCCGGCACGAAAGGAGTGCCGAGTCCAGGTGCATGCTACCCGTGTGCCAGTTTACCGAGGCGCCGTTGGTGGGTGAAAGGCTTTCAATGGACAGCGCTTTGGGGAAGGTTCCTGGCTTGTGGTCAGTGGGAATATGGACCACCAGGTCCTCATAAGAGCAGAATTCGTTGATGCGGTTTTGTTCTGCGACTTGGTTGCCTGAGAAGATGTCGACGTCTTCCAAGTACATGCCGCTGCGCTTGTGGTCACTCCGGTAGAACTTGCGTTCTTCTTTAAGGCTGGGGGTGCTGCCTGCACTTCCGCCGGAATGGCTGCTACCTTCACTGCCGGACTGGGACGGAAAGTTATCGGACTGCAGTTCTGGAGCGCCGCCGTTTTCATTTAGGATGTCCACACACGGCAGCGTCTTGAGGACGCGGGCTTCCGGCGGAGGCACCGGCGAACTGATGACCAACGGCTTACGAGCCCTCGCAAGCGCCCCCCTGGAGCGCAGCGTCTCCATGCGTTTCAGGAAGTCTTTGGCACGGGTGCGACTGGTCTTGCCGTGCTTGCGAGGCAGCGAGCCGTAATGGCTGATGTCTTTTGCGATGTGAGACATGGTCAGCAACGTCAAGTCTGGCATGGCGACAGAATGCGAGCCGGTCCGGTTGGAAGCGTCCGAGTCCTCGGTGCCGAGACCTCGGGGACCGCTGCCCCCGCTGCTCTCGCTGTGTACCGACGATACTTCTGGCTCGCTGAGGTCCGTTAGAACACTTTCGCTGCTGGTTGTGGTTCTGAGAGGCTCGTTCTCGCCAGCGGACGGATCTAATCCTCGCTTCTCCAGAAAACAATCAACGTCCTGCAGCCTGGACCAGCGTCGGCTGCTCCATTCGAACGTCCATTTGTCACTAATGGCAAACAGGTCTTCCTCATCCGAGTCTTCGCTCTTGTGGAAGACACAAAACATCATCAAAACAGAAAATCGCAACACAGAACAATTTTAAGAGCGTGAATGAACAATTGATGTTGTATTTGAAGACAGAAAACGATATTGTGATGTCATATTGCTCAATATCGATATATATCAAATTATTATTTATTTATTTATTTTTTATTTGTTTATTTACTCTTGAAAACAAAAAAGGGAAAGGGGCTGAATTCCGATTAGTTCTATTTTAAAATGTAACATTTAACTTTCAAAATGAACTAGAAAAACCATTTTCTATTGCTATCAGCTCACTATCGCGATACATATCGATATCAAATTATCGTCACAGCCCAACTTGAGCGACTACACGAATGAAGACGCCACATCAATGAATGTACGCTCGTCTCATTTCTCCTTCGGATTGTCAGCGGGAATCCAATTTACGGGCTAATTGGGTTAGGCCGCCACGGATGAGATTACCGCCAGCGTATCATTATTACCAGGAAGGACAATGAGTGTGACCTGCAGGAGGAAGCGTCTGCTCGGACTTAATAACATTACGCAATCCGGAAAGAGTGATGCAACGCCACTCCTTTGAAAATTAACTGCCACAAATAGAGCAAGATGATGAAAATACCGTCGGCAAATTAAAAATGACAAAGAACATCCTGGCAATAGATCGGTCTGGAGATTTAAGAATGCAGTGTGGCTTCTTTTAAATAAAACGATGAATAATATAATAATTCCAAGCCTGGACATTTTGACATATTTAAAGTTTGAAAAACGTTTAAATAGCCTTGAGGTCAGGAGAAATCCTTATGAATTATTAAAATGATAATCCCGCTGAACACTTACTTTCTTCTTTGGGAGGTTCACATCAAGTTTCAAGGAGGCGCACTTATTTAAGGTGTTGAGTCGCCTAAAAGAAAAAAAAAAGCAAGACTACATCAGCATATGACAGGAAAATGCATTTCCTCATTTGGATTTCATTTTGTTCAGCAATATAATTAGCGCTCGACCTGGAAGAATCCAGATCCAACCGGAAATTCCGTTTGACAGTCGACACAAACGCAAAGTGATGATTTGGTATCTTTCATTGCGGAAACTTAAATTATTGATTGGTTCCTGCGATGTCGTTCACACTTTTGTGAAGTGAATTGCCGTGGAAGTGTCCCAAAAAAAAAAGCTCGGAACAGGAAACATGTGAACGGTACATCGTTACAGTTGGTCTTCTTTTGGGGAAACGGACGTCACTGTGGAAATTCCGAGCGCAACTTGCCTTTATAATCGCGTTTTGGAAATATGTTGCAGTTTCACTCCAAGACACAAGGAGTCGCTACGCCAGACATTTGATTTCTCTTTTTTTTTCTCCGGCATGCGTTGCCGACGTGCCGCGCGGCACAACACGCCGGTCACGTGACGCAAAGCGGCCACGGTCGCCCGCGAGTACGCACGAGTAGAAAGAGGCCTCAAAGCATAAGCGAGGTAAAGATTCAATACCCGATTCGATTCCGGATTTCGATTTGATTAAAAAAAAGGCAACAAAATGAATGAGTCATTTTAGAACCAAAAGATGTTTGCTTTTTTTTTTCTTGTTCCAAACACACACAGCGAGGCATACTTGAAGCAGTTTGAATTGATTTTCGATTCATGGTCATTTCCAGACGATAAGACGGTTGCGCCTTCTGTCTTAGCTAACGCGTTCGGTGTCGAACCTCTGCAAACTTGTGAATTTGCGCCTTGAGTCCAAAAGGCCTCAAGAGCTTTGAAAGCGGCTGCTAAAACAGGAGCCTTCTTTGCGAAATATCAAACGCGGCGACGCGCCATTTATTTTGGTCGCGCTAACAAGACTTTAGCGGGAATGTCTCCCTCCAAATGTTGTCATAGCGATGGCGAGAAGGCTGGAATGGCACAGCCGTTGGAAGCGTTTCCGCTGGTGTTCCATTTGTCCCCGTGGCCACTTTGGAATTTAGATGAGTCGCTTCAGGGCCGTTTGGAGTCACAGGATGTCGAGCGCTGCGAAGCGCCCTCGCACTCCCCCGGCTTTTTCCTCTCTTCATTGTTGCTATGGTTACTGTGGCGACCCAAATGCTTTTTTTTTTTTCTAGACTTCTTGGAAAAGAAGCTCTTTCCACTGACGTAATGGAGCGATATTCAACCAGTTTTTTATGGCTTCATGCACGTTGACGTGAAAAAAGAAAAAGTCAGTGCAGTTAGGCCGGGTCGCTCTCTTTTGTTTGTATTCGCACTCTGGCTGCTCACGGTTAGTTTTCCAAGCACAACCACATTTAGTTTAGTGATAGACGATTATCAGCTGGGCCAATTATCGGGGCCGATATTTGGCATTTTTCCGATTATTGGCATCAGCTTTTTATTTTTTTAAATTGATGCTGGTTTCTTTTGGCTGTCTGCTTCTCTCTCTCTCTGCTGTGCTGGTGGCCCTGCCTGCAGAAGCAGATTGGCCCACCCACAGCACCATCTGATTGGATCATTGTAGTAGCCAATCAGCCTTTGCCTGTTTGCTTTTTCACTTCACCACGGGAGAGGTCCCGGAAGGTAAGGCAACAGAAATTTTGAGTCTACTACAACTCACAACTAATAGAAAACGATTTGCCAAAGTAAACTTGTTTGATAAACATGAACTTAAAGGCATCAAAATGAAGTTAAGTCTTGGAGTGTTTATTGTTCAAAATCTTTGACGCCATTTTACCGCTTTTTTCAACAAATGGCTTCAAATATCGGTTATCGGCCTCCATGACCATAAATAATTGTTATCGGCCCTGGAAAAAAAAAATATATATCGGTCTATCGCTAATTTCGATGTCTTTTTACCTGCAAAGCGGCTCAACAAGATCTTTGTCCAGGAAGTCATGGTCTCGTTTGACGGGGCTGATGTCAATGGGGAACTGCGAATCTTGAAGGCGAAGAAGACAATCGGGTTAAAAGAAGTCTTTTTGTGTATCGACAGACGGCAAACGCGAAGACGGGGGGGACGCCGACACTCGTGTCGCATTTCATGCTCATGAGAGTGGACAGAATTTGTGTGTGGAACAGCGTTGCGGCTTGCGCGTAGCGCGCGTGGTGCGGCTTGATCTCGCTTACATAACTCGGTGGAGCGCATCCAGAATCTCCCAGTCGAACATTCCGCTGCATTCATGTCAAGTCATTAAGTTTGTCATGAAAAGCACAACCGGCAGGCAGCGAAACAAGGCTCGGCCTGTTCGTCACGCTTTTTCCGCTTTTGTGGCGGCGGCGTTACATCTCAAGAATGGATTTGCAATTTGTTCGAGGCCCGATGCAGCGACAAAGAAACTCGCTTTTAAAAGACGCAAAACGATTTGCTGTCATGAAACGTTGCGGTTTCGCCTCCAGACAAATAAACAAAGAGGTCTGATTAACTCGTTCACAAACGCACACAAAAAAAAAAAATCAATCAATCAATCAATCTGCTACATGGTGTTGCTGTGGCAGAGCAGATGTGGTCCTCGTCTTGTCTCGTTTGGTCGTCTCCGGACTATCTGGCCAACTTCAATGAGCGTGACGACGTACGCGACTGATGAATGCACGGAATTGTTCTGTGCCTGCGTCTCCTAAAAAGGCGCCATTGACAGCTTGTGAACGGCGCTTTGTTGTTTCACGGCCACTAAAACGGCCGAAAATAAAATCTCTGCTGGGCTTATTTTGCTTTCCGATCCTCTTTAACCCAACAGAATTGTTTTTCTACTTGGGAGTTTGGAGCACATTTACCTTCAAAGAGTTGAGCGTACTGGGGAAATCCGGCGGCCCGCAGCCAGTCGCACGCCTCCTTCGCCTCGACTTCTGCAAACACAGGACAGAAGAAGATTTTTATTTATTCATTTCTTTCATGAATTCGATTCAAGTCCTAAAATGTTTCATTTGTTTGTACTAAAGCAATTCCAACTGCAGGACATCAATTTCTAGTGAGTTTTATTATGCTTGGCTGCTGATTCTGATGGTGTGCGGATCAGTGCATGTGGCGCATGCAGCGGACACCTCCACGCTGACAACTTCAACTTCATGCGTGATATTCGTTAGTTGCTTGAAAACGGCCCGTCTTCACCCAGCCTGGCCTCCAAGTCATGGCCGGCGGAAGGGATTATCATTTCAACGTACCGAACTGTCCGTTGACCAAAATAGTCAGCTCGCAAACGATTTACTGAGTTGCGTAGTTTGACATTTGACGGGTGCACTGTCACCATTTGCATCGCAGCGATTCAAAAATCAATTTTCCATCAATGTGCCCCAAGTGAAACCGCAAAGTGAGATCAGTTTCATTCTGACTTGAGCCAATGACGCATCGCTCACGGCTGGAAAAGCCTTGCTTGACTTCTCCAGACGTGAGGCCTTGGCGGGGGTTAGGGGGGGGTTCTGTTTGACTGAAACCCCAACGTGCTTGATTGTTGGAAGATGGCTGAGTCGCGACCTTGCCGGTCAGCCGGCCTGACTCAAATTCTCCCGACTCTTTCACATGAGTCTTGTATAAATCACCAAGCACGTCTTTTTCCTCTTTTTATTTTTAGTTAAATAGGAAAGTAGTACATTGTTGTCAAGGGAGCATGTTGAAGTAATACAACTTGACAGAGAGACAAACTTTTTACGCCGCTAAATTTAGCCTGGGTCGTTAGCGGAAGAAGTTCTGAGATTTTGGCCATGCACATGTGGGCGTGCAATTCAGTTTTCAAATTGTCATCATCATTAACTCCCATTGACGGCTAAACACGTCAAAGATCCTTTTTTTTTTATTACTTGGAGTGAGTTAATATAAACAATTTTTTGGGAGGGGCGCAGTCTTTTTTTTTTTTCTTTTGCAATTTGTGACGGTTCAGTCGCTATCCCCGAGCATAGCAGGAGGTTGCCGTAATCAATACAATGATCGAGTCATTATCAGCAAGTATTGGCTTGCGGCCCAAAACGTGTCAAAGGGCAGCATTTTGCTTCCCACAAAACAATTTCCCGCGGATCGTGTTGTTAAACTTCACCAGGATGATGCGAGTGTTACTCCTAACTCGCTTTGAAACGCGCGTCGCACAAGTCGTGGCAAAACAATATGAAGACATCAAGCGGAGATGACCCTGCCGCTGCGGCTGCTGTTGACGTGGCAACCAAACAAACTGTTGGCACCTTCCCATTAATGCTAACAGATATTTACTGCCGCTGGTGAGAAACCCGACACGACCGTGTCAGAGGGCATTCGGCATTCACGGAATGGATAACAAACCAGTTTCGAAAATGACAACCATCCATCTGAGTAACATATTTATAAAAAAAAAAGAAAAAAAAAAAAGTGCCACCACCAAGAACATTTAAGTCTGCATGTAGCAGAATATTCTAATTCAGCAGCCACGGTCACATTATGCAGTTTGAACATTTAATTCATATTTTTGCGTACCACTAGAGGGAGCATTAGAAGAAAAATTAAATTACTAAATTAAAAATGCTGAAAAACGAAATATTGATCAGCAGTCCAAAAACATCGATTTGTTTTTATCTGATTTCACCGAATCACAAATGTTTCTTGTTTACAATTTTTATCGAATTTCCTCCAATATGCGTAGTAAGAGCAGATTCCACAGCACAAAATTCATTTTCCTTCATGAGGTCATTCTTACCACCCACCGAAAAAAAAAACATATTTAAAAATTTGAGATCCTTAAAGTGAGAATCGGGAATGTCATGAAACCGTTATTTTCCATCCTCTCATGAGCCGAGGCAAAAAAAAACATCTCAGAAAACAAATAGCCACAAAGAGTCGAACACAATGACAATCTTGTCTCAAATTACTCATCAATGTCCTTTGTGTGAAATCGGAGACTTTGGAATTGAACGCAAAGGTCAACCCTTGCAGCAATTGAAGACGCAAAACACAGAAATGTTCAATCATAATTTCCGTGGATACAAATATTAATTGTTCATTTTGGCTTCAAGTGTTGTGCCTGTCACTATACATCGCCGGCAGAAATGGACAAACACAGATTCATTTTTTGCACGAAATACATTTTCGCTCCAATGAAGTGAAATGGAATCCTTTCCCGCCAGTTTGCTTACCGATGCCACCTGGAATCCGAAACCAAGTCAAATCTCACATCCACGGATCACGCCGCTGACATTTCAGCCTGCTGTCACGAAAGGACTGAAACTCGATCGGCGGCCATTCAGCCCAAAATATCGCTCGCTCTCCTGCGAACAAACTCGGGACTCACCTGCGTTGCTTCACACGCGTGTGTGACGTCGGACAAATCAATGAAAAGTGACTTTGCTCTCCGGCCCTGACCAACAACTGAATCAATATTAGCAGTTCCCCCCACCTCCGCGTCTGTCCTTGGAACACTTCAAAAAAAAAAAAAAAAAAAGTCCTCTATTTACCGCGTCAACACGTCGCCAACGTGTGTCGCCTTCACACCTGCATCAGCAGGAGGTCGAAAGCTTCTGTTCAGCCTCGACTCCCTCCCAGGTGGTTCACATCTCGTCCCGTATTGTTTCCAGCCATCAGTCAGGTCGCCCCACAGCGCCCCCCCCACCCCACAGCGCCCCCCCTTCCCCTCCAAAGTAACACGAGCTGGGAATTCCTCCGTGTTTGGCATTCTGTAACGCAACACGGAGACATTCTGTCCTCTCATCCTCTCTCCGAGGAAATCTCTCATGGTTAAAAAGGCTGGGGCGGGCATGATGCCAAAGAATGAGAGCTTGTTTGCGCTCACAACCTGTGTACAGTCTCGAGTTACGTGTCCGTAAAAAAAATAAATAAATAAAAAAAGGAAGCCAAGACGTGAACTCATTTGGACGAGACACAATAAGTCGAGGTGAGTCGTGCTAAAGAGTCCGAGGCGGACGCAAGAGCGACTCGCTTTCTTGTTTTTGTATGCAACATGATTTTGAAATTGGACGTGTGCGATGAGCTTCGAGGTCAAAGTTTGGCTGAACAGTCACAAACAATGGCCAAAATAGGACTTTTACTGTAAATGGCCGACGAAGCAACGAGAAGAACGCAACATCCAATGTTAATATGTGCGCTATCTTAAAGGGGAAGTCACGCCTAAAAAAAATTCTTTGGAATAATAGGTTCTGTGCGTCTGCACGAATCTGAACGTAGAATTCTGATTTATATTTGCGGAATATGAATTAAGGAGTAAAATATGCCCGTTTTTAGCCAACTCTGAGGGCGGCCATTTTGTCACTTATGTTTTCAAAGAAAGTTTCTGCTCTGCTTCTCTTTGTAATTTTTGTGCCGCTTCTCACTCAATATGAGACGTATCGTGAATAAAGTTTGAGCTCCTCCTCCTGATATGAAAGTAGGTTTTAGCTAAAATGTCCGTTTTGATTCCACTTCCTGATAATCGAGCCACAGAAAAGAATCATAAGTACAGTAAATTATTTGTGAAGAACACTTCCAGGCTGTAAAAAATAAAAATATCCAGTTCAGCTCTAACTGAACATCCCTTTATGTGCCGTGTGGCCACATATTCTTTCGCCAATGAGCAAACTAGTTCCTTACGTGCCACTTGTAACCTCCAAATGTCATCGTGAATCGACTTGTCTCGGCCAAGTCATGTGACTGATTTGAGATCAATCAGTACCATGGTGACGATTAACATTTCAGTTGTAAAACATCCTTTTAAGTTGAAAATGAATTTTATGAAAAGAAGACGAACCCTACAAGCCAGTACGGGGGGAGGGGGGGGTCCTTATTTATGAGGGAGACATAATCCAAATATTTTTACCACCCCCCCCTTTTATTTAACCTGGTATAAAATAAATAAATAAATAATTGAAATTAAACATCTGATTTCCAAGAGTGACCTGGCACTAACCCCTGCTAGCGCACCAGTAGGGTCATAATTACAGTAACCGTATTTTCTGGGCTATAAGGCGCACCCGCATATAAGCCGCAGTTTTCTACGTTGCAAAAAAACAGAACATTTTTATTTAGCATATTTTCTGAACTATAGAGCGCCCCCTACTGATGAAAGAAAAATCCACAGAAAAGCCGCACCGTTGTATGGTTCAAAATCGAGGAAAAAAATAGCGACTTATGGTCCAGAAAATACAGTATTTGTACAGAAAGCGTTTGTCGGACCGTCGTAAACCGCCGACCCGCGTCCCCTCGCCCGTTTTTCGTGTACTCACGGGAAATTTTCATCATACAGCCAGTCTGCTTCCTATGTCCGTCGAGGCCCTGGCGATTCCGAAGTCAGAGCATCTTTTCTTCCCACGCCGGGCTGCATTCCTGCTCGCTCTCAGCGCAGCTTGGGAGTTTGAACGGAGATCCTTCTCCTTTTTCTCTTGCTGTCTCAACCCCCCCCCCTCCCATCACCACCAAAGGCCCGTACGGCCCCACACTAAATATTTCCTTCAACCCACCCCCTTTTCTGTGACAGACTCCCATCCCCTTTTCTGCTCCGTGAGCCCAACCCACCTCCTACCCAACGGTGCCCGAAACAATTTTCGTGCAACCCACTCGCCACGGAATTCAAGGGCCCCAACATCCAGCCACCCCCCCGCGCGGATCTTTTCAGTGTTTTCTCATCAGATGACATCATCATGTCTTTGTGTCTTGTGAGTGTTTATTATTTGAAAATTGAACTCATTGTGGTTTTTGCCAGGTACAGATGTTCTTGGGGGGGGTGGGGGGGGGACTGTATCAACTGTTGGGTTGGCTGAGAGAGAGCGGAAAAAAGTCTGACAAAGTGTCAGCCGCTGTGAGTCACACTTGGTCGTCTGCCTAACCTGTCTGGAAGGCGTCCACGGATGAAAGGATGCGTGTTATCGGTGTCATCGGAGAGAGCGCGATGACTTTTTTGCGACAAAGCGCACACGGTCGCTAAGACAGCTGCATAACTCCTGACTTGACTCGTCTCTCACAATGTCTTTGGAGCATTTATGGCCGTCACAAAATGTTGCTACCGACGACGACAACAACACAAGATTGTCCTGAAATAATGTTCGATCGCTAATGAACTCATTCACTGCCATTGACGGCTAAAGACGTCAAAAATCCATTTTCTTTCCTCGGCTGGTCGCGAATGAGCGAAGAGCGCTAAATGGGACAAGAACATGTAAATATGAGGAGATGTCCTGTCAACTATTAATTCTTTCAACATGCGCAGCACATGTGATTACATAAGACATCCTCGGCCATTCCACAGTTTCCTGTAACATAAGAACATTTTCCAGATGTATCCCTCCAAAAAAATCTCGTGAGCCTATCTGCCATTTCACTCTTGTAAAACACAAGTGGCGGAGCCTTATAAAGCCCGGCGTGCAGACAGAATGACGGAGGCGCTCCACATTAGTGGCCCTTTAAAAGTAAATACTTGCCGCGTTAAAAGCCCTCGAAAACAAACCGCTCGGCTTTATACGCGCTATAACCGCGCAGACTCTTGGAAAATGTGTCTTTGCCCGTACCACGCTCAACCCCGCCTCCCCTCCCCCTCGCACTAGGGCGCCCGAGTGAATCACCAAGACGAGACTTGAAAAAAAAAAAAATTATATATATTTTTTTTTAAGTGCGGTTATGAATACAATGTATTTCTAATTACAACTCTGTTGGTAAGAAAAAAATGTGGTCCCTCCCGCCACACTGAGAAGCAAGAGTGAATCACTCAGACAAGGTTTGAAAATAGACCTGCCCCCCCCAAAAACAAAAATCAGACTGTGAGTGTCTGTATCAAAAACACCTGGAGGGTAAAAAAAAAAAAACAAGGAGGAGGAGGAGAATTTGCCAGCAAAGAGGTGTCGTCACGCTCGGGGCCAAGCTGAGGACTGTCTACCGTCTTTATGATGCTAATTTGCACACAGACATGCTGAGCAGTCAGCCGACAGTTTTTTGGGGAAAAAAATCTGATTGTTTTCACTAAATTTTGGTTTGAAAAAAACTAACAATTGATGTTCTTAAGAAAAATCTTTTTGATTGTTATTAAATATTGTACTTCTTAAACAGTACTACCAATGGTAATTTTTTTTCAAAATAAATGTGACTGTAAAGACAGCAAAATCTTTCAAATAATAAAAAAAAAAATCATGGTTTTCATTTTTTTTTTTTTTAAATCAAGACTACTTAGAAGTAATAGTTGTGACTTTTTAAGATGATAAAAACAATAATAATGGATTCTATAAAAATATATGGATTTTTTTAAATAAAAAAAATCTGGAGTTTTTTTTAAAATAAAGCATCACAATTTTAATGAGATGAGTAAAAACCAAATTGAACGTTTTACTTTTTTTTTTTTTGCCGGAGTGAAAGTCACAGCATGACAGCAAATACGCTTCTTCTATGACAAAATGACAAAATGGCAACTTCATCTGTGTCTTTGAGAAATCTGTAAAAAAATTAATTAAATAATTAAGAAACATCTATCTCCGTTTGTTGGACTTCCATTGAATGAAACTTGAAGTTAAATCAACACTGACGCGTCGTTGCCACCAAACACAATGCTTCAATCATCCGTCGGCGCCAAAGTGACTAACAGTCAACGGCAGGCCACAAATTACACAGAACCCACGTTGAATCACCCGCAGACTTCCTGAAGCCTCATTTGATTTTGCTGGGGGGTGAGACGACCCCCGTTGCTCCGTCGCGGCCCAATAGCGAGATCGGCGCACGCTGCCGCCGGTGAGCATCCGGACTTCGTACGCGCTCAGGAAAAAGTTGCCGATTCGTGACCACGAATTTCAATGGAGGTCTCACCTCCTCTCCTTTGAAACCTTAGCCGCGCTAAACGAGAAACCAGAGCTATCCCAACGACGTTATTTGCGCCCAAGTCCGAGTTCGAGTCCAAGTCAGTGGTTTTTAAGTAGCTTTTGAGCCCGAGTCTCGATCCGAATCCTTGGCAACAAGACATCGCAAAGAAATAGAGCGCCTCATCCCGCCATGATAGATTTTTTTTTCATCTGGAACTTAAATCAACAGTGGTTCAAATTAAGTAAACAATAAAATATTTTATTTTGACTACAAAAAAAAACAAAAAAAAAACCTCCATTTGAATCGTTGAGAGCGAGGAGCAGCTTGCCAAATTGCCCCACTTTGACTTTCCGGGCCAAGCGTGCTGATATGACGCAGAGGCTTTTTTCCGACTTGCGGCAGAGCATTTTGATGGGCATCTCAAAGAAGGATTTTGTTGTCATTAGTGATTTAAAAAAAAAAAAAAAAAACATCACGTGGGGATTTTGCGGCTTCCACTGGAGCGATCCGAGCCGGTGTTGATCTTTGCGGCCTTATCGCCGCGCCGCTTTTTCACGATTGTCTTTTGTCCATTGATGAATAAATAACCGTGAGTAGGTGGAAGACGCAGTGCGGGCTGGACAGTGGCTCACTGTGTCATGTTTTTCCCCTTGGAGCCTTTGTCCATTGTGAAGATGGCTCAGCCTCTTTCCTGCAAATGCCGTCAAAGGCGGCATTCCGGTTTCGCCGCTATTTGCACACGCGTGTACGGTGACGGCGTGAAACGAAGCGCTTGAGTGATTTGGTACGAAAAAGCCTCGACAACTTTACATTGAGGGGCTGCCGCATGGCTAATCGCCGCGAGTCACATGACTTCCATACGTGGAATTTTAAACCCACACATGCTCGAAACAAAGGGGACGGTGACCCCCGCTTATTTGCGCTTCACTATTCACGATTTGTTTTAAGAGCAATTTGTTATTATTTTTTTTTATGTTTCATTTTAGTCTAGTTTTTATTAGTTTTAGGATTAGTTTTACTTTTTAATTCAGTTTTGAGCTTGGTCAGGGAACAAATTAAACTTTCATGTTTTTCAAAGAGTAGTTATTCAAATATATGACTTGTATCGAAGTAGTAATACTTGAAAATAAATTAAAGACTGATAAAAGTAGAAGTACGGTTTCATCTCTTGTTCTTAAGTAAAAGCAAAAAAGGCCAAATGATCTTTTTCCGTCAAATACAACAGAAACTGGCACAACAAAAAGTCTCACGGATGAGTCGTCCGTTTTTTAACTTGGACAGCGCTCGCTAGCTACCATCAGCTTCGCTTTTTTGCAATCAAACGTGTTCCCATAGCTTTATTAAAACCGTGAACCAAAAAAGAAATGCTCAGCCAACAACAACAGAAAAAAGCGCCACATCTGAATTTGATCCTTTTTCAGGTTGGACCCCATTTTATTTTTCGAACACGTGCTTTTCAGACCGCTAACGAATCCTACTTGGAACCCACAAGAAGAAATTCAAATGACCCCAAAAGTTCAGTCAATCAAGACCTCAATGATTTTGCAGATGACTTGACCGCTGAAAAAGAAAAAAGAAAACAATTATTAAGTTCAGTAACTACTGTAAATATTTTTATTTTTACTTGTTACTTCCCACCACTGGCTATGACTCATCTCAACACTCAAACTTGAGCTAGCAAGCGAGCTCCGGCACTTTTGGAACGGCCCAGCGAGGGCGTCTGCGCCAAGCAACATTCTCGAGTTCCCGAGCGTGATCCTGATGTCCCCTCACGTCTTATCTACTGTGAAGAACGACAGGCGGCGAGCCCGCGTTGTCGCCTGACGCTGTTTTCCCGCTCGTAATAACACGCTTTCGCATCTGCCCTCCCTCCCTCGCTCCCTCCTTCTGATTGCGTGTACAAACACTGTCATTTGCTTTTCCCAGACAGCCGCATAACACAGCTGTCAATTACCGGCACGGCAGAGACTGCGCAAAATACGGATTGTGCTTTAACCACTTGTCCACTAGGTGGCAGCACCAAACTTGACAACATCCAGCCACCAGCAGTTCACACGCTTGCCAGTGGACGTTCAATTTCAATTCATATTTTGAGCTGGTATTTTGCCAAATTGCTTTTTTCTAACCATCAGGACAAAGAAAGTGAGCGCCGAGACGCAAAAGTGAATGAAAATTGTTCACTGAATTAAAGCTTGAAATTAGAGCAGAACTTGAGTGCGGTGTGAAGCACTCAAATAATACATGTTTATTTATTTGTTTGGGATTTTTCATGCAAACATCTTCAGTGTACGGTTTGGCGCCGGACACAGCACAGCAAGAGCCAAGCAGGGTAAAAAAAAATAAAATAAAAAAAAAACACTCCCAAAAAAGAAGCGCCTCTCCATTAGGTCCATCTCATTTGGAGCAAGTCCCAGAGGGGACAGCGTGGGGTCGCCTCCTTCTTTCGGGAAGAGTCAAGAGGGGAGCCGGAGGTGGTGGTGGGAGGGGGCGACAACATCACAACAAGGGCCCCCACCGTGAGAAAGCTCTCTCAGGAACTCCACCATAAAAGCGCTCCCTCGCTTAATTAACGGCCACAAGACATGTGCGCAAATGTTTGTCTCGACCACTAGGGGGCGCCCAAGCTCAAGAGGAATTAGCAGAACAGTGCCTTGACTGAAGAGTTGAGAGTCTGCTGTGACCCCAAATGAAAATTTACTCCTGTGAGGCGGACGTGGAAACCAGTCCTCCGCCATGCATTAAATTCAACCACTATTTGTTTTCAGATTTCTTAATGTAGGAAGTAAAAAGTCATCAGAAAGACAAATAGTCACAGAAAGTGCAAATACCTGAAAGTGTAGTACAGTGCAATAGCGCCATATTTGTACTTAGTTACTTTCCACCACTGGAGATAAGCCAGCGCAAGAAACAATCTAGGCTGTTGCTGTGTAAGATAACCACACGCTGAGAAAAATATGGAGCTGACAGAATTTAGGCCAAAAGGAGGTAGGAAGGTCAGCAACTCGAGCATTTCCTAATCTTTGGAATGGAGCACACACACACACACACACGCAGTGTACCTGATGTGTTCCAGTTAATGTGTGACCATGCGCTTGTGTTGCGGTGCAGACGGAGGCATTTGCGAAATGCGCACTCGAGTCAATGATTAGTCAGGCTGTTGCTGCTGCTGCAGCTGCTGCACATGTTGAGCTGTCAACACGCAAGTTGCGCTGAACTGTGCGAAAGGACTGCGCTAAGGTTGCCACCTAGAGGCACAAACCAGGAATCAACCCCTTCGGAGGTCTTTTGCAGCTTTGGAAGGTGCATGGACACTCGCCGGACGCTTGATTAGGTACACGTTGACCTGCTAATGGTGATCAAGTTGATGATTATTGTGAGGATTTTAGATCATCGCAACTTTCATGACTACAATCCCAGGGTGCTTCTAAAAGTTGGACCTGAACAAGTAAAGCCAAATATGTAGCAATGCAAACGACAAAGTATCTGGTGAGGTTGCCTCGGTGCGACATTATCAAAAGTGCTATTTGATGGAGATGGGCAAAAAAAAAAAAAAGAGCAAGCAGTAAAGAAGAGCTTTGACAGCTTTAATGAACCCGTTTCCTCTTGGCAGTTGTTGGAAAAATGCTGCTCAAAACCCTCTCGCACAAGCAGAGAGAAAATCCAAAAGGTTGCCGTGACTAACTTACTTAGTTGGTGTCAATTCAAATTTACAGCCCGTGGGGGAACCCCCAAAAAAAAAAAAAAAAAAGAAGCGGGAGCTCATGCATTTGAAGTACGGAAATGCCAACGGCAGACAAGCTAATCACATTGTCAAAATGGCTTCTTTTTTTTTTTTTAAACTCCCAGGCTCGATTTACGACGCATCTGAAGGCAGCAAATAAAAATCTGCATGACAACAATGAGCGCATAAAGCCCCCCGTTCATGAATAAAAGATGAACAGGCTCTTGCGAAGCAAGCAAACAACAACAATGCTGCCTCGTCGCCGGGTTCCGTATTACAGTATTTGTGTCGCTTGCCAGCAAACCATTGAGGAAAATTCTTGAGAGGGAGAGGAAAGCCTTCCAAGTACTTCCCGCCCAAAGACCCAAATGGAGCGCCAAACTGGCACCAACTTCTATCAAGCTCGAGTGTTTCTCAAGTTGGACCTCCAAGAGGCAACACAATAATATATTTGGTAGCGCCCCCTGGAGGAAAAAAAAAACCATTTGGACGTAGCTATGTTGTATGTTATAAGTGTCATGTGATGTCTATTAGGAACTGGGCGCTGTCGCCATCTTGTGGCATCAACAGGCAATTACAATTACTGTCGACATCTTAGACGACTGATTATTTATGACTTTAAAATGGCTTGTTTATTTTTTTTTTAATGACAAATGCAGACAAGGCTTGGCTGGAATTTGGCGTTGGGAGGAGGAGGCGTGGGGGGGGTGTACATAACTGTACGCTCCCTTCTCACCACTCACTCACTTTCAACCTGCTGTGTCAACAGAAGGCTGGAATGCAGGAGTCGCCGCCGCCACCGCCGCTATTTATGCAGATCGGCGTGCGCCAACTCTACACAGCGCCGCAGTCGCGCTCTTCAAATACTCGCCGCTATCTCTTTGTAATTTCATTTGTGAGATGTAGTACCCCTCCCTGCCATCGGTGGCGCTAGTCACTGATGGTGACGTACAATAATGGCGTTTTTTTGGGAATGTCTTTGCGCTCTTTTTTGGACACCAAAAACGAAAATGAGCACAAACGCCAACTCCAAAAACGAGAATGAGCACAAGTGCGAGTTCCACTTCAAATTAAAGCACTTCTCCACTCCAGAGCAAACCCGAAATTGAGGGTTTGCCATTGAAACCAGACGTGTGTGATCCGAAAGCGTTTGGGCTTTACATGCCAGCACATGCCCCGACAACGTCAAATTGGAACATTTTCTCGTTAAAAAAAAAAAAAAAAGTCCCGCGTAGCCAACATGGCGGGGAAACGCGTGCGGCGTCGGACGAAGCGGACCTGCTGAGCGTGACTGGAAAGAATGCTGCCATATGGACAAAAGTATTGGGACGCATTCCGCTGACAGGACGGGAGGACGTCAGACAAATGTGGGCCTCGTCGGCCAATTTCCATTTTGAAGTGATGACAACTTGCACCAGATAAACCCAACGATGAGAAAAAAAAAAAAAGAATCCGCAGTCGAACAAGTCCACGGTAAGCACTGCTTGCGTGCAGAAAGTGTCACGAAAACAGCGTTCACTCCTCTCACCAGAAATTGATGATCGGTCAACTTGCGCAAGAAAAATGAACAGAAGAAACCAAAATAATGCGCAATGAAAAAAGTCATCAACAACACGTACAAATAAGGCGATGACTCGTCTAAGCGGTTTTGAATAATCACTGCCAACTTGACATGACAAATAAACGGAATGACGGGAAATCATCTACAAAGTCCCCCCCCAAAAAAATTTAAAAAAAAACATTCTTAGAAATCGGCGACAACAACATGCAGGATAAACGCCACCTTGCACAACACAAACAAAAAAAAAAATTCAAAGTTTAAGACAAGCACCACAAAATCTAAAAATCTCCATTTCATGCATTCTGCATGTAGAAAAATAAAACACTCCTCTCGCCAAATATTTGTGCAATCTCCTCCCCGTCTCTGACAAGCAACTTTTTCTTTTCTCTCTTCTGTTTACCTCCGTAAAACTCCAGGTGAACGTAAAGACTCGAGTCACGAAAGGCGCGTCGGATGCTCGTCCAGTCGTCAGGGCTCCGTCCGGATCTCATCGGTGTTTACGCCCGGCGACTTCGCACTTCGTTACATAACGCCGACTTATCGGCCTCGCTATTGTCAGTCAATAAGAATTATTTACTGCGCCCGCAAAACCCGCTTATTGGCTGAAGGTCAAGTTTGTTGGCACACACGCGCACACACCCCCACGCGCACACGCACACGAGACTGCAGGCGCACACACACGCGCACACACGAGACTGCAGGCGACCTTTTGCCAGAGACAATCAGACGATGTGGAAAGGAACACAACAAGGACTCGGCCTTCATTCCTTCTCATGCTCCCTCCCCGCTAAGCTCGGCGAACACGGCGAGAATGAAGCACGTGTTAACGCTCAGGATTTAAAGTCGTACTGAGTGAGTGTTGGACAAGCTCGCTTCTCTCGAAAGGTCCGTCTTGAAAATGGCCTCGCGAGTGTAAATTCCCTCCTTTGGCCGTTGTGGTTCAAAAAAGCAAAAATATATTTTAGATTTTCGAACGGTTACGACTTTCGGGTGTGTTGATTCCACTTAGCACAAGTGAGTATCCAATCACAAAACGTGTCACCTTCAACGTGAGGCCAGCAAGAAGGCCTGACCGTCATCAACTCGGGATCTGATCGGCTATCGCAGCCGTCTAAAACCCTCCCGCACTCACGCCAAACAGACGCCCGCACGATTGTATCTGAAGGCCTCGGACGAATCGTGCATGTTACTGGTATTATGAAATCTGCCCGGCAACACGAACGAGCTGAATTCTGATTGGACAAAAACACTCACCTCTAACACGACAACACTAGGATATAATATGACAATGTGAAGAATATGATCTTTTTTTCTTGACTATGTTAGGCCAGCAGAGAAGGCCTTGCAGGCCTTGACCGCCCACCGCTGCTCTCATTTTATGTTGTTCGAAGCTCACAGGGCAAGTTTGAAACGATCATCATATTCAATCCGCTTTAAGGTACGAGCGCCTCATCGCCTGCCAGGTGGCGGCGAGGCCGAACCGTCTGCCGATGAGGCACATCTCAGGCAAAAGATTGATCTGACTTCAGCTTTGACCGCCCGCCGCCGCCAAAATTGTTGTAACCCTCGACACAGTGAAGAAAAACATTTCTTCTTGATTTGGAAGCAGGATCATGACACGTTACAGGATGTGAGTAGAACGGCAACGACGCAAGTGGAAAATAGAAATAATACGCATCATATAGTCCACAAGATGGGAATTTGTTTTTTGGCTCCGCAGTTCTCCTGAAAACATTCAACCGATACTAGCCAGGACTTTCGAGCAACAAACGACTGAAGCCGACTTGCAAAAACTAAACGTGACAATGGTCAAACAGTAGCCCAACATTATCCATGTGGGACCGATTCACAGAATTCCGTCACTGTGGTTTTCCTGCCACCACCATGCTGCCCCCCCCCTTCCTACCTCCAGCAATCCTCTTGAGGAGCTGCTGCCTTGCAATGATCCGTCCCAGCCTGTAGCCGGAGCGCCGACGGTGGTGGTCCATCCTCAGGTAGATGTCCCGGCTCTCCGGGGTCATGCTTCCCAGACACTCGCTGCCCGAGGACTCCCGGAGGTCTCGAAACATGTCCAAAGAGTGGGAAAAAAATGCCGAGCACCGGCTAAAACAAGCCCACGAGAGTGCCCGGGACTCTTCACACAGAGGCGCAAAAATCCTCGAGTGAGCCGAGTGGGACGGCCCAAACGTGTGGGGGGCGGGAGCGGTCACGTGACCCGACGGAAGGGCCAATGGCGCGGCGGCTGGGGGAGTCCGGCCCACCTTGCAGAGCTCAATCCAGCGTTTGTGTGAAGGCCCGTCAGCACGGGAGGGAAATATAAATACCGCCGGAATGCCGAGCGAGTGACTAAGAAGTGCAGTCGGGTGTGGGAGTGCTTATAAAAATAGCGCTTGTGTTTTGTTTTGTTGTTTTTTTTTTTTTTATTTAGAATCCGCCCTGCTCCAGAACAACTCATCCAGTGTGGCTGGACACACAGAATTAGGCGAGGTCCAGGAAGTGACCAAATGGTAGTGGCACAAGAAGTTGGTTTTCTGGGTGGAGAATGCTAATTTGAGCCCAAACATATCATCCCCCCCCCCACACACACACACACACACACACCAGCGACACCCCCGGGAAGGCCTCTCAGCAGGTCTCCTCAAACTGTCAGCACCCCCTTGAAGCTCGTCAACACTTTCAAGCTGCGACACGTTCCATCGCCTGATATCCGCGATCAAGTCCATCCACACACTCACGCCAGAATTCAAACCGCTGACACTTCCCAAAAGTTGTCTGCAGCGACCACAAGATGGCGGCTAACAACTGCTTTTGTCTAAATGAAGCTCCTCAACTCACTCGGATAGTTTCTTGGCACCAGTTATTGCTTTGGCCTGAGTGAAAAAAGGTTCAGCACAAAAGAGAGGATCGTTTCCTGAAAGGAAACTAATTAATTTTGTGAAAGGCACATTTTTCGAACGTGCAAATAAATTGTCGTTTGTGAACATTTTGAGACTTTAACGCAGATTCGTTTTTCCAGTCCGCTCTCATTCATTTAGCAATTAGAATGAAAATGAAGAATTGAAATTTGCCTTTTTATGAAAAAAAAATAAAAAAAATAAAAGAAGCCAGGGGATGAATTTTCCAAAAGTCCATTTCCAGCCTTGGCACGACACGCTGAGGCCCGAAATCGAACTTGTGCCTTTCTCCGTTTTACGACCGCACAACGGCAATCGCCTCACACCTGTATTAAAGTGCACATCCGGACCCGCCCGGTCCCCCTCAAGATCCGGCCCACGTTTCCAGTGACGGTGGCGCGTTGGGCTATAAAGTCCCGCCTGTGTCGCGGTGGCAGAAGCGGCGTGGCGCCATCCGACCACGTTAAACACACATCCCCTGTGTGTGCGCCCCCGCCATCAAATCCACTGCCGCTTAGGCTCACAAAGAGCACAATTCAGCAGCACACTTCAGGGCTTTTCATAAACGTCTCCAAGGATTAAACGCACCCCCCCCAAAAAAAAGCACCGCACTCACACACCACTCAGGTGGAGTTGCTTTTTTTTTTTTTATGCAACGGGTGATGGCGTCACATCACTTGGATGATTTCATCGGGCAGGGCACAAACACCTGTCTTCATTCAGAGAAGAGCTACACAAAAGAAATAAATAAAAATAAAGAGAAGCAGCACGTGCCTTGGCATGGGGTGTAATCCCCCCCCCGGACTCGACTCCCGTGTTTACTTCCTTGCTAGACGTCTAGACGGGCGCATTCCAATGCCACGTTGTGCCGATTGCCTTGCGGAATCCACCGCCAGCTCGTACGCAGGAATGAGGTCTGGCTGCCTTGTTTTTTTTTTTTTTTTATTACAACAATAAAATTGCTGTAATGTTTAGGCACAAAGGTCATATGCCATATAACGTGCCTTGTTTGAATGCTGACAAGCTTTTCAAGGGCCCAGCAGTCGCTATGGCAAATTTTTTTATTTCATTTTGCTGAGCAAAAAATGTAACACAGAAAAACTTGGTAGTAGTGAACTCAACGTACGTTTCAACAAGCAGCCAGTGTACAATGTTTCAAAAATGAGGCTTCAAGATGTTTACCGTCACTCCCATTAAAGGTTACTGCCAAACGAAATATCAAAAAAACACAATTGCATTCCATGTAATTAAAACAACATAAATTAGCCTCGTCAACTTAGCTTAATGCTAACGCACAATGCAAAACATCATAGGCCGGCTAACACGATTAGCATCGATGTTGCAGTAGTTCTGACCCACGCAATAGACAGACATAAATATTCAGATAGTACCGGTGTTGCTTTGGTGCCATCTGGTGGCATTTTGGTGCCAAGGAACAAGCATTTAGACAAAAGTAGTCCTGTGTGACGCCATCTTGTGGCAATTAGATTCTCAGCTTTTTTTTTTTTTTTAAAGAAATCACTATTACTACACTAAAAATTCAATACATAACCTCATAGGAAAGTAGTAATTTGTATTGTTATGGATTGCAGAGTGGAAATGTAAGACTTCCTCCGATGTTTCAAATTTTAAAGATGCTGCAAGCAACCTCGTGTCGAGCTCGAGTGAGGACGAGCGCCTACCTCAACCACAATCAAACGTGTCCCAGCACGCCTCCCGAGATGCGGCTACGAGGAGGTTAAATGGGCCTTCGTCAGCGCAGGTGCTTCCACTCACGGCTGCTTCACTTTGCACATGAATCACAGCAGCTGGCAGCACGCAGGGAAATCATTCAATTAGCAGAAACATCTTCAAAGCTGGGATTTCCCCACTTCCAGCGTGTACGTTACAAACGCCATCTATGAGCATTCTTGCTTGCGGTCGTCACACCTCTGCGACCATTCAAGATGGGAGCGGCAGAATAAATGGCGCAAAGTGCTCTCGGTGGGCTATGAGTAGGGATACAGTAACATGTTTTTTTCCAAAATGAATAACTAATTTTATAACCAAAATGTTTGTAACTTTACAAAAAAAAATTACAAATTATTTTGTGATCAAAATTTCCACATCGATTCTTTTATTTCTTTCGATACTTATTTTAAGTAGTTTAAACTAATTATCGATTAATCGTAATATTAATTAGCGCGCAACCCTTCTGATTTTCTGATTTAGAGCTTCACGTGAAAACGAGTCCTTGGAAAAGTTTCTCCCCCGTTAAAGGGTCCCTGGACCCAAAAAGTTTAAGAAGCACGCTATGCAACATCTGGAATCTATTCGCATGACTTCATCTCCTCGTAGTGTGCCGTTCCCACGTGAACACGTCTTGCGTTCATGTGTCACTTACTATACGGGCGATTGCGTTACAATGCAAGATGTGGATGCTCCCAAAATAACTTCGTTTTCTGAAGCCCACATCCTCTTTCGGGTCATGAGCGAGCTGGGGCCTGTTCCAGCTGCACCCAGGAACAGTCGCCGGCCAATCGCAGGGAACATGGAGAGAATTCATCACTCATGCTCACCTAATAATTGATTAATTTAGAGTGTTTAGTTTACCCAGTCCTACCCCAGAAGACATCTCGCAAATTTTAAACAAGAAGGCCAGACTAGAGATTAGAACCCAGAACTCCTCCGCTGTGAGATAGACATTGCATTGTGAGAGAAATGCGCCTTCAACATGCATCCATTTTTCATCTTTTGTTTTTTTTGCATGAATATCAAATATTAAGAACATATATACTGTATTAAGATATAGCTCTTAAATTCGGACTCGATTCAATGCAAAGACGACACACTAGCGCCACCCTGTGGCCACGACCGGCCTGCACTTGCACTCATGCACACAAAAACGCCTCAAAGGTTTCCCGCAAGTGGTCAAAAAGCAAGAAAATGTTTGCTTTTGACATATTACATGTCATTTTGGGTGCAAACGTGACACATGCAATATATGTGTCAAATCTCACCAAGCTTTTCTTTTTCCCTCTAAGAAAATAATTGTCCAAAAAAAATGACTTTCCCAGTTAAATACCACGCTGCGGCGTCATCAATTAAACGTAAATACGTGTTTGTTTTTTTCCCCCCAAGCTTCCAGAATTGGGGTGCAGTTCGTCCAATCGGCCTCCACTGACCTGCAAGCCGCCTCTCGCGGACATTCCTCCAGAGTAAGTCCCAAGCTTTGGACGTGGAGCTCCGCAGCTGCTCGCTCAAAGACCGCCGCAGCTTCAGCGTGGCCGACGTCCGTTTAGACGTCATCGCACTCGGACATAATAAAGAATGTGCACCACACCACCACCCCCACAAAAAAATATGCAAAAATAAAAAAATCCCCCAGTCACTTGATGCAAAAAAAAAAGAAAAAAAGAAGAAATCCAACTTTTTTTTCCAGGTTAACTTTCAAATGGCTTCGCCTGTCCGGAAAAAAAACACCAACAAATGAGTCCACCTTAAAGTTAAAACGTCCTCCTAAACGTATGAAATGTAAAGAATTAATGGCAAAAGACGTTCACACTTCCCACCAGATGTGCGCGCGTGTGCGAGTGGGTGAGGGAAGCCACGCACGGCGAGAGGCTCACAGTCGCGACGCGTTCACGGACTGTGGGAAATGTGTCCACTCTCAGGTGAAAGTTGAAACGTGTCTCATGACAAAATATCCATTTGACGGATGAATGCATGTGAATGATGGCCTTCAATCGGAGGCAGAAGTGGCTAAATTATATCGGTGCAAATGTAGAATGAGTGGAAGGTAAAATTATTGTTTCAACTCGTAAACTTGTAAAAAAAAATAGCAATTAAACAGAACAATCTCTTTCAGTGGGGCAATTGCAAACAAATATAAATTTCAGTCCAACTTAGTATGTCTGAATAGGTTGTATGGTCCTTTCACAAAACAAAATAGATTTAAAAAAAAAAAAAAAAAAACTAAAATAAAAGATTTAAAAGATGCATAGTTAGATGCTTTTGACCAAAACTCGCATCAAGTGGCCTTCAGATTTGACTTTTGGAATATGCAGCCTACGAATTTCAACGCAGCTACAGTCTACTTTTATCTTGATTTTGCACCGATTCGCGAATCAGCGTGATCAACGGTCACCGATGACCGACGCCCGTGACCGGGCTGCTGTGACAAACGACTTGTCGGACATGTTTGCTTGCTATGAAATTCGAATCAATAACAAACATGCACTTTATAAAAAATGAATTGTGGCGCGTATCAAAGGATTTAAGAATGCTGCATTCCTGTAAAAATAGCAAGAAAGTCACAGGTATGAAAATCTTACCCAAGCGGTAGAATGGCCGGACAACGACCACCACGGGTCACCACATAGCTCCGCCCCTGCTGTGCCGTCTTAAACGTAAGAATTGATTTCCACCTCGGTGGAAAACGCACGCAAGCCCTTGACGTCGAGCTCTGAAGACAATTCGTCCACGTATGCCGTCAAGCTCGGCGCGACGGTCGAGTTGAGCGGCGTCTCGGCAGGCCGGCGAGAGAAGGTCAACACTTTAAAAGCAGGAATGCGGCTGGACTTTCAGCACCATTTAGCGCTGTTGTCACAACATCCTGTCTCACCCAAAAAACAGGCCAGAGCGCGGCGGACAAGCACGCAAGCAAAGTTCACCTGGTAAAAAAAAAAGGCTGATACGAGAATGATTTGAGGAATTCCTAATTCCGTATTGTGAGGGCCACGGCGGCCGATTCAGTTCTCGGCCGCGAGTACTTCTCAATCACGGGCTGGCGTGGCGCTTTTGACGCAACGAGAGCAGCTGAAGACTCGACGGCGTGCGCCATGAACGATATTCGCGCTGAACTCGACGCGCCCTCTCGGTGTGATGCCGAGCTAAAGTTACTTTGAGAGCCCTTTTGACACTCAGCAGTCGGGCAGCTCATTTTTTACCCCTTACGTGCTGTTCTCCTTCCACACGCACGCACACACACACACGTGTTGTAATAATTGTCTTCATGCAATTATAAACTGCAGATTTTTTGCTAAAGTATGAACAGCCTGTCTGACAATTATTGGAATATTTATTCTTCAGCGATGTTTCAGATTTGGGGTGAATACATCCGTCATTTTTAGCATTTAGCAGTGGAAAAGTCTGTCTTGAAAATGGCCTCGCAAGTGTATCTGCAATTAAATCCACAATTTTCCCTCATTCTGCCATTGTGGTTTAAAAAAAAAAAAAATAACGAATCTATTTTAGATTTTTGAACGGTCGCCAGTTACGACTTCCGGATGTGTTGATTCCGCATAGCACAAGTGAGTATTCAATCACAAACCGCGTTCGTCTCCTTCAACGTGAGGTCAGCGAGAAGAGCATCAACTCATCATCTGATTGGCTATCGCAGCTGCCTATCAACTGTAAACATCCCTCACACACACAGAACAGACGCCCACACGATTGTATCTGAAGGCCTCGGACGAATCGTGGGTGCTACTGCTATCGTGAAATCTGCCCGGCAACAGGAGCGAGCTGAATTCTGATTGGATAAAAACCTAAAAATACAACGCTCGGATATAATATGACATCAATGTGAAGACTAGGATCATGATTTCTTCATTTTGTGAGGCCAAATCACTCTCATTCATTTTTGGGATTTGTCTCATTTACGGAGAAGTCGTCAGATTTTCAGGTGAAACAATATTTGGGGTATTTTGAATTGACGGGATGTTAATGCACACAAAACAAAACAAACTACAGCAAAGAAGTCGAAACTAACAGAACGTTGAGATGGACTCACACTAAGATGATGACTAAAGTGTGTGTGTGGGGGGGGGGGGGTTTGTAACTCAACCACCAGGAAGTTGAAACAAAGTAGACGGAGTTGACTAAATCTTGCAGGAAGTTGAAAATTGCCAGATGTGAGGAAAAGTGATTTCTCCTCCATGCTTGGGTCACACTTCGGCGAGGCCCCGTTAAATAGTCTGGGAGAGTGCGCTAATGGAAAGAGGGCTCAGGGAGCATGGAGCGTATGCATTCACCCCCCCCCCCCCCAACCCCAGAGGGCTCGTCCCAGGCATGTGCTATAAATTTCCCGACCATATATTCCCAAGTCGAGTTCATTTTTCCAGAGGAGCCACACATGCGCTGCATATCTGGGTTTAGCGTATGGCTTTAGGACGGCGGGACGGCTGGGGGGCCGGAATGTGATGGGATGGGGGGCCGGGGAGAGGGGCTGACGCCGTTAAAGTGGTCCCTAATCTTGTTTTCTTGAGGACCTTCGTCACGGTTTCGTTGCGCTCATGACTTTCCCAGAGGTCAACTCCGACTTGTTAGCTCAAGTCTTCTTTTTTTGCGCTTGTTTGCGACTTAACCCCGAGCCAGAGAACTCACCAAGTTTGTTTACCAAAGTGTGGCGGAGGCGTGAGCGTGCACGTGAGCGTGCAAAGTGGGGCCGAGGAAGAATGAAAAGCCATGGTGACAAGCGTACGTGGCCGTTGTCCCGCTGAATGACAAAGCATGTAATGCCGCCAGGTCCCCCCCAATCGGCGTCGGCGGCCCACAAAGTTGCCTGGGAAAACATTTGACACCAAACCTCCAGCACCTGGTTTGTGTTAAGGCGCCGAGGGCTTATAGGGTTACACTTCTTTCCTAATCGCTCCCTTTTTTTTTTTAAACACCGATTGCCCCACAAAGCTTTTCCAAAATGCTCATATTAGCGTCACAAGTTTGGACAGTTTAAGGAAATTGCCGCTGTGACGTCAAATAATATAAATGATATTTAACATTTTAAGTGTTGGAAGTTGACACAATTTCATGAGGACGTGACACACACCGAAACAAACTAAGACGAAGCTAACACTGTCGGCAAGTTGATGCTAACAAAATGGAGGTTGATTGAACATGAACTGGCAGGACGTAGACGCAAACGACTTGCAAAAAGAAAAAAAAAAATGAAACGGAGTTGACTGAAACAACCAGGAAGTTGACAGACAAAAACTCACGGAACAAACCAACGGACAATTGACGTGCGCTAACAGGAAGTTGAAGCAAACCTGCCGAATGTTGAAGTTGACGCGAATTCAACACGAGTTGATGCACACAAATGGAAAGTGGAAATCATTCTTGGAAACCCGAGCACTGGCTTGAAAGCCTCATTTGAAACCTTAACCTCGTCTTAAAACCCAACTTTGAGACTCGAACCCCGGTTGGAAATCCTAATGTAGTTTATTGGCTTTCTTGGTCCATCGGACCCCCAAGCGATGGCTCGCTGACTACCGGGGTCAGGGTTTAATATTAGGGTTGCAAATTTCAAAACACGGTTAGGGTTTTCAAGTAGCGTTTCAATGAAGGAGTCGTCGGGTTTTAGGGCAAAGTCAGGGTTAAGGTTTTAAAGAAAGGGGTCCAAGGCAGGGTGAGAGTTTAAAACAAAAGTCAGATTTTCAAAATAAGGGTTTTAGTTCTGCGTTAGGGTTTCAAGCAAGGGATCTTAGTCGAGGCGAGTGTGTCAAAGTGGTTTCAAGGCAGGGTTAGGGTTTCAAGAGAAGGTTTAAAAGCAAAACCAGGACTTCTAGTTAGGGTTTCAAAATGGATTTTGAGCCACAGTTAGGGTTGTGCGTTTGCGTTAGGGTGTCAAATTAGGGTGTGGAGCCTCGGATAGACTTTTGAAGTTTTGGGTTTCAAGGACCAAAATGAGGGATGAAAACGGGGGTGGGGTTTTAAAGTAAGGTTTGAAGTCAAGGTGACACTTTCAAGGCAAGGGTAGGGTTTTCAGGACGCATTTCCACCTGCAATGAAAACATTTTGTGTTGGCTAAAAAAGGTTCCTGCTCGGTTTTCCCCAACCTTGAAAAACGTGCGCTCAAGAGAAAGTCCCGAAATCATTTTTTTTTTTTCTCTCTCTGCTGGCCTCCTCCGCACTCAGGAAACCACAAGTCATTTTCCATCTTTCCATGTGTGGAATTTTTCATGCTGCCTTCACGCCAGCGGCACCCTTTGCAGTCATGACGGGCGGCTCGTAAATTTAGCGGATGATGTCACCCGATTGGCGACCAATGAGAGACGGCGGCCGAATGGCAATCAGTTGGACTCCACCCACGCAAGCGGCGCGGCTTCTTTTCTTTTTGGTTTTCATTTCCAAATAACCACACGAGGTGACAATGTGGTCAAGGGGGAAAATATATTTAAAAAGAAAGGAAGTGGGGCCCCCAAAAAGCCACCTCGAATGAAACGCAGACTTGGTCGCATTTTTAAGACCACATATTTAAAAAAAAAAAAATCATTAGGCCGAATATGATCATTTGAGTTCAGCCAGTTTTTGCAAAACTCAAAACAATTACGTTCAACTGCCCAACTTGAAATTTGATCCAAGACTCATTTATTTATTTTTTTGCCATTGTGGGGGAAGTGAGTCCAAACTGGACTGAACTGGATCAGGACCCTTTTGAATTGAAAAACCCGCTCAAAAAAGTTCTCAAATTAGGGTTTTAAGGCAGGGCGACAGTTTTGGGGTGGGGTCTCAAGCATGTCCTAAGTCAGGGTTTGGGGTGTAAAATTTGGGTTTTAGGTCAGGGTTAGGGTTTCAAATTCATTTTTCAAGCCGGGGTTCGGGATTCGAATTTGGGTTACAATTCTGCTTTAGAGTTTTAAAGTCGCCGTTTAAGTCTGGGATAGGGTTTCAAACAAGTGTGAGTGTTTCAAAGTCTAGGCTTTCAAACAGCAGTTTGGGCGGTACATGTGGCTTTGAGTGTCAAATTAGGGTTTCAAGCAAACGTCAGTCGTTGTGAAAATCTATCGTTAAGGATTTAAGGCAGAGTGCGGGCTTCAAGCGAAGGTCAGGGTTTCACATCGGAGTTTTCAAATGAGTCTTTCAAACCAGGGTTAGGGTTTCAAATTGAGAATTGAGGTTTTTAATTCTGGTTTCAATTCATGGTTAGACTTCCAAGCTCGCGTTAAGATTTAAAAAGGGTTTGAAAGTCGGGTGTCAAGCCAAAATATGGTTTGAACAAGAGTTAGAGTTTCAGACTATGTTCAAGGTTTCAAGAAGAAATTTGGGGTTTTAAATTTCAGTTTCGGATTTCAGGGCTCAAGTTAAACTTAAATTTCAAACAGATGTCGGTGTTGCATTTGGAGTTTCAAGACGAGGTTAGGATTTCAAATTAGGGCTTCAAATTACAGATGAAACCCGGATTGGTTTTCAAACAAGGGTGAGCGTTTCAAGTCTGGTTTCGGGTTTCAAATTCGGGTTCCAAGCCAGGCTTCGAGTTCCTAATGAGAGCGTCAAGCCTGTTCGGAAGGTTTTCGAAACCCAATTTGTTTGGAATCCCAAGTAGTGATTTGACGCCTGTGACGCATTTTCATTGTGTGTAGTCGCTTGTCTTCGCCTCACGTCCTCGTTATCTCAAATCACTCTCATGTCGTCTTTCTTCTGAAAAGTCTCAGGAGAAGAATGGGCAGCCTGGTGGGAGGCTGCAGCTGTTTTTTTTTTTTAGGGGGGGGCAGAAGGAAGTCACTCGAACAGCTGACAGACAGACAGTCAGTCTTCATGTGATGTCATTCTTCTGAGCGCCTTCCACGGTCTTCAGTTTTTGGGACGAAGGTCATTTCGGGCAAGTTCGTTTCTTGGATGGCTGCATTGCCACACACGCTCTCCAAGATCTTTACCCCCCCCCCCCCCAAAAATAAATAAATAAATAAAAAATGCTTCAGAGAAGACAGGAAGCTTCTGAGCCTTTACTTCCTGTGGGTGGAATGTCCACATGTGCGAAAGCTCGACCGTTCAAGTGCCGCGCGTCTGAATCGTCTGATTTTTTTGTTGTTGTTGTTATGGGCGTGGGGGGGGTCCTTTTTTTTGTGAGATTGCCTTGCGGCATCAGTCGTAAGGTTTCAAATTTTGGTTTTGGGGGTTAGGACTTGGAATTGGGGTTATAAGGAAAATTCGTCCTTTAATCTACTTCATTTATAATTTAAGTAGACCAAATGGGTGGTCACGTAGTAAAATAATTGTACGACTTCAGGAATTAATTTGTAAATTTACGAAACATTTCTTGCAATATATTTTTTAAAATGAGTCAAATGACCGTTTTTTTAAACTGCAAAAAAAAAAAAAATATGACAGCCATCTGTTAATTGTTGCTTACCATCTGCTTCTTGTGATGCTTTGCAAAAAGAGCAAATGTGATGATAACCATAGAACCATACACGTGGATATGATTGGAGCAAACGGACTCCGAAAACCTCCCACACAATAGTGTTGATTTCGTTACTGAGGCGTCCAACAAAAATGAGGCCACGGCAGGCTAAGTCGAGGGAAGTTGAAAGATTGATGACGTGCATCCCAACTGTTGCATCATCGCTATCTTGACTGTTTTTTTATCGAGGCGCATCCATCGCGGAGGAAAATGACAGCCACTTACTTCATTTTGCCATTCAAGGTCGCTCTCTTGGTCTGATCAGCTCTCGCTCCGCAACACGAGTTGGCCGACGTTCGACGTTTGTTTCACTCACAAGTCCATTTCACATGTTTTGCTCACACTTGCTTTCCTTGATGATTTTGACGATGATTTTTACGATCAGCAAAAGGTTTCTTCCCTTGCTCGCACCACCACACGATCCAAACAAAACAAAACAAATGATTACCCACAGGTGTGTGCACCTACTAATAAGAAAGACCACGCCCCCCTCCCCGTGACACCACCAATCACTGTGAAAGTGGAGTGTGCGCACGCTTGACACGTGCACAACACACACGCATGCATCACAACAAAGGAAAAAAATCACAAAACACGAGATGGCTCCGACAGTTACTGAAAACTAGACGATAATATTTAGTGTAGTGTTGTGGTAGCATAGCGAGCGACAAACACGCTCCGGAAAATTCCCACCAAAGAGTTGTCATCCTACCTGCTCCTGCTTCACTTGTCATCGTGTTCGAAACCTGGAAAAGCAAAAAAAAAAAACTGAGTCAATGTGGTAACACAATCATTTTTTTTAGAACATATTACTGTAAAGAACAATTTTATATTTAACCCTTTTCTACTAATCCATTATGAAAAATTTAAATCATTAAATTTATCAGTGTTTACTGTCCAGCTCTATTTTAAGCAACAGCAATTTGCAATTGATTGAAAATTAAAATAGAATAATACTTAAAATGTGTTCAATTGATCCTCTACCAAAAAAAAAAAACATCTAATATTACAGCAGTTCACTGAGCAGTTTTGACTGTTTCAGCGTTACAGCGCCCCCGGTGGCCAGGACATGTATTGACGCATGAAATTATGATTAATTCTTCACATTTTTAAATATTTCCTTTAGTGTTATCGTGGTATGTTTTTTTAAATAAATTATAATACTGTGAAGTGCTGTTTTTCTTATTAAAAACACAATAAAAATTTTTTCATTGGCATTCTTATGATGGGGTGGGAACGGAGTCATGGCATTTCAATCAACGATGATTTGTGTGTATTGAGTTCCAAGTGTGATCAGGGAATGATTTAGGCTCGTAAGTCAAGACACCACGTTACGGCACTTCTTCAAAAACACAGAGACACATTTTTCAGGGTTTCTCATCACGTGACCGAAGGAACATAGCGTTTTCCTTGGCAACCTGTTGAAATAATCAATCTCCCAAAGTCAATGGCAGCGCCCAGCACATTCCAGCGGAGATTTGCTGCACGATGATGCAGATAGATTTTCCTATTCCGACAAAAGAACAGGTGCCAAAAAAACGGCTCCAACTTCTTCCATAAACATCTCGCTGGCGGGAGAAGTCCATCCGTATCACATTGTTGCTCCCTGCTGTCGTATGGAGCGCTTACGTAAGAACAACAACATTTTTTATGTCCCGCTTAACAACTCAACGTCCCGGGCTTAAACGGAGACGGTGGAATCCGACGCTTCGCTCCCTGAAACATTCTCAGCTGTTTTGAACCCGCGATGCTGCCGTTTTCCAGTTTAAAAGCGACAGCTGGCCTCTAATTTGAGAGGGCAAACGCCACTCGACGAGGCAGACCTCCACCGAGGTATCCACATTTGCTAGTTGTAAAATTTGTGTCACAGATTGGGATGAAATTGAACTTCTTTCAGCTGTCGTCGTGACAAATGACATCGCCATCGGATGTGATTCGGGCATGCTCTGTCTACATTGCTGCCAATCTGGATCAGATCCAGATCAAGTTAACCTTTTCTGGCTACTCCAGCCCATCTGGGTGGAGAACTTTCTTCAAAATTAGATTATTTGTCCAGTCGCTCCCTTTTATTTATTTATTTATTAGCTCAGTTGTTGTGATTATTTTTCTGATATATTTTTGCCAAAAACAAATAATTCTTCTTTATGTGCTAATAAACATGTGAACGTTAAACCTTCATTTTAGAGGAGCACACGTTAATCAAATGTCAAATTATGTTGGTTCAGTTTTTGGGTTTTTTTCGCGCATAATCCCAAAAATAAGGGAGCAAAATGTGTGAATGATATTTTCGAATCATATTTTGGGACAGCAGGATCGATTGTATTTTTTTCAGATCATCACGGGGAGAGTGTTTCGAATGACGATGACACGCCAGCACAAATATGCTCACAAATAACTGGAACTGCATTCATTTGTTCCATGACTACGCAGAAGAAAAAATTACGGAATAAATGAGGAGGAGTGCGTCTTTTCATCAAAAGACGATTTGATTATTTGAATCATGTCGCGCATAACGATTTAATAGTTGGATTCAGTTTGCTTCAATCAAAGTTGATTTTCAGTTCGCGGCTCATTTTCATTTTGTTATGGTCAAAAATGTTTATGGAAGAGATTTTTTTTTCCATCACTTTTTTTGTTGAACACAATCAAAAACGTGAAGGAGAAAATGCAAATGTTTTATCAAACATTAAAAAAACTGAAGCATATTCGGATTAACATGTTATTAAAAATAAAATATAAACTGTATTTTTCATTCGACATTTCAAGCTGTATCAAAACTTGATATAAAAATAAATGATATCATTCAAATCTCTCCATTCATTACAAGACACAATTAGCTCACAATGCTTCCTTAAGCAATGAAACTTGGAATCCAACGCCATGACGAGAATACTCGCGAGTCTACAATGCTCATTACTCTTTAGCATCGCCGCGAACAAAACGTGTTTCCTCCCAGGAGCGAAACGGTACGACAACGTGTGGGAAACTCCATATTGGAAGAAAAACTCACCGCTCTCTTGCTTGTCACTCGGGTTCCCACGCAGGCGCGGCGAGGAACACAAGACCCGCTTTGGCTCGACCATTCCCCTCGCTCGGCTCGCTCATTCAGGCTCTGGTTCAATGCGAAGCGCTGAAACAACATGGGAGCGACATTCAGCATCCGTCGGTATGGGACAGGACAGAACTGGAGCAAAACAAAAGGTTGAGGTCGGCGTCTGCGGTAGGGAAAGCCCAGTCGTCAGCGACCAATCAACGTGACGGCGGCGAACAAAGGAGCTTGTATGCGAGGATGCTCCTTTGAGAGGACAGAGACGATGACCTTGTCAAACATCTCAGCAAAGACGTCTTGGCCCGTCACTGCTTTCAAAGTTGACAGCCAGCACTGAATGCCGGGTCTGGTTCTGCGGATGCCTGCCAGGCATTCGCCAGCCCCTCGGAACCGTCCCGAAAGCGCCCAATGGAACAAACGCAACAAGAGCGCCTCTGTGGAGCGCGAAAGAAGACTTTTGTGCCCTCGGCGCTACCTCGGCCGGTCTATGAAGCAAGTGGCATCGCAACGAGCACAATGGCCGCCTGTGTCACGTCGGGGACGTGCCGACCCAAATCAGGGAAAACAAAAGTCGGGCGGGCGTGCCACAACGATGGCAGTGTCTTCTTATTTACAAGAAGAGGACAACACTCTTGTGAGCAAGTTGAATTTAGTCCCAACACTTGACGCTGGAAGGATTGCGCAACACTCGGCGGTGGGAAGGAACCAAGTACAAAAACTTTTCACACCCGGATTTGTTCTGGATTATGTTAGGCCAGCAGAGACGGCTCGCCACTGGTCACCGTACTCAACGCGTCGCTGCCGGCTGTTCTCCAACTTTCAGGCCGTTTTAGAACATTCTGACTGATCTTTCAAGAACCGCAAAATATTCTGTGACCCTGGGGAACATGCTTTTTTTTTTTTTTGGGGGGCCGTACTACAATGAAGTGTAATTGCACCTCCACTCCAGTAGTTGGCAGTGGCGCTCTCCTTGCCCATTGTGTGCAGCGAGTATTAACTTGACGGTGTCGTTTTGTTTTGCAACAAAAATGCGATTATTTATAGTTGCGGCGGAGAGTGGGTGGTGGTGGGGGCGCAAATTCTTTTCTTCTTGCTTGGGGGGGTGTAACAGAAAATAATTGCGAAGCACCGAGCTAGCTGAACAGCAACACGCGTGTGCAAGTGTGAGAACTTTTGCCGCCTGTGCTAACGTTGTCGGAGCGCAGAAAATGGATTTGGGCCCAATCGGCAGCATGACCAAGAATGCGGCAGACGCTTTGCAGGAATGTCCCGCAATGCCCGAGAGCCTCCAAAACGGCAGAAGACATGGAAATAAATTTGAGATGAACTCAGCCTCTGTTTGCGGGAGCTTTCACAATGGAAGTCTTTAGTTTGTTGAGGCGGGGGCTTTTCCGCGTTCTCTGATCTGAGTCATGGATGGGTTTGAGTTTTCGTGTGTCGCCTGAGTTGCTCGGTGACATTCCAAGTGCACCAAAACACATCACGACAAACCACCGCACAAAGTTTTGAGAGCTGAAATGAAATGAAACCAAACCGGAGTTGACTTGCAAACGGGCCGCGACCACCTCTCGGTCTGCTTGATCGAGAGGACACTTGACCAAACAAACGGCATTTGCAAATGTGGACACACGGCCAAACACGTGTCGCGTTTCGTAAGGCAGACGGGCACCAAATACCCGAGACAAATGATGTGCACATTTGGCCGTTTTAACACCAGTCGGTGTCATTCAACAATGCAACACTGACTTTGACGTGAACCGAACTGAAGCGCACCAGAGTCCACATGCAAGCAAACCCAGACCACCTCTTGGTCCGTTCGCGAGTCCTGAGGATGTGATTCAATCTCAATCTGATGCCCAGTGGACGTGAACTTGAGCATGTTTGCCTCACCTACGTCTTTCCACACACACACACACGCACACACACACACACCCACACGGGTGCACACATGATGTGCAGTTGCGAATTCAAAAACCATTTTTTGTTTGACTGACTCAAACTCATTTGACCTCAGAGGCTCCCCCTGGGGGCCAGCAGGAGGGCAGCAAAGAATTTGGGCCGCCGGGGGTTTTGGCTAAGGAAAAGACGCATCGGCTAACACGCGTCACGTGCACTTCACAGGCCGTGAGTTTTATTATTCTGCTGTCTTGACTTTTGGTTTGTTTTTTCTTGCATTTTTTTTATCTCAAAATTATGACTTTAGTCACAAAAATGACACATTTTGTCATTTATAGTTTTCTTCTTGCATTTTTTTTTTTATCATATTATGGCTTCACAACCAAAAAAAAAAAGTTTCATCGAGGAGGTGCTTATATCAAGTCTTGATATAAATCCCAGAGCAGTGAGCCAAATGTGGAGACTGCAACAACGCCCCCCCCCCCCCCCCCCACCAGTTACTCCCAGCTTGGTTGAGGGTTGCAATGTCATCTGGGGTCAGTTTCCACTCAGTGTAAATGTGGAGCTGACTCATCCCAAGTTTGACATGTTTGGACAGCGTGATCCAATGTCTGTCAAACACGGCCTACAAATGTGCTGACAAATTTCCATTTTTTTTTTTTGAGTCTTTTGCCTCTGTCACTGTCACACATGTGAAAAGGTACAGTACACGTGAGGAGAGAAAACTTGCCAAATATGTAATACAGAGCAAGAATGTGTTTGTCCAATCCAAATGAATTTATTATATCTAAGATGGAGGCAATGTGCTCGAGCCAAGTCAAATATTAAAACTGCACTTTTGTATTCGCACTTCATTTATTAGCCAGTGCTGGAAGCCATGGTTGTCCACATTTGATGTTTTGGAACGCTACAAATTTTTGTGTTTCATTACGCTTCAAGGGGAAATATCTTACGAGCTGGCCCGCTAAACAAGTCCCGGCCGCGACAAAGCCATGCGGCGTCCAAGAAACGAGACGCTTCCTAAAAGGAGGCTTGAGTGTGATTCATGTCATCTTACAGAGCCACAACACACACACGCAAAAATAATAAAATCACTTTTTGCGTCTCCGTCGGTTCTCCCATCCGTCCTGGCGCCATGGCGACCAGTCCCGCTACGGATCGGTCTTATCATGTTGGCACCTCGAACTTGATCAGTGCAAATTGTGGGCATTGTGTGGGGCGACACTGTCGTCTTTCACATGGAAATGAGCAGCGGGAAAGCGCAGAGGGTAGAGCGCCCGCTCCGAGCCACCCAGCGAGAGTGCCCGGGGTGATATCACCATGGAGTCGCTCAACCAATGGCGCTAAAGGCTACGTGGACGCCTGCCGGAAAGTACATTCCACTTTCAATGTGTTGCTCTCAAAGGCCAACGTGCGAAGGCGGTGCTGAAGTTGCTGCAAGCGCTGAAGCGCTGTCAGGAGCGCTTGGGAAATCACACACACACACACACAGCGCCCTCTTGTGGTTAGCTTGATAACAGCAATTTGCGCATGTGCCGCGCTTGACTCCAAAGACTGTTGGCTGAGCAACACGAGACTATTCTTTAAAATTCAGGCGTGTGCCAATAAAATGTAGAGCATGACTTCTTTGCCAGAAAATTCCTCTTCAGAATTTGTGTTTGAAGGTACGGGTCAAGTAAATCGCAAATGACAAGAAGGACTCCAGTGCGTGAGGCCCAAAGCAGATTGAATGTGTGACATGTCATTACTTTGTAATTGAGCCATTCATCAGCAAAAGGCGTCCTTGATTTGGCAAAAGAAAATCAACGCATTCAAAATAATCGTTCTAATAGCAACAATGCAGACGTGAACTCGATGACAAAGCTGCATGCCAGTGAAGTCGCCGTTCTAGCCGGGCCCTCCGAGCGTGACGATAGGGCCGCCCGCATCGTAACGGCTTCTGATAATATTTACAACACATCGCGCAGATTCCTCACATTCTGTCCGCGGTTTGGAAAACAACGCGTCGCGGCAAACAGAAAACGTCTCTTGGAATTTGCGCCTTATCTGCGGCCGTGACGCGCCGTTTGATACGCTCGCTGGAGATAAGCGCTCATGTACAGACAACCGCGTGAAAGCTTCAACAGGCATTTGAAGGGGAACGCGGTGGAGGAATTGCTCGTGCGAAAAGCTCACTTTCTACATTTTTTCAATCGGGAAACTCAAACTAGTTAGCATTTTCTTTTTCATCCATTCATTTTGGAGAAATTAGGAAAAAAGTGACGACATGAAAAACGCCTACTTTCAATGAGGAATATGGCCAATTTGTCGTCAATCTAATCACACAAAAAATCTGTTTTAATTTAATTGTAATAATTTTTTTTTATTAATTATTTCTGTATTTAATTAATTATTCCATGGTCCCTTGCGGCAGTGTTTCAAAGTCGCCCATCAAAGTTTGGTGGGCAGGTGGTAACACCTGATTAGTTTTGCTTCGCCACCGAAGGAACGGAACTCTGTTGTAATCTGAGGACACGTCCGTCCTCAGCCTTCTGGTTCGTGGTCAATTCTGCAAGCGTGAAATAAAAATGAGGAGCTTCATACCTTCCTAGTGGTGCTCTCCGCCTCGTCTTCACAACTCCACTGATCGCGTGACGCGGACCCTCGAACACAGTAGCTCTGCTTCTCGGAGTCACGCTCCCTCCCGTGCCTTCGATTGGCCACGCCGTCTGCGCTGGACGGCTGCTCCACGAACACATCATCGTCCTCGTCGTCGTCGTCCTCTTCCCCGAAGGAAGCGCCATCTTCCACGCTGCCTTTAACGTAGACGTGACTCTCGCCGTAGTCCGAGAAAGTGATGGAACTCTGTTTGTGTTTGACGATACGAGGCAGATCGTGGATTCCTTGGCAGGAATTAGTTGTGCGTGACGTGTTTGTGTGACAATCGTCTGATGTTTGACAGACGTGGCTGTTGTCGAGCTTCTTGAAGACTTTGCCGTCCAAGTCGGCCAAATAATTCAGTTGACCGTCATGCGCTACATCGTGACTGAGGCGGACACGGAGAGTCCCGTCCTTTAGTCCGTCGAGCCTCGGTTCCAACTGGGAGCAGCATTGAGACTTAGGAAGAAGAAGATCCACTCTGTGGTCCTGGACAGGGCGCGGAGCACAGTAATCTTGAAGTAAGCTCAGAAAAGCAAGAACTTTCGGCAAATCCCCAAGACGTGGACCACATTGGTCATGAGGTAAGCTCAGATCAGAGCTTAGATCTTGTCTATGCGCCTGAAAGTCCAAATCCTTTTCAAGTTCTTCAAGACCATCACACACTAAAGTGTCCTTCGGTACATCACGTCCCGGTTCAAATTGGAAGCAGAATGACACCTCAGGAAGAAGAGCGTCCCCATTCTGGTCCACAACAGGATGTGGACCACAGTAGTCCTTCTTGGAGCCCAACAAACTCCAGTTATTTAAAACTTTTGAAACTCCTTGTCCGTGTAAATCCTCTGCAAGTTGCTCGTTACTTAGACAGACACGAACAGAACTGCCTGGCCGTCCTTCCGGAAAAGGTTCAAACTTGGAGCAACAAGGACCTCCACCAAGGTCATCCCCTTTCAGGTTCTGCCTAGGACTGCGGTGATCCTGCAGTGAGTTGTGTAAATTGAAGTCTCGATCAGGTCCTTGGAGGATAAATTCCTCAGAGGATTCTCGGCTCTTAATGGCAACATCAAAAGATCTCCGCCGTCGTCCTTTTGGAACCGGTTCCAACTGGCAGCAGTGTGGACCACCAGGGAGAGGATCTTCCAGTTTTGGCTCCAGGCTAGGACACGAGTGGACCTGCAGGGAGCCGTTTAAATCCTGGTCTTGATCAAGCCCCTGTGGGCTGAACTCCTCAGCGGTTTCCGTATTTAGGCGAAATCTAAACAATTTGTCCTTTGGTGTGTTGTGTCTCGGTTCCAACGGTGAGAAGTGCGACTCCTCAGCACGCAGATGGTCCCCTTTGAGGTGCCGTGAGCCGTAAACAGCACTTTCTGCGGACGTGCCTCGCGTTAAAAAGGCCAATTTGTCCGATCGCAAGAGTGCGGATGGATGTCGCTCTAATTGTGCCGCAGGCAAAAGCGCCATCATCATTAATGTCTGCAATTTGTCATGATTTAAAACCCGCGAGTGCGGCAGCCGCTTTCAAAACTGTAAATGTCATCCAAGATCCTCAGCGTGATTGAGATCACCTGAAACACAGATAAGAACAACAGATAAGTTCTGGACTCGATTTGTCCGTGTGTGATGACGAAGATCACAACTTGACATTGGAGCCTCTCATTCTGGGAACTTGCGAGTATCTTCTTGCGTCATCCCCGCAGTAGAGTGTGCCGCGGATTTGAACATCTGGCATCGGGGGGCCGAGTCGTTCGTGTCTGGATCTGTTTCACGCTTGATGGGGGTGACATCACCCTGCAGAGGAATCCGACTGCTTTTCTCGCAGTGGATGATTGAGTGCCGCCGCACACCATTCGTCAGGAAAGTTTAGCCGCTCAACTGTGGTTAACGTTGCGCTCTCCCCATCTTTACAGCACACCTTGGACAGGTAAGCTAGTCGCTGAGGTCCACCGCTTCACTGAACCATTAATTCCAACCATTGCTGGTCCGACCTTCGTCCTTATTCATTAAATAATCGTCCTTTTAAAGCACTTGCATTCTTGCAGTTCACCAGGACGCCCTGCTGCCCCCCTCCACCAAAAAAAATGCATCCATGCACAACGAGAGGCTAACGTTAGAGGTTTCATAATTGATAATAATTATTTAAAACTCTTCAGCTGGATGATTTGCTATTCACATCTACTTATCGTAATTTCCCAAAAGACGGCTGCATTTATTGCACTTCATCTCTTTGCTTTAATTAAACGCAACTTAAAATGCTGAATTTGGCTCTCAATTGCTTCTTCACACAGATGTGCGTATTACTTCTGTGATTTTGCTCGCTCACTCTCCGTTGAATTCTCGCTTAAAGGGCCATTTCACCATTTCAAGATGTTTCTACTGCTCTGAGGGCAAATATTTGAAGTGTATACTCGCGATACTTGACCCCGGTTAGGGACGATTAAAGGGATGGACAAAAACCCGCTTAGTCCGTCCTTTAAAAAATAAATAAATAAATAAAAAAAACATCCATCCTCTGTCCCACCCGGGACGGACGGACAGGGGAAAATTTCCTTAACCAATCTGATCCACTCAGGATGCTGGCCCTCGATGACATCAGCATGTTTTTGTCTTCCGATTGGCTGGTCAAAGCAAGGCAAGTTTCGGATAACGGGCCTAATTGACCCAGGAATTTTAATGCCGTACCTGATCAAATAAATTGTATCTCTATTACAGAAGCCTTCAATGAAGGCAAATTGACAAACTTGAGCAGCGCTAACAACTCTACAAACTCTAACGTGACACAACCTTGCGTCGCCGTCCCAAAAACAGCACAAGGACTCACCTGGTGAGTCGAAAAGAGACAAGTTGGTCAAACAGGCTTGGGCGCTCCCAGCCCCCCCACCGTGCACGAGGGGCTTCTGTTACTCGAAGGCGGGCTCGTCCTCCCCACCCTCGTCGGCATGGTACCCCCCCCCTCCATCCCCCCCTCCCGGTGCCGATGTTTCCTCGCCGAGGGGCCTTCGAAGGCCAGCACTCCAAACCATTCAGAATATGTGCGAGGAGGGAGCAGGAATGACTATTTGGGAGGGAGACGCAAAGGGGGAGGAGCCAGAGCGCAACAAGGGAAGAAAAAGAGAGGGAGGAGAGAGAGAAAGTTGGCGCGGCACGGGGAACAAGGTGAAGCGGGTTAGAGCCGGGCCCTCGCAGGGACAAGACGTACACTGACCCGCCGCCACTCCGCTCGGGGAAAACAGACGCTGCAGGAATGCTTTCAAGTTTCGGAGAAAAGGCTCAAGTGATTTACACCAAAGCTTGTCGTGCTTGCGTGCAAACGCAATCATGTTTTGACTGAGGAAATTGATGCTTGACTGAAACTAAAAGCACTTTTCAACATCGCCCGAGATGGAACGCAGCTTCTCCCATTTACGTGCAGCAGAACCATTAAATGCTGCCTCACCATGTTTACTTTCAACTTTGGGATAGTTTTACTTTCAAGAGGCAGCCCAGGTGCAAAATGCCGTGATCGCCATCCTATTAAAATCTCATCACTGAGACACGTGGCACGCGTCTGGTGGCCTTTTATCTTCGCCCACCGGCGATTTTTGCAGCTGCACCGAGGCGACAAAAATGTTTACGCGAGGAGCCGTTATGCAACGCGACCGGCAAGAGAGCGTAATGAGACATTCCAACAATTCCACAGTCTGACTGCACATCTCGGCTTGCTGATTTCGCACGTGTGCTGAGACTTGCGTATATGACAGGCTGTCAAGGGGATGATTCACTCACATGCACACACACACACACTTCAAAACTGCTATCACACTAACTACTACATTCTCATATGCACAGCTCAAACTCTCCCAAGCACTACACACACACACGCACCCCCCCCCCCCCCACAGTTGTATTTGAGCTTTTCATAATAGCGTTTAGGAGTGTTTCAGTAGTGTGTGAGTGAGCAGGGGGAAAAGTTAGTGCAAGTTAGTTCACTTTAGTAGTGTGGGTGCCCAGAATCATCAATTGTGTGCATGAGTGTTTCAGTAGTGTGTGTGTGTGTGTGTGTGTGCGTGTGTGTGTATATAAGAGCAATTCAGTAAAGTGTGTGCTGTGTGAGATCATTTCAGTTTTCACATGAGCAAAAAAAGTTCAGTAATGCTTGCAAGAGCGTCTCTGTAGTGCGTGAGAGCGTTAGAGTAATGTGTGAGACGTATTACTCTCTGAGCGCCCTTCGTGGAGCTCTCCCATCGGTGAGACATCCGCACAAGGAACACTGCATGCACGCGCGCACGTACACGCGGCGAGCTCCAAATGAATTGAGCGCAGTAACAACAACACGGCGGCGTGCGGCAACTCGCACCGATCCGCAAATTCCTTCCGCTCCAAGGCAACGATGTCCGGGGGCTGCCGGGCGTGGGGGCGTGGGGCGTATGCGCACGTTTCCTTTGCGGTGTTTGTGATTGCCAATTGACAGCTGAGCAGCCATCTTGGAATTATGCTGCGTTCACACCAAACCCGTTTGTGCGTTTCGCTTCGCTTAATTGGCTGGCGTTCCACCGTGGAGGTGTTCTCGACGCAGCCGCATATTCTCGCTCACGGTGGGGAGGGGCTTCGCTCCGTGACGGCGTCAGCGAAGGGGCGGGGCTTCGCTTGGTAGAGGACGACATCGGCGTCGCATTCAAGTAGCCGACGCTGAGCTAAAGCTAATGTCAACGTTTTTTTTAAAAACTTACCAGGCACGCCAAGCTCCTCGCTCATTTATGTCCAAGCCCGATAACGTCTTTTTTTCCCCTGTAGTGGTAGCTGGCCGTGTTGTAAAGCTCTGGATGTCCACTGATGGCAACGAATCATTTTCTCCTCCATTCTTCTTCTTCTTTTTTTTTTTTCCATTCTTCTTCTTTCCTCGCTTGTCAAACCGACAAATGACGCTAAGTGTGACGTAACACGTACTGGAGCTGATTGGCTGCCGCGCTGAGACACGCGAAGAAGTTTTTTTTTTTTTAAACCGCTCCGAATTGGCGAATTTTCGGTATTTCGCTCCACGTGCTATCGCTCCAAACACATCATTCGCGTCGCCAACGGATTTGGTGTGAACCTAGCCTGAAGCTCGCCTTAAGGTCGCCTTAAGATAGCATTAGCATATGCGATGCACACCCAAGCAAACATGACGTGTTACAGGCCGATTACAGGTTAGGGTGTGAACTTTTGATATCAAGATGAGATTTGGGTTTTAAAGGAGGGTTTCCAAAATGTTGTTGAGTTTAGATTTGAAACCCAGCTCAGCGTGACAATGAGGCATTGATATATATTTAGCGAAGGTTATATATATATTTTTTTTATTAGCAGGGGTGAGAAGTTCAAGACCGGTGTTTGGGTTTTAAACGAACCTCAAATTATGGATTCAAACTAGGGTTAGGGTTTACTAGTAGGGTTTGGGTTAAAATAATTACATTCGTGTTAGGTTTTCAAACTAAGGTTAGGGTTCTAAAATAGTGTTTAGACTATGGTTGCATCATGAATAAAGATCATCTTAATGCTTCTCACGTGACCGTCATCCAAAACATTGCGTTTTTCCTTCTTATATTTTCACAGAATGATTCTTGTAGTTAGGTCAATGTCCACATATTCAAATTAGGGTTTTAAAGTTGGGTTTTTAAACTATAATTAGGGTTTCAATGAATGGTTTTAAATTTTAAATAAGATCTTTGGTTTCAAATTGGGGCTTAAAACTAGAGTTTGGCATCGAAAGTAGGGTTTCAAACTGGGTTTAGGGTTTTAACGTAGGGTCACAATTCATATCTGGTTTTAAAACAGAATTAAAAAAAAATCCATTGTCAGAATGTGACTTCGGGTTTTAAAAGTAGGATTCCAAATTTGGAATATGGTTTCAAAGTAGAGATTCAAAATAAAGATAAGCAGGTTGAGACGCCACAACTAAACACAAAACCTTTTAATCAAGAAAAGAAAACATACAACAGTATTGTATTGACAGCACACGCAAACACACACACACCTCCTTGGCACAAAGTTTCAAGTTTCCAAGTAAATCACAATGGGCGACAGTGCAACGTCGATTCACAGTATGAGAAGCGCCGAGCGCCGTTTTTCTGCTTGTACTACAACGCGGACGCAGCGACACGTTTGCGACTTTATCGCTTCGCACATGCAAAAAAAGAAATAATAAAAACAAACACACTCAAACACGCACACAAAATCATTAAAAAAAAAAACTAATTAAAAAATATATTCTATTGCGAACTACAAACACGACTGGAACGAACACTGATTTTCCACATGACGATTTTAAGATTTATTTTCATAAAAAGGAAGAGTCGTGCGTTGCAGCCACGGAGAAACTTTCTCGTAAGATCGACGCTCAAAAGTGAGCTGTTAAAACGCAGAGGCAGACATACATTTATTAGATTTTTTTTTAAGAAAATGTCTACATTTTAAAAAAAATATTTTTTTCTAACGGGTTATTTTCAGTCTAATATTTGTTCCCCCCAATTGCAGATATTTGTTGCCATCTTTCGATAATTATTGCTTTGATTCTCAATGTTTTGATTTGTGCCACTCACATTTAACAGGCAGACATTTTTAAGCTATTATTTTTGTCAACAGTTTTATTTTTGTGTATTTACTGCCATCCCCAAGCGTGTCTAATATTTAGATTTGTGACACTTGAGTTGAGAAATGCTTGGCAAATTTGGGGGATTAAACAGCCATTCATATGGACGACTGCGTGTCAGTGTTCAAATGTGTCCACCAGATGGCGCCACTCAACCCGACCGTCCCCAATCATTGCAAGCGGCAACATTTCACCAGTTTTAAGTTTTTCACAAGGGTGCGTCACTATTGAAAGCCATGTCGCTTTCTTGGATGATGGCGTGTAAAAAGATAGAAAATAACATTAACAATAAAAGCAACAGTCGTGTGTTTTAGGCACATAGTAACTGCAAGACTGAAAACTCCTGGAATTAAGTAAAAGATGTGATTCAGTGATCAAGTTCATAATTTGGTAGTAGTAATAGTTATTTTATTTTAAATTTGGGGGGAAATATTTAGAGCATCATTGCTTGTTGCAAGTTTTGATCACGCCTGACTATTAAAACATTGTCACGATTGATGTTTAATTTTAATCTGTATGTAAAAACAAAGTAGGCCTGACAAGTTCTGACAAATGCCCATATCGGAATTTTTTTAAAATTCTAAAAATAAATTAAATAATAGCTCTGCGTTGCAGCTGCGGAGTAATATTTTTGTTTGTAAAAAAAAGGAAAATTCAGTGCGAGAACTCACGCAGATTTGTATATTTTTTTTGTAATTTCTTCCCTCAATATTTGTGCATTTGGTCTAATATTACAGATGTTTTCTAATGTGTGTGTGGCATGAATGAGCGTTATTGCTTTGGCTCTCCAAGTGTGCCGAATACTTGACTTGTGCCACTCCCATTAGCAAATCCCTGAAGGATTTAAGATTGATCAACGACGACACTTAAAATAATGTCGATTGATTTAAAAAAAAAAAAATAAAAAAAATCCACCAGAGGCATTGAGGTGGGTCTACCATGCGTTGTAGTCGCGGAATAACTTTTGTGTTTGTAAGATTGTAAACTCATAAAAACATCAAGTAAAATTTAAAACTGAGTTCCTGGAATCATGTCGTGAAAGTAAAAACTGAGATTCCAGTGCTAAAACTCGAAGGCAGGTGATAAAAATGTCAAAATAAATTAGAAATGGAATTATTGGATGACTATCAGGCTTTGCCGGGCTCCACCTTCTCAGCCACCACGCACCAGTTGGCGTGGTCAAAGTAGGCGTGGCGGACGCGGAGTTGGGCCACGTGATTGGCGATGAGCTCGGCCAGCTCGCCCTCCTTGAAAACGTGATAGTACCTCAGGCAGGATCCGCCCGCCGCGCTTTCCGGACCGGGGCGCTCCCTCTCGAAGGGCACCAGGTCGGGCAGAGCCAGGGAGCCGCACTCCGGCGCCAGGGCCGCGCCGGCGCCACGCTCCTCTTTGGCATCTTCGGACTCCTTGTACAGATCGGCGCCGGAGCCGAAGACGTCCTCCTCGGACCCGACCGTGGACGGTGGAGAGAAGAAACTGGAGAAGTGCTGAATGAGAGCCAGCCCTCGGGCCCGCGGGCCCGCCGCACCGCCCAATAAAGTGCTGAGTTCCCGGGACGACGAGCGGGAGATGGACAAGCTTCCGAAGTCAAAGACCGAGTCCAGTGAACGGGAGAAGAACCAGAGTCCGTTCGAGGCCGTCACGGGCGGCGCGGCGTCGGCCACGGACGAGGTGCTTCGGACCTTCCGGTGCTTGTCGCCTTCGTCAACGGCATCGCTGGCGCTTTGGGCGGCCGCCCTGCGTCGCGGCGGCTCCACGTCGGGCGAGCGAGGGTTGGGGTTCCACGGCACGAAGATGTCCTGCTTCTCAAACTTGCGGCGCTTCTGCTCCATGGCCCACACGTAGATCATGACGCGGCCGCCAGAACGCAGCGTGCGCGCCATCTCCCTTATTGCTCGGATACGACGTTCTTTGGTGGACAAATGGTGGATGACTGCAAACGTCACATGCATTTTTGTCACTCACTTTGTTTTTGTTTTGCAAAGATAGTAGTAGTAGATGTTCACATTTTTTGGGGGGAGTCGACGAAATGCTGGCGTTATGGCGATGAGCGCGCGTCACCTGCTATGGAGAGCACGGCGTCGAAGCAGCCGTCCCGGTAAGGCAGGTGGAGCCCGTCACACATCTGCACCTCGTGCCCTCGGCTTCCGGCAAAGTCCACCAGGGGGCGACAGACATCGCAGCCCAGCTTGAACGCTCCCTCGTTAATGTCGAGGTATTTGCCGTTGCCGCAGCCTAAGCGGGGGCGCAAAACTGACATTTCAGAACAAGTACGCCTCAAACTTGGGTTGCCCGTACTCCGGCCTGAACCAAAAATAGCAAATTTTTTTGTGCATGAAAAATAATGACGCTCTCAAATTCATTATCGACAAAATATAAAAAATATATACAATTGTATTCTCGTAAGATGGCGATTTATAAATTCTGACAAAAAAGTCTTGATTCAGTGACGACCATCTCATTCTTTAGTTTCAAAAAGATATGAATTAGCTACTGAAACATTTGAACGCTTTAATTGCCATGAGGTCGGCAATGGTTTTCAAAATGATGGCGAGACCCACCCACATCGGCGACGATGCTCCCGGGCGGCTGGTCCAGCAGGAAGTGGCGCACTTTGGGCCAGGCCTTGTAGCGGCTGTCGTTGAAGTAAGGCGCGATCTTGTCGTACACGCCGTGCACGTGCTCTCGCTCCAGCCGACTGGCCGCCTCGTCCATCGTCGACCACCGTGTGGCGCCGTCACGTCTGCGGACCCGAAGAGAACGCCAGAAAGCGTGATTACTTTTCAAACAAGTCGCCATTTTGATTCATTTTGCTTTCGTGATGTCGTTTTTAGCGTCTCGGATTCTTGATTCTAGTTGAAAACCATACAAACTTGTTTTTCGGGTTAGACCGCCAAATATTTTCCTTTTTATTTTTGTCTATCCATTCCTGCATCAAAAGAGCACATCCAACATTAATACGATTTAAATGTGGTCATTTTGCCGTTTTCCTAAAAAGTAAACACATTCAGCAAAAATTCAACACATTTTAATCATGTGCAACCGAATATCAAATACTTTTTTTCTTCAGCAAAGGTGACTTCTTGGCGTCGAATGTTGAAGTGAGTTGAGCAGTTTCATTTTGGAGTGCTTTGCTGCCATCTTGTGGCATTAATAAGCAATTACAAACCATTTAATCGGCAGGGGTTCTTTTTTTTTACTTTGAGGCCCACCTTGGCCTGTACAAAGTGGCGCTGGTGCATTTGCATGTTGTAATTGGTGTTGACTTGACCACGTTTAGACCATATTCAATAACTAAATCAAATCCATTCACGCATTAAAAAAAAAAATGTAAAAAGATTTCAAATGCCAGCTGCGTGCTTCATTCTCGCCATTTCTAAGAAAGCCGCATTTCAGTCACAGCAGCCTGGTCAAACGCATGTTCCGTTAACATGGAGGTAGCGCCGCTGCGGAGGCGACGCTGCAGTCGGAAAAAAGGTCACTCCATGAAAGCGAGCTTGTTACAATAACGACACCATCCTGCTCACGGGTTTGCGATTCGGTGTCACGTTTAAGCGTCAGCTCACATAGCGGACGACGTGCAGGTTCGCCTGGCGCGACCTTCGCTGGAGGACACAAACACGTGCGGATAGAGTTGCAGGTTTATTAATCCCTGTCCTACTCATGCTGAAACGCTGCAGGACTCCGGCGTCACGTTTTGGTGAATAGAAAAATGATTTCAGAGATTGTAGCTGTCCCTCAGTTAACAGACACAAAGGCTGTTTTGTTTTTACGTTCATAAGAAGACGGACATACGCTTGACTTCATCTGCAGGTGAGCATCATCAGACGCTGAGCGCAGTCATCTCAAAATCGTACAAATGAATAAATTGCTTCTGTGATGAGGAAAAATAAATTGAGGCGTACAACTTTTCTTTTTACGCACCAAGAAAATGGCCTCCTTCCATTTGCTTGAGTAGCTGATATAAAATAAGATTCTAGAATGCCACCTGGCGCCGTTTGTTCACAAATATAATGACACAATCTTAATAACTTGCGAATGGTCGTCTGACGAGGTGGCAGGAGGCAAGACCGTCGAGAACTTGTACGTTCTGAACATTAAACACTCCTGATGGCTGATGGGCACCTTAAAAGCCTCCAAAGGGCTTATTTGCAGAGTCGCTCGCATCATCTCATCATCCCATCCAAGTGGAAGGAAAACATCCCTTATGTAACACGGTCCTCCTTCAGCGCCCCCTCCCTGCCAGCCCCCCATCCCAACCACCCTCACCAAAGTGAGGTACGCATTATGTAATCTGCCACAGGGAGAGAGCCTCAGACTGAAAGTGTAAATGCAGGATAGCATCCAAGCTATGCGGTGCAGTGCAGTGGAGAGAAACCTGCCCTTGGAGCAGCCAGAGGTCACATTGTGCTCTCGATTGCATTCATAGTCGTTAAGACTTTGATTTATTCAGACTGAGGAGACTTGAGCTGCAGTTAAGGTTGCCATGCAGCTCATCCCTGCAAACGCAGACAAACAGGTTTGGTTTGCCCGTTAATGGGGAGGAAGCCGGCAGCCATGACTCGACTTGAATGTTGAACCTCACTCACCCTCGTAGTTCACAAGGGGGCTGGGGAGGTTGGATTATTAGTAATCGCAAGTGTCCAATTTATGAACGAATTAAGTCAAAACGCACCATATTTCCCCCCCATATTATTGCACGTAAACGCATCTGTAAAAAAACAAAAAGATGGCTAAGTTTCACTGTGAATGAAATAATGGCATTTATCAACGCACATTGCACCACCTCACGTTACGTACAACGACAAAGTCCCTCACCATGAATGGGCCGAGAAGCGTCGCCGCGGTAACCGCCTCAGAGCTCCCGTCGCTTGGGTCGCCGCAAGTCAACTTGCCGCTCCTCTTCGCTAATTGGCGCCGGGCGGACCCGCACCTGCTGCCCACCGCGGAGACATTTCCCATTTAAATACGTAAGTACTCGAATCCACCCTGCGTCGCGCCACGTCACGTCACGTCACACGCGCGAAGAAAAGAGCCGCCGTCTTGTAAGACCGCCGTGCGTGAACAGCCGCGGCCCGACGGCTGGGGAGCCATCGTCGTCGCCGACCGCGACTACGCGGCCAAAAGCTGTCAAGATCACCGTTGAAAGTCCGATACCAATTTCCGGCTTGGTTGAAACAATAAAAGAAGGCGGCGACGCCTCGCTCAAAGGTCGTTAATCGAAGTTATGGTTAATGTCGCTCATAATTCCAAGAAGCCAAAATTTACGTCTTTTATTTTGAAAGGCCCCTGTTCGTTTTGTGCGTTCTTATTACGAAAACTTGACTCGGCTTGGACGAGTATGCGCTCGTAAAGTGGGAAAAAAAGCACGCAGCGCAGTGGAAAAGCTCGCACGAGATTGGCTCTCCGCGTCACGTGACCACCACACTCCATCGCACGCGCGCACGCGAACAAACAAGTAGGACGAATCACGTGCTCGTTTTGTTTGTGAAAGCTACCTCACAAACAAAAGCGTTTCCATTTTTCACGCAATTCAGTTGCATGAGCAGTAATAATCTTTGTTCCACGCTGCTTTTTGTATTACTTAAACAGAGTGGGCGTGGCACGAATACGCCATCTTGACCGTTGGGGCAGTTCAATTTTGAGCACAATGGATTCTGCTTAGCAACGGGCAGTCATGTGACCTGGCTACAAAGTCTCATATTGTGATTGGAGGATAAATTCCAGCTGGGAAAAAAAGGACAACTCTGATGTTCCTCTTCTGGCCGATGACAATCGTTGCAAACAAGCCATAGCGTTCGGTAATGTAATTAAATCATTTTAATTGATATAAAAAATGTAAATCATCAAATGCAATAATTATCTATTCAAATTGCAAAGTGTCATTATTTCTGGAAGAAAAAAAACATTGGAAAAAGCAAAAATGATCAAATGGGATGTGAGTAAAGGAATTATCCAGCCGTGATGGCCCATTTTTCATCAATAATATTCGTTATTTTTTTTTTGTTTTGTTTTTTATCAGGAAACAGAATTTAGTCATCATTTTCTTTCTTTTTTTATCCATTCATTTTGGAGCAATTAGGAAATAAGTAACAACTTGAAAAGTGCCTTCTTTTAACGAAGAACATAGTGACGCCCCCTTCGCTCTCTCCATGTCTCGGTGGGAGTCATGAAAGGGCATCAACTTCCCGTTTCTAGCATATTTTCTTCACTTTTAACAACACCGAGATATGAGATATTGCCATTTATTTGTTACCAATCCTCCCCTTTTAAAATAAATTGAAAAATTGTTGAACAATTACTTACTAGCTTCTGATTTCAAAACTGGCTTTCCAATCAATTTATCTGGGTTCACAGTCATACCGGCCCTCTGAGGGAAACCACAACTCTGATGTGGCTCGTCCACAAAAATGAGTTTGCTTTAAGCAGTGCCGCGTGTACATAAAACATCAAACCACTTTTTTTCCATTTACTTGCAGGAGCTTCGTCGCCGCCATTCCGAGCATAAAGCCCCCCCCCCCCAGCAGCACGTGCGTGAACGTTGGATGCAGGCGTCGTGAGATGTCAACTGACCAAAGTGAGGCTGGCTCTCGCGTGTCTCACATTGCGGCTCATCAAATCTATTCAGCCGTCCTGCTTTACATTTCAAGGACACTCGGCAGCCTCTGAGTGGTTGAACTTCTCTGGGCAAAAAAAAAAAAGAAAAATCACATACGGACCACTTCATTGTTTGCAACCGGTGCCAAGATACTTTCATTCAAAGGCACCATGAGAAAAAACAGGGGTGTCGAATTGTCTCACTCTAAAAGAGTGTGCCAAGATGAAAAAAGAAATTAATAAAGGTAGTCATAGATTAAAAAAAAAACAAAAAACAGTGACAACACGCTGACTGGTCTTTTTTTTTCGCAAAAAATTAGCAAAATATATATTTTTTTGAAAAAACAGAGCAATAGAACGTCTCCGATTTACAAAAACTGTACAGAACACGAAATTTAAAGACAAACTGAGCGAGTCTTTGAAAAGTTCTCGGCAGTGAAATCTAGCTTGTTCTATCTAAACGACGCTCCATCTCTCCTCTGCTCCGTTTGGCGCCGCTGGTGAACGTGTTGCGGCTCCTGAGAATTCAACACCACGTCCACGGAGATGGGGTAGGAAAAGCGATCCAGCATCCGCGCGATCTTCTCCTGTGGCACGCCGTGCTTGTTCCGCCTGTTCGGGGGGAAAAAAAGCACTTTTGTGGTCTGGGCCAACTTTGGATCACAATCGCAATAAAGAAAGAGCCAAGACGATTCTAAAATGGCCGCTTTAAACCAAAATGTCAGACTTTCCGTCCCTTATCAGGACTGGTGGCTTTTTAAGACTTTTTGGTCTATTTCTGATCTTGATAGACATTTCAGCCTAATTTCAATCTCAATAAAGCTCCGCCCATTAGTTTATGATTGCTTGGCATCCAGATGCCATCAAATGGCGCCGAGACAATATTTTAATAGCTTTGGGCTTGAGCACAAACAGCAAATGTGTGTCACTTCCCAAAAGTAACCCTCAAAATAATGTTCTGTTTGACCGAAAAATCAAATCAAATGAAGCAACTTCATGAAAGGAAAACAAAAATGTTACTTCTCCAGCTCGCAGGGATCATACTTCCAGCTGGTGTTTGGTTCGCAAAAGTCGACTCGGTATCCTCGCTGTAAAGCCTGCTTGTAAAAAAACAAAGTGATGGTCACATTGGAAAAATGAATCTCCATCTCCACGTTGCAGCCAGAAGCGACTCACCATCTGGACGTAAGGCTTCATCTCCCAGGCTTGCAAGTTGGTGTTGTCGATGATGACGGGAGAGCAGCCGTCGTGCATGGCGTCGCGAGCTGAAAGGAAGGCCGACACCAACAAGCTTTGAACGCCGCACACGAACAAGTTCAATCCATCGGATTTTATTTCTTGGGCCCGTTCCACATTTGGATGCTGCACTGCTCACCTCTTCTGTGGTTCCACTCGTGCGCGTCGCCGAGAAGACTCGGTTCGTAGCGGTAGCCGCCATTATGGGCAAAATAGTCATCTGTGCTCAGAATGAGGCCGCTGGGACCCGTCGCCAGCAAGTCCCTATCAGAGATATTAAAAAAAAGTCAACACATCACATGAAAATCTCAGGCTTTGGATTTCAGCGCAGTCTAAACCGCCAAAGTTGAGCAAGGCGTAGGCAGCACACATACAAATAATAAACCCCAAATAATAAACCCACATTTTTTAGTTATACCAATTTCAATTAAAGTTGGCCTACTTCTTGGATGTCTCTACACCATTATTTTTGAGCGATTATCATGTTGCGGGATACACGCATACCAGTAATCCGATTCTGGGATGTCACTGAAATATTATCCTGTGGTGCGGAGTACACATATAACGCTTAATGGACCCAATTGGATCCTTTCTCCACTCTTTCTGCTTGAAAGTTAGAACGGCGTCTCCCACGTTCTAAAAACTGATGTTCAGATGTTCAATATCGGCGTGTGAGTACCGCGCTTAAAAAGTCGTACCTTGCCATTGTTGTTTTGCCTGAGCCAGGTAGGCCTCTCATGAGAATGAGCACCAAAGTTGGAGATTCGTCAAAGTGTGGGTAGCAATGGTGTTGCTGGGTTTCATCTGGTTCCGAATGACGTTGGGGTGCATCACAAGCACCATCGTCGCCATTACGCCAGTAGCGAGGATTATAACGAGGGGATGCTGAGAACCTGAGGAACGGCGGAACTCCAGTGGGATACTGGTTGTCAGCGGTGGGATTCCTGTGACGGGGTGGAGGCAAACGGTGCGGGTTCGGGAAAGGCTGGCAGAATCTGTGGAAGGATCCGTGATTTGGAGGTAGATGGAAAGCCGGAGGAGGATAATAATCCGCGTGAGTCCAAGCAGACGATTTCACGTTGTCAGGCCTGCGAGTGGAATACGGCTCGTTTTTGTACCAGTGAGGCCACGACGGATGTTTTTCAGGAGCTCTGCTTACGTTGTCGTCCTTGTGAGTTTTTTCTGAAGATTTGCTTCGGCCGTCTTTCGTGGGAGTTTTTTCTGGAAGCCTGCTTGATGATGATGTTTCCAGTTGAAGAAAGGCGTCGCGTTCCTTCTCAACTTGTTCGTCAATGGCTTGGATCTCTTTGTAAAAGTCACTAAGCGAGTCATCAATGTTCTTCTCCGGGGGGAAAGCGGGACCAATCAAGGTGGAGCTGGTGAATCCCTCTTCCTTTAACACGCGTTGGATGTCTTGAGCCGCTTTGTGGACAGCTTCACTCTCAGACGTACTTGCTTCCTTCTCCAGTGGAGCCACTTGTGACATCTACACAAGAGTTTTAAAAAAGCTTTTTCAATTTAAGGAGGGGCGGCAACTATCACACATTTTTAGAATTGATTGGTGATTATCCCATCTCAGCTCAGATAAAAATTGATTTAGTCCTATTCATCAAGATTTGCATTGTGAAGTGCGGGTAATTATTGTTGACCAATTGGTGTCACTATCATGTTCTACACTGTAGTATCTGTGACCTCGAATACGTGTGTGGGTTACTGGTGTGAAAGCCCGTCCAAATCAGATCTCTTTGAGCTCCTCTCCCAAAAAAGAAAACAAAACATGCTCAAGTCAAGGGAGACTGTGTTCCAGATGTGTTTGCTTGTTTGATTTCACACTCGATCGGTAGGCAGACACCCCAGAAGCCAAAACATTTGTATACCGTCCATTAATATATACATTACATATCCCGTAATCTCGTGAGTGTTGGAGGTAGCTGGCTAAAGAGCAACTCAATTCAATGCTAACCCGTAGCCACGTCAATTAACTATCCACGATAACATCAATTAAATGTTGCAATTTACCGTTCAATCGGAAAACGTGCTTACCTTTAGTTATGTAATTAAATGAAACGAGAAGACAAGAGAGAAGCTTGCTAGTTGCCACATTGCTAAAGCTAATTCAATGTTTACGGAAGTGACGTCACAAACGTCATGCACTTTGACACTGAAAGCCGCATTCCAGGAAACCAAAATTTCCAATCTCGGACCAGAAAAAGTGGACCGAAATGCCACTCAAACTTTTTTCATCCATTTCTCTCCCCCCCCAAAATTCTCGGAATCAGCCATTTTTTGTTGTTTATATTTGCCTGGACTAAATATTACAAATTCCCACGTTCTTGGAATGCAGCAGAATGAGCGCCACCTAAAGGCCAGCGCGAAACATGGCCTCTTTTGAGAAAGGTCCGGCCCGAGGAGTCAGTGGGGCCACTGTCAGACAGGAAGAGGTGTTTTGTTTTTTTTTCCTATCTTTTTTTTATAAACTTCTATGAGTGACGTAACCTGCCTACAAGGAGAAACGAATAGTTTTCTCAGCATAAATGCTCCAAATACGAATACATACACACACACACACGTATATATATATATATATATATATATATATATATATATATATACATATACATTTATACCTTGTTTGTAATATTGCATGAATGTTGATATTTATATTAAATCTCAAATAGTAACTAGTAGAGCAGTATGACTTCTTCAAACTTTATATGCCCGATTATTATTTTCCATTCCAAATACCTCCATCATATACAGACTGAAAAAAATAATTTATTCTTTTTTTTTCCTTCACATTGTGGCTCACTTACGCAATTAGTGTAAGTAGTTTGCAGTCATAAAGCATCATTGAAATGTAACGCCTGCGTATCAATCATAGCGAGCTCATGGTCATTAACCCACGCCTCCTCAGGCGGGTTTGCAGACCCAGGCGCGAGGTTTGGGGTGTGTTCAGTTAAAGTGCGGGGCGTGCCGGCTCTCCGAGGAGGGTTGAAGGTCTTCTTGACGGAGGGCGAAGCAGCCAGGCCCGGGGGGAGAAACAACGGCGGAGGCGACGGCACGCGAGAGAGGTAGTCCACAGCTCGCCTCCTCTTCAACCTTCTCGGGTCTTTCTCCGATGAAGACGTGTTGGCTGGCGGCTGAAAGTTCCTGCTCAGTGGGGTGAAGCAGCCCAGGCTTCTGATTGGCTGCTGAGATGTGGTCTGCAAAGGGAAACACGATGTCAAACCAAATTGGGCAACTGAGCGCAAGTATCGAAGAAAGTTTACATTTGTCCTCATGTGTTGCGTGGGTGGAGTTTGCGGAGGCAGAGTGGGAGAGCCGACGGAGGTCCTCACATCCCATTTGAGCACCTGGGAAAGTTTGTCGGCAGCGCATCTCAAGAAGTTGTCCTGTTCCTAAAATGGACGCACAAGACAATAATTAAAATGGATGCAAACATAACATGTATCCCAGGGCATTTCCACATTTCCCTCTTCTTTTAACAAGCAAGCAGCGAGAAATGTTGTCGAGCCAAGAGAATGAAGGAGCAACTGCTGTAACTTCAGACATTGATGGCCGTCACGCCGTACCCGCAGAATGTTCCTGAGCTGTCCGAGGGCCTTTTGAAAATGCTCTTCTTTGGGCTTGCTGGAGAAGACGCTGAGGTCTCCCGCGTACACGACGGGGGTGGGCCGGATGGACCGGCCCCTCAGCTGCAGGTTGCTCAGAGACAACAGCACGCCGGGTTGGATGACGTCCGCCAGGCTGCTGAAGCAACGGACTTTCACAAAATTCACGTCGCAGTCCGCCAGGTAGAAGGCAGGAGAAGGGCCTGAGCGGGAGGAGTGAAAATATCAAATTCAAAATCCGAAATCCAAGTCGATGAAGAAAGGAGCACGGACCGTTTCCATCGACCACATTGACAACACATCCAGTCAGATCAACCTCTCCACACGGAGATGCGAATTCCAGGTTTTGAAGAGCCACAAAGTCGGTGGACACTCTCGGTTGAAAGCACGCTGATAACCATTCCGGAGAAGTCTAAATGAAAACCCAAAAATAAAAGTCAGTTGTGTGAATGCTGATTAGCTCGCCGCCGATTAAGCAACGAAAGGAATGAAAACGGCTGACCTGGAGGTCTTGAAATTGTGTTTTCTTCGTGGCGGTGAGCTGAAGTGCGGCAACGCTGCCACGCTTCTTCCTGTCGGACGTGGCCAGATTGTAGACTTTGTAGCGACAACCTTCCTTTAATAAGGCCTGCACGTCTGAGGACGGGCGCCAAAGGCTCAATTGGTAAACTTTAAAAAAAAAAAAAAGGACCTGAGTACATAAAATACGGTATTGTCGGTGAACTGGTCCAATATGGCAGCTCACCGTCGCCAGCGGGATTCAAAGAGTCGGCGACGCAAAGTCTCCAGACGGGGGTGACGTCTCTCTTCGGGCAGCTCGCTCCTCCGTCGTCCGAATTCTTTTCGGTTGCGCGACGGTAGCGATCTTGCATTTCTGCTTGTTTCTTGTCCATGAGCGAGCGGCTGTACGTCCGCAGTTTGTCCAGCTGCTGCTCGCTCAGATGGGCCTGGAGGCACGACGTCAACGGCCAAGACTTAAAAACCATCTCCCTCAAAATCGATTTCGCGACACAGCGTTGACCGTTTCCGTTTCTAGAACGACAGCTAAAAGAATAAACTCAAAAGAGGAAACAATAAAAGCGTCTCCCGCCTTCCTTCCTCCTCATCCAAACACAATTTTCTTACCTCAAGTCCAGCGAGGTCGTCCCCCACGGCCTCGTAGAGTTCCTGCCCGTCCTGCAAACTTGCGAGATCTCGATGACTCACAGTCCGTCTTCTGAGTTGACGTTTGCTGTCTGCAAGTGATCACAATTTAATTTCCTCCCGATAAACAGTTGTCTTTTGTATTCGGCAAGCGCTCTTCTGCGATCGGTACCCAAAAAGATGCGCGCTCTCCCTCAAAAGTTAGAAAGCGGACCTTTAGTCGTGATAATTGCCACCTTGCGCAATAGAAATAATCTTGACGAGTCGACGCAAGTCGTACCGTTGCTCTCCCGTTCAAACTCGGCTTGTATCTTGGCATAAAGCGCCTCCATGGCCTTCTCATTGTGGCTGCTGTAGCGAGCCTCCTCCTTCTCTTCGGCGCGGGCCGAGCGGAAGACCACACCGCCGTCTGACTTCCGCTCCATCCACTGTATGCAAACATGCAGGGAAAATATTTCATTTACAATTTGTTAGCGATGCAAAACCGACAGGCAGTGCAATTAAATTGGCTTCCACTAAATGACGGACATTTGTTTGGGGTGTTTGTGCGGAGATTTTGGCAAAAGTGAAATACCGCATGCGACCCGGCTGAGTAAAAGTTGCCATCGACCGAGTACCTGAACGGGGTAACTTCTCAGCACCACGATGTCCACGCAACCGACAGGTCCGCCGTTACTGTACAGCGACGACAGAGGAAGCAGGAACGGCCGAGGATCTCCGTAAAATCCCAATTTGGTGTCCCATCGCGCGGGTCTGCTGCTGTTGGCGAAAATCTTAAAAAGAAACGTGGAGTGTTAATGACAGCCTCAAAGGAAGTGAGAGACTGTGGAGACTCTTAGATTCGACTCGAGATTCTTAATTGGTTTGTTATGATCGTAACTAGTTTCAACTCGATAAGTGTGCAAGGGTGCAGCTATAGAGGAAGATGGCGAGCCAGGAAAAAAAGGTCCCAGCAACACAACGGCTCAGCGCAAGTCACACGTTTACTTGTGTGCCACAGAGGCCTACTCTAACCATTCAACAAAATACACAAAAAAAAAAACACGGCTCGCGTGTACCTTCAACATAAGCGAATGGGGCGCCTCCAGCGGCGCGCAGGCGTCCTGCGAACCGAGCAGCTGAGCGCCGTGGGTGATGATCTTCCCACCTGCGGCGAGTCGTCCTTTACGAAGCAGGTGACTTAACGGCTCATCCAGCTGTGCTTTCACCGAGTACCAGCCATCCGTCAGCCACACCACCGCGCACGACTTTTCCACTTGACCTTGTGAGACCACCTCGGACACGCAGAGAACCAGCGTTTTGGCCGCCGTCTCGTCCTTTTCCATGATCTTCCTCAGAGCGGGCCTGCGGCTGTGGTCCACCTCCACATCGTATCTGACGCACACGTTTATTTGATGAGGGCCGAGTCCATCTAAAGATTGACCCGATTCGGTGCACAGATTCTGCCGAGCGCCATCGGTGAGCCAAATGAAGGCCTCGCCTTCCTCACCTGTACTTGAGCTGCAGCAGAACCCTCTCAGGGGTGAGGCAGAGGCCTCCCATAGTTTGCGGGAAGGACCTCTCCATGGACGCCAGCTTCCACACGATCCACCTGTAGTGATTGTACACCCACGCGTCCCCAAGCAATTTGGGATCCACGCCGGGTGTGTCGCACAAGGCTCTGCGGGGAGACGTCACACGTGCAAGTCAACAAGTTGTTCAAGTCCCTTTCAAAGCGGGCTTCCGTCAAGTTCTCAAACTCCCTGGCAGCTTGAACCAAGTTTTGACAATCACGGACCTGTAGAACTGCTCTTTGCCGGCCGTGCCGTCCTCGCTGGGAATCAGCCGCCCACCGTCCGCAAGTTGAATGCCACTTTCGTCCGCTAAGGCTTCCTTTTTGAAGAACAGCTCAAGCTGAAATCGGAAAGCCTCCGCAGTCTGGCTGGCGATGTCGCAGATGTGCCGATGCACTCCATATTCATACAGCTGCAAAACAAAGCCAACGATCCTTCACAAACACATCGTGGACGAATTTGTAAAAACCCGGACTGCTAATGGCACCTTACTCGTAGCGAAAAGTGACGCCACCGGGTTTGCCTTGCCACGCGGTGAGATTGCTTCACTTGAATACGAGCATTTTTATATTATTTTGCGTCTCCACGTCAAGCGATGTGAAAACTCGCCTCCTTCCGGCTGTACTTGGCAGGAGCCCTCGGCGCCACCGCCTCCTTCAAACGTATCCTCGTCGCTCCCGAGGTTTTGGCTCGCAACAAGCTGCCAGGCAGAGGCCTGACGGTCTGCCGCTTCTTCTTCCTGATCCTCATTTCTTGCATGTCTCGCGCCAGCTCGACATTCTCGAGCGGCGTCCCTGGAGACACGACGAAAACGATTCATTTTTCCCGTGTCAAGAATCGAAAAGACGCAAAATGTTTTCCCTCGACTCGTACATGTGTAAGTCGGGCGGCTTCGACCGGTCATCTTTTGGTCCGAGGCGCTTGTGTGAAGGTCCGAGTTGTTTTGCGCCAAGACTTCCGCGGAACTTTCTTCAACTGTTGTTCTTTGTCTTTTAAACGGCGGAATAAAGGCTGGAGGTGATTTTCCGTTGCTCCTCCTTTGGCCTGCCTCGGTCATCTTGAAAAATGGAGGAAGAAAAGTCGTCCCCGCCGTTGAGGGCTGCTGGTCGCTCCTCGGCGACGCAGCAGCTTCTACGTAAGCCGTGCCGTCTCTGCACGACGAATGAGAACTTTACCGTGCGATGGCGGCACGTGTGATGATCGGAACCGTTTCGACTGGCGGCTCACCTGAGCGGTCTGGTGATGTTGGGGCCAAGCGAGGCGTTGTACTTGAACACTGGCCTGTCCTTTATTAGACCTTAGAAAGACACAAATAAAAAAATACATAAAATGGAACATTTTTGAACCAGTCAATCCACAAAAAAAAAAAAAAACTATTGAGCAGACGCAGATACCAAGTAACGATACCACTTGTCATTTTGCCTCCGACAGATAATGAGAAAGAAACGAAAATATTTCCCGTCATTTCAAGACACACTACTGTCAGAATTGTTGAAAAGTCGACCAGTGTCTTGAAAGAGAACGTACGAGACCTCAAATGTTCTGATTAGCATGTTTAAATATACAAAAAGAAAACAAGGACAAAAAAAAAAGTTGTGCGAAAAGAAAACAAGGACAAAAAAAAAAGTTGTGCGAAAAGAAAACAAGGACAAAAAAAAAAGTTGTGCTTACCATTGGGAGAACTTGTTTGCGGGCAGAGCTTTGATCCTCGCCGACTGTCACACGATCTGTCAAATTCGTGGAGTAGATCTCGTTTAGAGGTCGGCGGCGCTGGAATATTTGAGACAATAATTCCACAACAATTAGTTGATGCCCTAAAACAAGTCCAAGATTCTGATCGGATCTTTACCGGCCAAAAGTGTGACAGATCCTTTCTCACGCGTTTGCGCTTGCGCAGGTCGGCCAGAGTTGTTCTTCGTCTGCGCGTTTTCCAACGTCATGGACGGCCCGGCGAGACTCTCGTCCTGCAGCAGAGCTTTTGTGCAGTCCAGCGCCTCCTGGGCCAGAAACAACTGCTGCGTTTCGGTGCAGTCAGTCAGGCCAAAAGACTCCAAGTTCACAAGTGCAGGTTCCTCGGCCGTGCGAGTCGTTTCTCCGCCCAACGTGTCGGACGTTTCCCGTCTGTGGATGTCGACCTCTTCGCCGGCCATTTTGGGCTTTTTTGCTTTTAAGCAGGCGCTTTGACCTCGAGCACGTCCGGATATCCAAGGCACGCTCGCGCCTGTTTGGCCGATGTCGTCAAACAAAGCTTTGGCTTTCTGGAGGGCTTCGGTGGAAAAGGAAACGGGCTTCCCACTGGCTGCGCGGAATCCACAATTGCTTGTTTTGCTGGCTCGGACGCGCGTTTTCCCGTCCTGTTCCTCGCTCGAGTGATTATTTGCGTTCTTGCCGCCATCTTTGTCCATGACACTTTCATCCAGCAGGCATTTTGCTCTCGCCATCGCTTTGTCCGACACAAGAACTTTTTTGCCACTGGCGGTGCTGAAGCCACAACTGGACGAAGCCGTGCGGGCCGCATCAGTTGCGTTTTCATGACTCTCACCCAAGAAAGATTTTGCGGACCGAGTCGGCCCTTTTCTTCCGCCGGCCATCTGAAATCCAACATTTTGCAAACTCGCGTTGCGCTGGAACTTCTGGTTTTCATCGTCAACGTCACTGAAGAGAGTTTTGACGCTCATCTTCGCGTCTTCAGAAACAAGCACGCTCTTCCCACCGGCAGTCGAGAATCGGCTGGCGCTCAGGGAAGAAGAAAAAATCCCCGAAGATGAAAGTGCACGGTTGGCCGGGTTCGTTTGATGCCTTTTGCTTTGATGGTCTACAAACGGTGCGGCATTCTGGTTTCCAACGTTGACCTCGAGCAGATCGTTAAAGTCCATCATGTCCTTGTCTGGACTTTCGGAAGAAGAGTCGAGATGGCCCGAGAGAGAGTCGGCTGAACGTTTCTCATTTTTTCCAGAGAGTTGCTCCCCGACTGAATCCGAATCATCAAGCGAGAATTTTGCTCTCTGAAGAGCAGCGGCGGAAACGGCAACTGGTTTGCCTCCCGCCGTCTGGAATCCACCCGACGGCCCGTGGAGGCGCTCAAGTCCCGAGAAGCTTCCGGGTTTCTTTTTTGCGCTCAGGTCGTCTTGGAAGAAAAGGCCGGCTTTCGCCACGGCCGCTGCAGACACGCTTATCTTGTTCCCGCTGGCGGTCGAGAATCCATCAGCGCTCAAAGAAGACCGACCCAAATCCAAAGTTGGATTTCCAAGCTGTTCGCGATCGTTCTGATGCTGAAAGTTTTCATTTGGAACGGGAGCGATTTGAGCATCCATCTTCACATTTAACGCCGTCGCACCAACGACAGACAAACGCCCGTTTGACATTGGACCATTCCAGTCCGTCATGCCTTCCATGTAATCGTCGGCTCCGAGCGTTGCCTTGTTGGGTAAAGACGCATTTTTGGGAGTCACAACTGCGCTTGGAAAACAAGCGGCCAACTTTTCCTGGCTTGTGCTACTTCCTCGTTTTGCGTCACACATCTTCACAGCTGGACTCTCTGAAGAGGAGCCAAGGTCACCGTTTTCGGAAAATGACATTTGCTTCTCACGAGCTGACAGGAATTTATTTTTCCTCAGGGGTGGGGAAGAGGCTTGATGTTCCTCAACCGCATTTTTTTCTTCAAGCAATAAATTGGTTGTCGTAGGAGCAGCGGCGGAAACGCTGACGTGTTGGCCGCCAGCTGTCACGTCCACACGTTCATCATCTAAGAAGCTTCCGAGTTTCATTTTCAAACTCGCGTCGTCGTCGTGATCTTCTTGCAAAAGATGCTTGGCTTTGTTCATGGCTGCCGCGGACACGAACACCTCCTTCCCACTGGCAGTCGAAAATCCGCCGACGCTCAGCGAAAAACAACCACGACCCAAAGACGGATTTGCGTGGTTGTCCACATTTTTAGAATTGTGTACATTTTCATTTTCGACACGATCAGTCTTCTCCACAATCGCAGCCTGTCCGGTTTTAGCGTCCGTCACAACAGAACCAGACGGACTCTCTGAAGTGCCGTCGAGATTGTCAAAGAGAAAGTTGCCGGGAAAATGCGCGCGGTCCCACGACAAGCCGCCCGGCGGTTGGACGACACTTTTGATTTTCAATCGTGTGCTTGCTTCATCTTCGCGGTCTTCTTGCAAAAGATGTTTGGCTTTTGCCATCGACGCGGCAGACACCGATATCTTTTTGCCACCGGCAGTCGAGAAACCACCGCCGCTCCAAGTGGAAAAGTCCACCCCCAACGACGGACTGGCGTCGTTTCCAAGGTTACGAAGCGACGGGTTTTCATTCGCAACAGGAGCGTTTTGAGCGTCTTTGGTCTCCATGTTGGTTTCATTTCCGCGTTGGCCAACATTTTTCCGAAGACCAGAAACAGACGGACTCTTCGAAGCGGCGCTGAGGCTGTCAAAGAGAGCATTGGCTGAAAATGAGCCGGGCTCCTCGATAGTCAACGGCTGCCCACTTTTCCGGGACGGTTGCTCACCGACGGGATGTTCCTCAACTTCATGACAAACACGGAGCAAAGATTTTGCTTTCTTCAGAGCAGCGAAGGAAACGGAAACTTGTTTGCCTCCGGCTGTCTGGAATCCGCTCAGCCGACGGTCAACTTGTTTGATTCCTGAGAAGATTTTTTGCTCTTCTTGCAAAAGACATTTGGCCTCAGCAGACACAATTTCGACCTTCTCTTTGGCGACGCAAAATCCAGAACTGCCGCCCGAATAGCCATCGATGGAGGAGCCAAGATTCGGGGACGCAGACGACGACGCCGCTTCCTTCGTGAAAGTCTCAATCCCCGCAAGATGTCCGTTTTTACGAGGACAGTCTTGGAAGACAGAACGAGCCTTTTGCATCGCTCCGGGCGAAATCAAAATCGTTTTGCCGCTGGCCATCCCAAAGCCGTCTTGACGTGCACGTGAAATCGCGTCGCCGGGATTTTTTGGAGCGTTTTGGTTTGATTTGACGGATGAAAAGAAATCTTGAAGCGGCTCCTTTGTGTTGTCGCTGTCAACAAATTGACGTTCTTCCCGAGCGATGCGCCCGTGCAGAACGTGTCGAGCGTTTTCGACACGTTGCTCGTGTGCTGGACTCTCCTGCAACAAATGTTTGGTTTTCTTCAGACATTTTTTGTAAACTCTCGGGACGCTTTCTCCAACTGTCACTTCTTCTTTTTCCATTGCATGCGCTCGTCGGGGTTGCGTGGCAACAGCGTGTTGCCGTTCGTCACATGACGCAGAGGTCATTTTCTTTTTTGCCTCAGCGCAAAAGCTGTCATCGAAATTGATGCCGGAGAGCAAGTTTGGGTCGAGGTCTTTGTCAGCTTTCGTTGACGGGGCGGAACCGTCTTTACTCGGTTGTTTTGACGTCATGGTTCTGAACTGCGTGAAGTCAAACTGGCTGCCCGCTTCTTCCAGGAGCGAGCACAACGCCTTCACGTCAGCATTCTGGGAGGCGGTCAGCTGGCAGTTTTGGGCCCAGGAAGCGGGAGGCGACGTCGCCGGAATCGCCTCTCCGGCATCGCCGTCGCATTCGGAGGCTCGATCAGCGTGACATGCGACCGGGTCGGCGCTTCCGGGACTTTTTGTCGTATTCAAAACCACTTTGACGGACGGAGAGAAGCCTTCAAGCGAGTCGTTTCGCTCGGAACCGTCAAATGTCACGTGATCCTCTTTCAAACGCGCAGAGTTGTTCGGGGAAACTCTCGGTAGACGGCTCGAGGCCGAAGACGACACGGCAGGAATTTCTTCTTCGGCATCACCATCGCAACTGATGGCTTTGTTTACGTTTCCGGAACTTTCTGGAGCATTTTCAACTTGTTTGACGGACCGAGAGGAGTCTTGTCGTGACTCTTTTGTCTTGCAATTATTTTCATCAATATTTTTCCACCTACACTTTTCCGAGACAATTCCGGATGTGGTGGGAATTTCCTCATCGCGGACGCTCTTGATTGGTCGCCGCTGATCACATTCGTCAAAGAGTCGTTTGGCTTTCTGCAGGTTGGCTGCCGATATTTGAATACTTTTGTTCGAAGCCGTTTTAAATCCTGACACTTGAATTGTGGGGAGAGAAACTTTCCCAATCTCTTGCGTCCTTTCACCATCTTTGGATTGAACTGAAACGAGAGGGCGGGCTAAGTCGTTGAAACTTTCTTGCGTTTGCTCTGATGTATCCTCGGCGTCACGCAAAACGTCCTCCAAAAACATTTCATTTTCTTTTCGCTGAGCGGACTCCAAAGTCCACGTGTGACAAGGTTCCCATTTCTCTGCGCAGGCCACAGTTGCATTCGAGACGTCGGCACCGGCCGACAGGAAGCCGCTGTCGCTCGCCGCGAGCTCGTCGACAAGTGCTTCACCGTGAACCTCGACTTGCTTTTTGGCCTTTTGTCGAGCAACTTTCAGGGCAGTCAGACAGGCAGACGGGGAGAAGCCACAAGGAGGAGGGGGCGGAGCACAAAGAGGAGGGGGCGGTCCCACTTTTGGGGGTGCGCCCGGATACGACATTTGGCTCAAGTCTTGCGCAAAGGCTCGGCAAAGCTGCGACATTTCCGAATCTCTCGTGTTCGCTGGAAGCAAGGAAGGCAACTTTTCTTTTGTGGCATCTTCCCGTTGTTGATGCTCCTCCTTTCCAGCGCTGACGTGACCAACACCTGCTCCGTCATCGGCTTTTGGCATCAGCGGGGCAGGCTGCTTATGACCTGAAATGAAGTCCAAAAGACAATTTTGTTGCTATCCAACGAAAAACAATACTCTGAATTGCAAATAGAGTGAATCAAGTGGGGTTAAAAATTCAGCCATTTCATTTTGAACATTGTGTAGACATGCACATCATGAATGTAAAAAAAAAACAAAAAAAATAAAAATAAAACCTACGTCAAGATTTCATAGTCGAAAAGATGTTCATTTTAGGTTGGCAACTTCCTTCAAATATGAATTTGTTTGATTCTATATCCAAATATATACTTAGACAAGAAAGATTTTATTGATGAAGGTGTTTTGCAAAATACCTTGCACGGTGTTCTTCTTCAGCGAGTGTTTCTTTTTATCAACGGTGTAAATAAATTTGATCTTTTTCTTGGGAATTCCAGCAGAGTTCAAAGATGGTGTGAGCAGCCGGCCAGGATTCCGTTCACTCTCTACTTGTGCTGTGGTGGTGGCCGGAATGTCCGATAAACTCAACGGCGACCACTGTGTAAGTCCATTTTCAGTTTCCACCGGAGGATTTACGCATGGCGCTCCGTCAGATTGTCTGTGTTCAGAAAACTCTGGCTTGGACTCACACGAGATATCCGAGGGACGGCCGTCGTGATCTTTTTGCCTCCTTTTCGTTCGCTCACTTATGACCTTCCTCTCGACCGGACTGCTGTTGGTCAAAAACACGGAGAGGCCGTTTTGCGTGCGGTCAACAACACGGGCCACCGGGCTACGGACGGCCGTCTCCTCGTTGGCGTCGGGGAGTTCCAGTCTCCAGGTGCCATGGCTGTGCTGCGGGGATCTCTGAGGGGACGTTCGGGATGTTGGATGAGGTTCGGCCTCTGGGGAATCAGAATCTGCAGATTGGAGAGGGAGTGTTTAAGATTCAGTTGTTGCATCTTGCTCAGATTTTTTATTTTTTTGGGGGGAGATATTAGTCGTTTGATTTCAACTGGTCGTCACAGGATATTTTGAACTGACAAGTCAAGAGATGACTGCAGCAGCATTTGGAATACCTTGCAGAATCTCAAGTTGGTCATTGCTTTTTGGGGACGCTACTCCCTTTGTGGAATCGTTGGACAGAGAAGGGAAGAGCTTCCGAACCAGCTGAGAAGAAAAAAAAAGAGTGGCAATGTCATAAATAACATCAAGTTAGTGCACGGTTTAGATAAACTACACAAGACCTCACCACAGCACTCTTGTCCATACAAACTTTCATGGGGCTGGGACTGGGATCTGTTTTGGCTGAAGGTCGACAAAAATAACACGGTGACTGTAAAGTTTGCCACATACAACGGGAAAAAGAAACAAAGGATTGCTTACATAAAATGAGGGTGGAAGGCAGCACAGGTGGCGTATTCAGCGAGCTGGTCCACGATATATCGGGGTGAACGTCGGCGCCCAGACTTTCGGAGATGCGTTGGGCAGAAGTGGCCTGCATCATTTCAAAGCAGAAGGTTGTCATTTTCATCTCGATGGTGTAACATTTATGTTGGAATAAATTGACTTACTGGGGACGCTTGTGTCGTGTGAAGCAGATCTGAAAATAATAGAAATAAAAAAACATGAAAAATAAAAAATGTGGAAAAAATGCATTCAAAATGTTAAAAAACAGCATTTTCGAAAAAAAACAAAAAACTAAAACAGTGTAAAGAAAAATTAAATTAAAGGCTTGATTAGATTTTTTATTTTGTTTTTATTTAACCTTAATTCAAAACATTTTGTTTTGCGTCTCTAGTAAGTATAATATCATTGACACATTCAATATGACGATCACAAGAAGAAAAATGAAAACAGTGGAGCAAATTTCAATTAAAAAATAAATAAATAATTACCAAACCAGTTGGGAGTGCGTGGTTGAGCATATCCATCTTTTGAACACGAGGCCCTGCGTGATGACACCATGAGGTCGTTTAACAGGTTTCTTCGAAATATGCAGCGGAAGCATCAATTCACTTACGTGTCCAACAAACACGGACTCCTGGCGGCCCATGGCAGCGGGTCATTCTCTAAAGCAGGAAAAAAAGCTGCACGTTTTGAACACTTAGCAAAAAAATAAAGAAATAAATCTAAAAGCTAGAACATCAAGTTACATTAGCATAGTTATTTTTGCCAAGACACAATCAAAGTTGATGGCTTAAAGTTGCATTGCTCCCCAAGGAGTGAAAACAAACCAGCAAACTTTAGTAAAATGCCCACTTCTGGAAAAACCTCATTTGACTTGATACCATCATTTGAATCGATTCAAATCCGAAAAATCCAATTGTCCTTACCTTGTTTGTCGTCAATGTTCTCGGACGCAACATAGCTGCGTCTGAACACCTGAGGTGTTGAAGATTGTGGAATGTGTGCCACGTCGGCAGCAGCAGGTTTGCGCAAAGGGGTCTTGAAGTTTGCCTCCTGGTTGGGACAAAGTTCTTCTTGATCGTCTGAATCAAAAAGGTTTCCTTCCCTAGAGGACGCTCGGTTGGTCAACACCTGGAACCAGTCGGGGTCCACCTCTCCCAACTCTGCCATGAAAAGAAGAAGACTGTCATTGAGAAAAACAAAAAGCACCTTTGAAACTCTCAAATGAATCACTGACTGACCATGACTTAAATCCCTGACCAGGCATTGAAACTCGGGCTGTGCAGTTAATGTAAAGCCGATCCCTTATTTGAAACCCAAATTGTGTCTCAAAACCAAAACCTTAATTTCAATGTGTGTTCTTTGTATGAAACCAGAACTATATCCATTACTTTTAAACACTGTTCTTTTATATCTGAGCGCATTTTGTTGATTTAAATGTAATTTATAAATACATGTCTTTATATTTTGTAATTAATTGCTAGATAAAATTCTATCAAAATTCACGGCTAAAAGAAACATGGACAAGCAACGAGCAAAAGAGGCGTAGATTAAGATTTTTAGATTTATAAAAAGCAAACAAGAATAAGAAATGGCAGCTCGAGTTCATTTAAAATATTCAGCTGTCATAATGAAAAGGACTTTTTTTTTTACTTCGTATTTTTTGAAAAGGACGTTTTGCTATGGATGCGAATTTGTGGCCTGAGGGCCTCCAGTAAATCGATCTTTTGGTTCTTTATAATTTATACTTGCGCACCCCAGCAGTCGTTTATGTTTTGTTACCTTTGCAAAGTTCTTCAGTCAAATAGTCGTACATACTCCGTGAAGGGAAGAAATCCACTTTTCCACACTAAAATGCTCGCGAATATTTGGTCCTGTTTGGCACACCTGGAGAGGGACATTAGTCGTGAAATGAAGCTCAATTGAGATTGAACACACTTAAAACGTCACGTACGAAATTGCAACCTTGTTTACACTGTTTGTTAAGAAATTGACCAAGTTTTAGACCCACAGTTACATTACAAAACGATTTGAACGCAACTTTACTTACCATAACGGCGTGAGGTCAACTTTCAGGACGACACAATATTTCACATAAAGTGTCAACGCTATAAGACAAAAACGAGCCGAACTTGGCCGAAATGTGTCGAAGATTCACGCTAATGTTTAAGGATCAACAGTTAAGCTAGTTTTTGCACCAAACAAACTTGGCGCGCCACGCCGGATACAGGAACTACGAGAGACTCGCCTTCAAAATAAGACTGAAGATTAGGCGAATTACTGGATGAAAATACAGAATAATAATATTTAGAAACATATCAGTTGAATATATTGTTATTTATTTTTATTATTATTGTTAAATGTAGTAGCTATTCAGGTACGTTTAGGCTTGCCTTCAAAATAAAATTCACAAGGTGAAGCCAATGAGTCCATCACATTTGAAATTAGTAATAATAATACATATAATGGTAAAGGATTTTAATCAGATGGTTTACTAAATGAATACTTTCAATGAAAACATTTTACGATGCAATAAGACAAATAAAAATAATTCATTTAAAAGTTAGAATACTAAACATAAGCAAATGACTACGGGGGATATTTAATGAAAAAATGATTTCATTTCAATTACAATTATCTTTAAATGAATGAAATAAATAAAAAATATATTTTTATGTTTTCATTATAAATAGATAAATTGCATTTAATTATGATGTATTATTATATTAAATGCTATAGACTTGGCTAACGTACAAAAAAAAAAAATCAGCTTTTGTCATGTTATACATTGTATGGGCTCAGAAAATCATCAGTCACTTCCGGTCCTTTTTTGCATTGCTTCTAAAGTAACACAGTCCATTTTTCACCATTCACACATCATTTCTGTTGGAGTGTCCCCAAAACACTCATCTTACAAATGAATGACATTTGACAAAGGTAATTTTTTTTTATTGAAACACAAGTTGACTCAACACCAAATTCAGTACATGGCAAAGACTATTTACAACATCCGACAACTACATCTTTAAAAATATGTATCGCCCCTACGCTCTATATATTCAAATCACAATGCAAGTTGATAAAAATAGACTCAAGTAAAGCTTCCAAAATCGCTATGTACAGTTTTTCATTGAAAATAGGTTTATTCATAAGCAGACAAAGATTTGCAGGTGTGTGTAAAGGGTTTGAAAAAAATAGTATTTATTCTGAAATATAAATAATGTAATTTGCTAAAAAGCTCCTCCATGTACAAAGTACAGCATTTTTTTTTGTTTTTTTTCGTAAGCTGTAACGCACACTCACAGCGTAACAGTAGATCTGCAGCATTTCAAAGTAGTTTGAATACAGTCGATTTGAATCGGCGTCCGTAATCCTCAACTAAAATGGCCGCCAGATAAAATCCCGCACGGACACACAGGTACACAAACACACACACACACACGCACACATATTGATAAGCGACTAAGTAATAAATCCTCTCTTAATATGTTTTCCTCTCAAATACATTCAATTTCTGCACAGTAAAATTCTTTCACATGTGTGAAAGAAAATTGCACAATTCCCCTTTAAGATGTATTGCAAAGCTTTGGTAGGTTATTTTGATTTAAGGTGCATCCGCTAAGTATTCACCGTGCTGCCGAGACCAAAGGCGCCAAACTGCCCGGAAATTGGTGTGCCAAGATTGTGGCACGTCATAATTGCTGCTAAAAGATAAAAAGGTATTCAACAAAGAATGTCAATACTAATGGATATTTTTAATCAAATAAATAAATACAAAATTCTAATGTTGTATTGGGAGCTTGTGTTAATATTTTTTTGCTGATATGCACTCTGACATTTAACATTAGCAATTATTTTTAACCAACTCCTCAAAAATGTTTTTCATGTTTGTGTGTCGAATTTTGAGCGGGAAAAGGGAATTGATTCTATTTTGGAAAAAGGCTGTAACAGAAGAAATGTGTGAATACTTTCCGGACGCACTTGCGTGTGAATGCCGTGTTAGTAGTGCAAGAAAAGGCGGCGAGCGGGTCGCGGTCAGAGGCTGGAGCCCGACACCTTGGCGTCAGGCAGGAAGGCGGCGACGGTGGCCCGGCCGATCACGTCGCGCATCTCCCCGTTGAGCTCGGTCAGCTTGGCCGAGACGTCGCTGAGGTCCCGCTTGCAACCCACCAGAGCCAACGTGCCCGTCCGGCCCAGAGTCTGGTGGCGGAAGTAAATGCTGAGCAGCGTCTGGATCTCGTCCTCCGAGGGGCCGCCAAAGATGTCGTTGGGCCACGTTGTTCTGGAATGAAAACCATTCGAGTTGGAGGTCAAGCTGCAGTTTGACCAAGGACGTCCACGTTAAACACACTGTCACTAGCAAATATTTTCTGAATCAATTATTCTTTATATTAATTGAATAATTGCACCAAAAAAAATCCTTCTTTCCCAATTACTGTTTATAAACTGTAAAAATAGGGAAAAATGTTGATGACTTCTGTGAGGCTGAAATCAGAGAATTTGGATCATTTTTAGTTAAATAATGGCTCAAAATGATTGACATGCCTCCTTGCTGTGACGTAGACAGCGGAGATGGGAAAAAAAATAAGGCGAGCTGCAAAAGTAATTGTCGTAAATCTCATCAAAAAAAAGAAAAAAAAGCCCTTAAAGGGGTATTACATGAAAAGAAAACAAGGAACTTGGAATGAACAAAATGCTACAGGATCAACAAAACACAAGGACTTGACTATGACATGGAGGACAGGACGACACACACTTGACAGGAGACATTGAACCAACAAGGACGGAAAGAAACCAGGGAAGGAAAGTGACGAGACAACAAGGAAAACCTGGCCGGAGGGAGCTGATTGGCTGACACGAGACATTGCTTGATCTCACCTGCACTCTCGAATGTAGCGAATGGCCGAGGCGAAGCCGTTGCTCTTGAGAACTTCCAGGATGGCCTGCACGGCCGCCTCGGACGAGCTGAAGGCAGACGGCTCGCCCCGCGTTCTTTTATCTTCTTGCACCGACGCCGCCGCCGCCGCTCGCAGTTGGCTGCTCAAGTCGCTCAGCTCTCGGGACATGTCGCTGAGCTACGAGCCACATCACATTCAACAAAGTCAACGTGGAAAACATTTGGATGAAGCATTTCAACGTTTTTTTTCCTGAGTAAACAAAAAAGACCAAAACAGGTGACAAAAATGTTGCGTTTTTGTGGCGCACGAACGGATTATTGGCATTTCCATGATTTCAAGCGAGTCAAATGATTATTCTTCTGTTTCGAGTGACAGACGAGTGAACTTACTTTGGGAAGAGAGCTGATTGCGTAGACCTGCTCAACCAGCTTACAGTACGACTGAAACAGCAGTAACAGTTGAAAGTGGAGTTTGTAGAGTCTTTGACACAGCTCCAGTTGCTGAAAAGAAACAAAAAAAAACACACTCTTTATTATTTTTTTTATTTATTTAGTATTCATTTTTGATTCGACATTTTATTCTGTGCTTTTCTAAGCGTCACAAAATTTGCAACTAAAACCACCAAACCGCACATGAAGCAAGTCACTTTAGAGGAATGATAAAATCCCGGTCCAACTTACAGCCAGAGATTCCATTTGCTACAAGAACAGAAACATGAGAGAGCAAAAAAAAGAAAAAAAGAAAAAAAAAAAGAGCATCAAATGAAGGGCATGCAAGTCGCAACGTGTTTCATTTTTTTAGGGCGCTCGTTTATAGCCGCCGTGCTGCTATGAAAGGAAAGTTAACATCGTTTGAAGTCATTTGGTGGAATGCGCCCACTTTCGGACTCTGTTGCTAACGCTAACACGGGTCAGCCATGAAACTTCGCTACCCACAATGCTTCGGTTCTGAATCATGGATCAATTATGCGCATGTGCGTTGCAGACAAGACATTGTGTGGAAAAAGTTTTTTTTGGGAGCACACAAAAGAGTAACACTGGTTAAAATGCCGTTGCAAATGAATACTTTTTTATATTTTAAGCAGTTTGAGTTCTGGTTTTCACTTTCAGTCAGCAGTAGCCACTTGCTTTTCTTTTCTGCCACCCAGAAGTACCGCGACGCCTGTTGCCTCCAAATATTAAAAGAAAGGATTTTTAGATTGACTTGAAAATGAGCAGTGTCATGCTTTTTGAGCCCCAACCATTGTTTTTTTTTCTTTTTTTACCTTTTCCTCCTGTTCGTCGGGTTGTGGTGTTGTCACTGTGCCGTCCGGACTTGCGGGAAAAGTGGCCTTACAGCTGCTCAGCCACTTTGAATGAGAGCGAGGGAATGATTGATTCCAACCAGACATCAACATGCAATCTATTGCGTTGAGGTTACGTTCTAGAATATACACGATAAGCCGCAACATTGCGTGATCGACAAGCAGTTCCAGTCCGTCCCGCAAAGAAATCCTTACCGTGAGCGTTGCCTCCTTTTTGCTGTTGTAAGTTTCCAGGTATTCTTGCAGCTCCAACACGCTGAATTTCATTTTCTCCAGGAGGCCGTACGACATAATCTGTGAGCAGTGAACGCAAGATGTGTTGGATACAACGACAATATTGAAAATTCAACTCGGGAGGGGTCGTGTGACTCACCGTGTCGGCGTCAATAAACAACAAGGGGCACTCGGCGCACGTGGTCAGCATTTGAGACGACCTCAGCAACTTTGCTCCTAATCCTCTCAGACCGTCGTTGAGATAACTCACAACGTCGCAGGTCAGCGAGCTAAATTTGCTCCGGATACTCTGCCATCCAAAAACACACACGTAAGAGACAGCGTCTTAAAGTCACACGTTGTCCACTTTGCACCGTGCTGATCTGCGATCTGCAAAAACACCAATTTGGGCGAGAGAGCTTGAAAGGAGGGGGAGTGGTCAGATCTGCCTGCTAGTTACGCGTGCTCGCCTTGCTTTGGAACATCCCGTACTTGGACCTGTCAGCCTCTCTCAGTGAAGTAGGCAACATTTCTTTAATGAGACGCTTGGAAGATCACTCAGTGGCTGTTCATGACCGTTTGTGACACAAATCTTTTTTTTCCGAGAGCCAATCAAGCACTGGAGCGTTCCCGTCACCTTTTCGCTTTGATGAGGCCCGCTCTTAATGGACTTAACGAGCTACCTGGAAGAGGCAGCAGAACACGTGGAAGGTGTGGACGGCGCAGGAGCCGTCCGAGTCGGACACCAGCTGGTTTAGGTGCGCGCGCCAGGCCTCCTCGGCGGTGTCGCACACCGCCGGCTGGAATGCGGCCAGGATGGCGGAGAAGAAGGGCGAGGGCGGCGGCGAAGAGCCCGACTCCGCCGAGCCGTCGTCTCGCTCCTCCTCTGCGAGGCTGAGGGGCGAAAAAGGCTTTAGTTGTCGTGTTTCGCAAGGAACTTTTTTATCTTGGTTTTGGGGGAGGGTGGCGGATTATACACGGGTGCACATCGAACATATTTTGACTTGACCTCCCCTTTAAGTTTTAGAATTACTGCAACATCAATTCCAGTTTCAGTAGCCCGTCGATAGCATTTTGCATTGCGTGTCAGCATTAAGCTCGTGGACTTTCGTAAGCAAGTTATTGCAGTTTGGTCACATGCACGTGTAATTATCTTTCTCTCTCTCTCTCCTTTTGGCAATAAACATTTTGAAGAAAGAAGCCGCCTTTGCAATTGCGCATATTTTCAAAATTTCGCAAGTTGGGTCATTGCTTCCCTTCACTGAGAAGGAGCCAGATGGGCGTACCTGGGCAAGCAGCCGTGAAGGTCCATGTCTTTGTAAAAGACGTGCATGGAATCCAAAGCGTCGCCGCAATGAAACTCGGGAGGGAGGGAGCTTACGGAGAGTGCCATGTCCTCCTCGTTTGTGTCTTCATCCGCTTGTAAAAACTAGAAAACGGGAGACGTGCTCGTTAAGCACGTATACGCACAGCAATGCATTAGGCAGCAAAACGTTAATACAGTGAACCCTCGGCAGTTTGCCAACTCATGTGCTTACAAAATGTTTCTTACCAACAAAAATGTTTGCTGCAAAGTCTCACACTTTGCCTAAAATAGCACCCAAAATCATTTTTTTTTTTTTTTCGGGCGAGGATTCACTGTATGGCAATCCAACAACATATACAGCTGCAAGATTATTTTGTGGCGGTAAATGGTCACACTAACCTTGCCAGGGACACTCCTTGACGTTTTTGTCTTTCTTTAGAAGAATTTGTGGTGCCAATTCAACTGATTTTGAGCCTTAAGTGCCAGCCCGGCAGCCCAGCACACTTTTTTTTTTCATTTAGGGGGCCAGCAATGTGTAAAGAGGGATGTAGGACCCGCATGCCCAAACAAGAGTTTTTTTTAGTCGCAGCTTCTCCCCGCCCGCACAAAGAAGCAGAAAGTACACATTGCCTTTTAAAGCAGACCAACACGCAGAGAAAAAATAACAAAACTTCTACGATCCCAGAATAATCTCTACGATTAAAAAAGTGTTATGATAAAGCTGGCTTTGCAAGTTCGTTCCGTTCTAGCATGCAAGAAAAAAAAAAGCGTGACATGCTCTTTTTTGTGTGTGCGTGTGTGTGTGGGTGTGGGGGGGGGGGGGTAGTCAGAGAGGAGAATGTTTAAGAAGAACCCAAAGTCTAGAAAACAAGCAAAGTGGAGAGAGGAGCGACTATTTCGCAAGATTGCTAAAAAAGTGGAGAATAGAAGAGCGGTAGGAGGTGTTCGCCTCAAGAAAGTCAGACACCCTGAAGCCCTTATTCACCCGCTGCTTCAAGTCCTCCGGCAGTTGGACCTCAAAGGTGGCATTTTTGCTGCTGGGAGGCGTGGATTGGGCCGGCAGGTTGTGACAAAAGGACGGAAAATCCATGGGATGGATCTCCGAGGTTGGGGAGAGGCTGACGGCCTGCGAAGAGAGACAAGTCGGAGTTTGGACACGCCCTCAGCTCAAGACATTTGGTGAGAGAGCGCCACATTCCTCACGTGCGTGGAATTGCGCTGGCAGCAAAGGGAACACATGGTGGTGCATCTCCAGGAAAAAAAAAAATGTTCCTTCACAGATTTTTAAGCATTTTCATTTTTAACAGGCACCACTGGTAAACAAACTCTTACATGTCATCTGACCAAAACTGTTCATTCAGATTTGTTTTATCAATCAATTTTACTGTAAATCTTGCCGCTTTTCGAAAATCGTTCAGCTCTAACTGGGACCGACAAATAAAGGCGAGTTCAAAGAGCAAAAGTGAACCTACTTGCTGCGAGCGGCTTGCCGAGAGGGAATCCTCCTCGGCGGACTCGTCAGAGTCCTCTTCCCCGACGACGCGGCTCAGGCTGGGCGAGCTGCAGGACAGGTGGCTCTCCTCCAGGCCACGAAGTTCGCTCTGGTCCAGGCTGTCCACCGAGTGTCGGCGCACACCCCAGTTGAAGTTGTCCGCCGTCTCACCCTGCGACAAACAAAAAGCAATATAATATACTGGTGGCTCACCAGGACTTGTCGCACCATCATTTAAAAAAAAATTTTTTTTGGGATGGAACACATACTTGAGCATTGCGGCTTTCATTCTTAATTTACTACACTTGTGTCCAACTCAAGGCCCGGGGTCCAGATCTGGCCTGCAACCTCATTTTACGTGGCCGCAAAGGCCTTCACGTTTCTTCCAAAAACACGAAGATATGAGATACTGCAGTGTGTTATTTGCTTTCATTGCTCCCGTTTAAAATGAAATGAAAACTACTTCAATTATTTCCTGGCTTCCAATTTCAAAACTAGCTAGCCACCAAATTGTTGCGTACATGGGATAATATGACGGGATCACACGTTTATTTGGCTTCGCAGTCATAACGGCCCTCCGAGGGAAACCAGAACTATGATGTGGCTCGCGACAAAAAAAAATCGACCTTTTAATTGGTATTTAATGCACATAGTCACCAAACGTGATTTAGTAACCCCAATTGAAATGTTAAAGCATAAACCACAGAATCATTTGTCAGTCAAAAGCAACAAGAACATGCATAACTCCTTTTACAGGAATTAGTCTTATATCGGAACACACTGCACAAGTGGTGGCATGCAGCACGGCAAAAACAGTGGAGAAACTTACCTGCAACTCCTGGGTAGCACACAAAAAAAAAGAAACAAATACAACATTACCAAGGAAATTGAGAATTTACTGTCATTTAAGAATATTTACAATGGAATTTCTGCGGGAACGCGAAAGAGCTGGCACGGAAATGAAATGCTGGTGGTTTAGTTGAAATTTCTAGTTGGAACGTGAAAGGTGATTTTTTTTTTTTTTGTTCAGGGTCTCGTCTCGTTTCCATGTGGGAAATGTAGAATTGTGGGAAAGTGGGAATTTTTGGAAGGCGGAAAACAGCTCCCATAATGTCCTGAATCTTTGAATGGATGATTTAAATCGGTTGAAAAAAGTGGAAAGAAAAAAATTGAACTTTGACCTGCCCTGTTTGTCAGCATTGGAAAGCAATCCAGTTCATAGTTAAGTCACCTCTCCGTCTTCAAGCTCCACATCCAGGAAGTCAAAATCGCGGAAGACTCGGAACTGCTGCTCCGAGCAGGTGTCGTCCAACGTGTCGGCTTCTCGGGTCCCGTCTTCGGATGACAACAGGCTGGGCTGTTGCTCCATGAGATCCAGCTCGCCGCAGCTCGAGAAAATCACCTGAAAAGAAAAGGTTCATGAACACCGTCGCCGCTCTTCAATGCAGACGGGAAGATTGGCTGGCGTTGCCTTGTAGTTTTACCGAAGGGTTTTTGGTGAGACCCACTTCCTGCCCGCACAAAGACAAAACCTGCACAAGTTTCTCTCTGGTTCTCTTCTGAAGACACAGAAACCAAAACAGTGGTTGAAACATGAGACATTTTCAACAAGACATTGTGAACCCAGCAAAAAAAAAACAATTTGATCATATCTGACAACGATATAACATGAAATTTGTTTCCAGTTACAATACAGCAGCGCAAATATGGATTCGATCTGGATTACATTAAATTAGACACTGCAGCTTCTGACACAACCTAAAAATTTGGTTCTGGATTAATTTTGACACGACCGATGCATATCATATAGCAGGAAATTTTGTTCCTAAGAATAAGATTCAAAATGATTTTCCATGTTAATATGGTCCCAATTACATTGCACCCAAATACATAATCTGGATCTGATTTGAATTAAACATTGTGTATTCATTACTTGCAAATTTTGGTCAAATAATCTTGTAGATTTGTTTTAACAGTTGGCTCACGAGAATTCAGTTTTGAGGCCATATGTCGCATGGCCCTCCACCAAACTGTTTCTTGGAGGTGGTGGTAATGTGTTTAAAAAGAGAAAACTGCTAGAAAAGAAAAAAAAAAATCGGTACTAAAATTGATGTTTTTTTTCCTCCGCCCATCCCGAACACCTTTTAACGACCATTGATGGAAATCCGTTCCTAAATATAGACTCAAGACAAAGCTCCTTGGCAGAGGTAACTAAACACGAACCTGGAAAAGTTCAATAAAAATCAACGTTTCTGTCACATCGCCAAGGAAGACTGAAGCCTGATTGACAAAGTGATGCATCTTTACCTTCCTTCCATCTCTCCAACTACTTCCCTTCGCCAAACTAAGGAAGGTTCATTTCATAGCAGCATCGTCACCTGAGAAGACTGAGGCCTCTTCCAGCTGACGGGCACCAAAACGTTGTTGGACGTGGACCCCAGAGAGCTGGAGGAGGAGGTGCTGCGCGTCACCGCCGCGCTTCTACTCTTGCCGTCTCGGCCCGGGGAGGCGCGCGGGTCGTCGTAGCGCCGACCAATCACGGGCGTCTGACACACATGCAGCCATGTTAGTACGGGATGAAAAGTCAGCTCGACACGCCGCAAAAAAAAAATATAAGAATGTGCTTGTAGTTTGAGGCTTAGTAGCTTGCCCAGGCGTCTCAGTTTTGTTACACGCACACACACTGCTGGCAAGGAATCACTGATTCACACACAAAAGACAGGCAGCAATGATGTGACATCACATCCTGTCATTCATGCGCTACACAAATAGTTCTGTGTTCGGTCCCCCCTTCCACACACAAACACACACACCCCCACACACACACACACGCACACACATTTTCTCAAGACTTTCAGCAAGATTTCACACAAGCAACACCCACCACACCCTGGAATGGTTGTGGGTGGGAGAAGGACAGAGGCACCGGTTTTCCACATGTGAAAAGAAAGAAGTCTCAAAAAGAAGGCGAAGGTCGTTCACCTCGGATATGTCAAAGTGGAAATCCAGCGTTTTCCCAGGCAAGGACTTGGACGAGCGCTCCCACACTCGGCCGATGTCCTCGTAGGAGAGGTCACTGGAGGGCTGCACCAAACTGGCCGAGCGACTCACCACCAGCTTGAGGATGTTGAGCGCTTCCCTCCAGTGGGCCGTCTACAGGCGGGACATGTGCGCAACATCATCATTGACATGTTGCTGTTGGCTGATTTAATGGCGGCTATTTTTAGAGGCAAAGGTGTTCTGGGCCAAGGGCCACGGAGGCCAGACCGCAGCTCTCGACAGGAACCGTTTATAGTTGTCGAACAAATTTACGGCGCCGACGCGAAGCGATCTTCTTTATTTCATTGCCCCGCCCCCGTCTGCAAACATTTTGCTACTTTCCAAATCTTGGCTCCAAAGCGACTATGCGAAAAAAAAAACAATTCTTCAGCTACGCCACACTTGAGTGACTAAACAATCAGTTGTGGCTTGAACTGGGCCTCACTTGAGAATTTTCCCTCGCTTGCGACATCAAGTCGGGAAAGCCCTGATGTGTCTGGAAGATTATCCTGTGACGTGCCAAGGATCAGGCCTAATTTGAGCATTTGTAACTTCTTCCAGTCAAAACGAGCAAGTCTTGATAATCGCATGTCTCGAAAAGATGATGATCTTGTGGTGAGGCGTACATCCGGGACGGAATGACAGATGGTTCCATCTATGATTGAGAGTGCTGTGATAACAATGTCCAATTGTAGGAAAGGCCTCACCTGGGCAAATTTCTCGATGGTCCGGAGCACTTCCGTGTTGAAAGGTTTGGCTTGAATCCCGCTGAGCTCCATGTGACTCAGCAGACTGTAGATGATTTGTAAAATCGTCTGCTGCATACTGGGGAGACCTTTCTCCAACAGCTGCCGCAAAAAACATTTTTGAGAAGAAGAAAAAGAAGAAGAAACGACTGGAGCCAACTTAAATGATCGCCAAACCTCCGCCATGTACGTGACCAGGCTGAGCGTGATGTCCGAGAAGGCCTCGTGGAGGTACCTGCACACCACGTTGACCCACGACAAGCAGTTGCGGGTGTAAGAGTGCGTCTTGTAGAGAGTCATGACGTGAGCCAGGTTGGAGAGCTTGTCGTTCTTCTCATCGAGGCACGCCTAAAAAAAGACAAAGCAGAGTAGAAGGTTTGGAAGTGCAAAGCGGGACATCAGCTAACTCGGTGCACAGTTAGAACATTCGCGCTGCTTAAACGCAGGGGGGAAAAAAAAACGACTTAAATGATGCACCTAGCAAGAAGAAAACAATTCGCCCACCACCCACTCTCCGCCACAATTATGAAGAATAGCATTTTCGTTGCAAAACAAATCGACATTGTAGAGTTAATACTCGTCGCGCACAATGGGCAAGGAGAGCGCCACTGCCAACTACTGGAGTGGAGGTGCAATTACACGTCTGAAAAAAAGTATGTTCACACGCCCCCCCCAACCCCCCCTCCATGAAGGGCCCGCCCCATTATTTGAGAAGCGCTGACGGAGAGTGACATAAGGAAAAAAAACCTGTGCTATCCTTTCGGCGACATCCTGACAGAAGTGTGTGGGGCCATCAAAATTCTGCACAAGATGTGGGAGCAGGCACAGGACGTTCAAGGGGAAACCTGAAGGGGGAAACAAACATCCTCACTTTTTGGAGTTGTGTGATTGCACGTTTGTGTGACAGATCCAAGCAACGTACCGATAGCTTGTGAGGCGTCCACCACCGACACGCGCGAAGCGGGCGTGAGCTGCCAGAAGAGCTTGAGCGTGAGGTCGACGGTGGCGGCGGACGTGAAGCCTTTGAGCAGCAGCTGCTGGAGCCCCGTGAAGCTGCGCCACTGCAGCTGGCCCCGCAGCTTCTCCAGCCTGTCGCGGTTCTCCCGCTTGTCCAGCGGCGAGTGGCCCAGCAGCTTGTCCAGCAGCCTCAGCGACATCTGGTACTCAAACTCAAAATCGGACTCCATCAGCGACACGGCCACCCAGAAGACGGTGGCCAGCAGGTCGCCGGGGTGGTTGACGTCGGTCTGGTCCGACACGTTGTCCTTGGAGGACGACGGGCTGCGGTTTTTGCCCGCCGGGAGCTGCTTCTCACACGCTTGGATGCGGTCCAGCGTGGCGCTGCGCGGCGGGTCCGACCACCCGTCCGCCTCGTTAAACTTCTTCGGCACGGAGGAGCTCCTCTGATGCCGGCTGCGCTCTTCTTTGCGGAGGTTGAGCTGGCCTGTGCTCTTCCGGTTGGACATCTGCTTCAGCGTGGTGAGGAGATCCGGAGATGACGCTCTGGAATCAAAGGTCGCGCCTTAATCATCGAGCACTCAGAGAAAAGTTAAGGTGGTATCTCACTCACACAGTTTTTCATGCTTTCTATCTTCACACATCATTTTTATTGAATAGTTATTTATGAATTTCACCCGCTAGCTTCACGTCCCTCACTTCTTGTGAGTGATCCATCTTCCTGGAACACGGCAAGGCACAAACCTGGTCAAGATGGCCATGAGGTCGTTATTCTTCAGGCACTCGGCCAAGTTGTCTACGACAGATTCCAGCGTGAGCAAAACTTCCATCACGTAGCCCTGCAAGAAGATTATCAGAAGAGTTTTAAAAGAAAATAAGAACGCAGCATATTTGCGGTTCACTATTAACAAATTAATCTCATGTATTTTTGTGTGTGTTTTTTTTAGCTCCAGTGAACCAGAATATTGTGTTTCATGTTGTGGAAATCCCAACAAAATCTGCGCGAACATTTCTGACGTTTGAATCTCGAATGTTGAATTGCATTTTGTTTTATGTTTTATGCCCACACGGACCTGCACCTCCTCTCCGTGTTCCCCGACAACCTCGACCAGCCTGGAGAGCAAATCGGAGACGGCGTGCGCGTAGATGGGCTGGCGCAGTGCTCGGAACGCTTGGAAGGAGCGTCCGGCGTAGTGACGCGAGGAACTGCACAGGGCCGTGTGGAGGGCGACGTCACTCAGCTGCTGCTCCAGATGGCATTCTAGAACACGTCACATGATAGAAGTGTGTGCGTGCGTATGTATGACTATGATTGCACTTAACAAATACAAAATTGGCATAATTGTAAAAAATATATATTATTAGACACTATAGATACTATAGTGAGTATACTTGAGTACAAAATGTGGGTGTAGAAATTATTTACATGAGACAAAAGTATTAGTAAAGCAAGTAAAATGTTTGTTTTTACAAGGAAATCCCTCGAAATTATTTAATCAATTATTTGCACTTTTTTTTTAATTTTAAGTTAAAATAAATGTGATTCATCTTGATACTGTTTGCATTTATTTATATATATTTTTTGTTTTGTACCAAAATAATCCTTTAATTATGAATAATTGTGATTAAAATTTGTTTCCGTAACGGAGCAGCCCTAATGTCGATGGAAGGGCGGACCGTTCCATATGGAAGTCTTACCAGGTTCTTTGAACACAGACACGACGTGGCGCAAGAAGTTTGTCAGCTGGACTGTGCTTTTGGAAACGTGATTCTTGGGTGAGATGTCTTCGTGGCACCACAGGGGCCCACAAGCTCTGAAAATATTTCTCAGTCAAAGTCTAACGAACTTATCCTCAGCCATTCTTTAAAAACTCACTCATTCGTCCAGGTTGGGAAAATAGTAATTGGCGCCGAGGAGGTATACTGAAGAGGTACATCTCAAAGGAGGGTCTAAAATCTCTGCATGTTGGCAAGGGCCTGATTAGTTTAGCCTGGGTTGTTAGTGGGAGTTGCAGTCCTTTCACTAGCACTTTATTATTATTTTTTTTTTATTCCAGATCAAATCATCTGCACTAACTATATTGTCACAAGGGTCATTTTGTAAAAGTGTTTTTGTAATCATAATTTGGGGTAAATGTACACATCAAACTACAATGTGCAATTACTGCATAAAGGATTTTTTTCTTTTCATTACATCCATTAAAATCAACCAGCAGTTTCCACCACAAGATGGTGCCCAATCCACATGCTTGTGCGCTGCGGTGATCGTTTTCTTTTTATGGTCGTGTACATGCGGCACATTCTCAGCTCAAGCTTTCCACGAGCATTTAATGGTTCTCGGAGATACCTGGTGGTCAAAAACTCAATGAGCTTGCCGCTCTTCTCATCTGCGTTGGCGTGGGCCGCCAGCTCGTCCGAGATCTCGGGCAGGTTGCCGGTGCTCCCCCCCAGGCTCAGACTGGACGACGTGGAGGAGGAACTCAAGCCGGAGTCTGGCACGGGAGACGCCTGACCCTCCCTCAGAAAGTCAAAAGCTCCTGGGGCACAACAGAGGAAATGGCGCGCTGATAGGATCTGTCAACCCGCACAAACAGAACATGTCCGCTTTATAAGGGAATGCCAAGGGATGGGAAGCCGGGTAATGAGGTAATTATTTGCTATCGTGATGTCTTATTGTACGAAGCGTCTACTTTTAGCAACATAAACACTCTGGAAAATCCAGAATGTCTCGACATTTGAAAAAAAAAAAAAACTGTGGTGAAAAGCAACTGTTGTTACTGTACCAATGAAGATTTTATTTTTTACTTTTTGCTTTTTCAGGTACCAAAATATCGGCGATGAACAACTCAAATAGGGTTAAAAACAAGGAATTTCAAGTTGTAAGGATGAGGGAAACATATTTTGGGGCGAACATCTTAAATTTTGGGGCGCCATCTTGGGATTTTGCGTAGGCAGCACAATTTGGAGGGGAATTGAAGAGGACAAGCTCCAAATGTCAGGAATTTTATGGATTTCTTTTACATATCGGCTCCATTCTATGTACGGAGTGTGAGTACTTCTGCCACCTCTGGAGAAAATCTTCTGTTCGTTGCAAAGCCAAAGCAGCACATTGGAGCTTTGACAGATGGCTCGACTTGGGGCAAGTGGGTAAAAATAGCCACGTGGAATGCTTTAATCAAGACCTTTGAAGTCCCCAGAGCTCCATATTGCTTTTGGAACAAGCTCCAAATATGTTCTCCTCAGATAAGAGACTTATCTAGAAGCATCCCGACAGGAATGTAAGCGAGCCAGGCCCCTTCTGGACGTTGTTTTTTTTATTTATTTATTTTTTTAACTCGCATTTAATCCCCCCCCCCCTTTCTTTTACCTGATGTGATGAACTCGGGCTGCAGGGCAGGCTGGCAAGTGAGTGTCTTGGCTCCGTTGAGCTGGCGCGTCTGCAGCAGCACCGACGCGATGGCCTGGAAATTGTGGCGGCAGGACAGCGTGATGAGCAGGTGAAGGAGGAGGCGCTTGCTGTGCTCATAAACCTCCGGACGGTAGTGGTCCATGCCTGACAATGAAAGGAGGGGACAGATGGCGTCAAATTGAAATCGTGACGTACTTCTGGGAAGGCGCAAGTCCTGATAGATCATCGACAAAAGCCAAAAGCAACCTTTTTTCTGCCACCGTCGTTGGCAGGTGTGAAGTGTAAACCAATATTAAATAAAATTCAATCAATCCATTTCAGCCCCGCAAACACACCACCAGTTTTGTTAGGCAATTTGCAAAAATAAAATAGCACAGTATTTTATAAAAAGAGCTGAAATTGGTTGGCTTGTTAGTTTGTGCGTGAGCGTTTGGGTATGAGCTGTGGATTACAGCAGCTCCTTGAGAGTGCTCTCATTTTGTTTTATTTGGTAAACAGCGGCAATTGCATTTTTCCTGCATTCAAGGGTATATTCCTGGCACATTTTTTTTGGTTTTAAACTTCACTCAAGTGGCGGCATTCCTGAAGCTCACCGCAACTCAAATTTGTGCTTGCATCACCAAGTAAAACACGACGGCTTGTAATTAGGTCAAATGAGTTAGAAAGCTAGTAAGACAAGGTACACTAAGACACCACTAGATGGCACCAAAGCCAATTTTTTTTATCATAGATATGGCTTTGGCCTGGGTATAAAAATAAAGGGGAAAGAAATATCATAAGTAGGCGTGAATATTGAACCACAATTACGTCTTCTTCTCACGTTCCCAAAACGTGCATTTTAGGTTCACCGAGGACTCTAAACGATCCATCGAGTGTGAATGCTTGTTTGTCTATTACGTGGCCTGTGATTGACGGGCGACCAGTCCATGGTGTGCCCTCTTCTCTTGGCAAAAGTCAGCCGGGATAGGCTGCATCTTACCCACAAACTCAAATGAGCGTACGCGGTGTAGAAAATGGAAGGCCTCCCTTAACAGACCTCAATTTGACGTGTACAGAAAACCACAGTCCAACTTATGCACGACTGAAAATACACAAGTTATTTTACTCACATGGTTAGGAGTTCTGAGAAGACGCCAAATTATAGTATAAACGTACCTAAAAATAAGGCGTGCAGCAGCAGCGGGAGGTGCAAGGCCCAGTCCTCCCGCACGCTGTGGTCCACCACCATCTCTGCCATGAATATGACTGCTATATTACACCTAAGAGGAAAATAAAATGCTTAAAACACCTGATGTGATTTTATCACCACAAGAACTTTAATCATCTCCATTTGGCCGTGCACTAAATCAACAGCTTGGTGAAGCCAAAGATCATCTCACGCTAAATGTTTGCAAGCAAACGTTGGTTTTCACTGAAGTCGGATACAGACCTGTGTAGAGGTGCTCTCGGGGTGACCGTCTCGGGTAGGAAGTCCACCAAAGGAGCCCAGCAGCCGCCGGTGAGAGGCAAAGGTAGAGGATGGGGATGGTTGCTTTCAACCACGGCCGACAGCCAGTCAGCATAAAGCGGCGGAGGTTCACCTGTGGAGGGACACAGTGCCATTAAATTAAATAGATGGATAGTTAGTTTACCTTCGAGCAAGCTAGTTAGTTGAGATTATTAGCAAAGTATATGCTAGTCAGTTTAGCTTGTTAGCTAGCTAGATGCTAGTTAGTTGAAACTATCAGATAAATATATGCTGGTTAGTTTAGCCTCTTAGCTAGCTAGAAACTAATTAGTTGAGATTATTAGTTTATTGTGTATGCTAGCTGGATGTTAGTAAGCTTGTTGGCTAGCTACTGTAAGTCTTAGCTTAGCTTGTTAGAGAGATCGAGTGCTAGATAGCTATAGCTACACGAATGCTCCTTGAAACATGTTTATTTGTCTTACTGTTTTTGTTTTGGCTGGAAGAAGGGATGTTGTTGGAGTGTCTTGACATGCTAAACCAAATATGTTTCCAGTTCCATGCAGTCTAAATTGAGGCCAGTGGACGAGTGGATGGGACCGCGCCACTTATACTCTTGGCCCAATCCCGGAAACTAACAAAGAAACACCTCTACTATACTTGGAAGGTGTTCAACACAAGAGGAAGGGAACCTTTAGGGTTGCCACTTAAAAAAAAAAAAAGGCCATTTCAGGACAACTTGTTGGCGTGAACTCAAACCAAAAGGGTGTAACAAAGTTAAATTCAAGCCAAGAAGAAAGGCTTTAGGCTGAACTTCCTGCTTTTCTGTCAACGCCAGTTCTCACAGAAACATTTTCAGAGATCCCGAGACACTCTGCATGCACCGTGCTTATGCATTATCAATAACACCACGCCCGTCGCCATCTTTTTATCGTCCAGTTCCGCTCTCGCCAGACGGGGATGGAATTATTGATGATGGCGAGAGGCACCGAAATACACTTACACTTATCTTCATCATACGATCCTCCCGAACTGTTGCTGAAGCGAGATTCCAGACGGTGGTGAGCTCGCATCACATGGCCGAGCCTGAAGATGGAGGGACATCACTTACTTCAGCGCGGTACGCAGATTTCGATAATCGGGACTAATTTTAACAAAGGTCAGCATTTATCTTCTCTTCTGATCAAACCAGCAAAGGGCTAATTCTTGGAAGTCTCTAACATATAATATTGATACCGGGACAAATTTCACTATTTGCCCCTGCCTTCTAATTGATAAAATGATAGATAAATTAAAAAAATAAAAAATAAAAAAATAAAATAAATCAATATAAAATAAAATAAAAATATTTCCAAAAGATTAGCCTGAAAAATAATCCAGTCGTGTGGGTTAAACACCAAATTTGAAAATGTTTCCAAACATTTGTGATTTCACCTCTCCTCGTTGTCCTTCATCTTGTATTCATCTGCATCCGGGAAGTTGTCCTGTCCTGCCACCGCAGCCTTGGTACTGGATGTGGTTCCTGGCCAAAGAGTCCAAAAGTGAGCATGTTTCCAACAATCAGTCAGGTGCTTCGTCAGCTGTCCGCCCGGAAGTACCTGCCGGCGTGTTGACGACGCCCTTGCTCGTGGCGGTGAAACGATAAAACGGCGGGCTGTCGCAGTGCTGCACCACGGGGTTGACCGGGTCTGTCTGCCGCAACTCCAAAATCAACTCCTCCATGGTTTGCATGGTGTTGTTTCGACACAGATAGATCACCACTTTCTTGATCTGAGCATGCAGGGAAGATTATCATCGAAAACATGCTAAGCTAAAAGCAGTTCCTGCTTCGCACAGACACAGCAAGTTTTGTCTTACGAATGGCAGGAGGGCGGTGTCGCTGCTGACGCCGCAAAGGCTGATGAGAAACTGCAGCGTGCTTCGCAGGTTGTAGCTCCACTTTTCATTGCACACCAAAGCATTCCAGGCATTTTCCATTTCGGAACCTGGTAAGTCATCTCCATACTGTAATATTGGAAAAGTGGTGTTGAGGAGAAAGTGTCTGTCTTTGTTATTTATTGGTGCATAAATTTGACTGTCATCTTCTTAGCGACGAACGGAACGGAAATACTAAATGTTCTCAGGATGGAATTCAGGAGCAGTTGGTCCAAAGAGAAAATCAGGGGCTCTAAAATTGACCCTTGTGGAACCCCATATCTGTATCTTGTTTTAACCACCCTACCCTAACCCACTTCCTTAATCTAAATACCTTTATTTTTTAAAATCTAGAACCTGCCTTTACCGACATTTATCTGTTTTCTTTTTTAAATAAGGTCTCTCTACATTGCAGATTTTCAGGAATTACGTTTTGGGTTTGGTATGCAACAGTCTGTTATGAAAAGATGAATTTACCTTTGCGGTCATGTACATGAGGTTGTTGAGCACCAAGGACGAGGCTTGCAGGGAGCCCCAGCCGGTTCCCCTCAGATGCTGCTGGGCGGAGTTGGAGGCGCGCCCCCTCGTAGAGGAGTCGTCGGAGGAGGAAGACAGCGTGAAGGCCGGGAGCAGCAGGCCGCTATCTACCAGCTCTATGTTGCTGAGCCAGGGTAGGAGATAAGTCAGCATGATCTGTCTCCCGTTGGAGTGGGTGGTGGGGAACCTCTGGCTAACCTCTGGAGCAAACACATAAATAAATCCTCAGGGGAACATCGCACTCCTGTCCGAGCAATCTGTGTGTGGCGCAGGGGTGGGTAAAGTTGTGTTCAACAAGGGCCACCTTTGATACTTCAAATCAGACAAATGGACCAGGCCACACATAGATGAAGTAACAGAAACAAGCAGTTAGAATGTGTTTGTAAAATATGTAATAATAAAATATTAATTCATGCTTATTTTCTGGTTCGTAAGTGTAAAATTTATTCATATATATTTTTTAAGATTAAAAAATTAACTACATTTAAACGCCCAATTATTTGATAATAATTTTTAGATGGACTCTATAACGGAATACAAAATAATAAACATGAATACATTTAATAATTAATAAAAAAGGCATTAATGCAACAAATAAAATGGTTTATTATATTTTTAAAAATTCTTTACAAAAATCTCTTTATGTCATGTGTTTGTGAAATTTTGTTACTAATATTTTGCATTCCAATAAACCAATAAGAAAATGATTTCACAAGATAATTCAAGAAAAAATAAAAAAACATTTCCCATTTGACATGCTACATTTATTCGTAGCATACAAAAAGAAACAAGACACACATACGAACACATTTTGTACACCACCTGAAAAAAGAGGGAGCGTGAGTTCGGGGTACATCCTGGCCAACTGGCTGGAGAGCTGAGGCAGAGAGACGCTGTAGAGAGGCGGCAACCGCGCGTGAGTGCCCAAAAGGACGCTGTTGGGCTTCTGCCCAGCGATCTTCTTGGACAACGCAAACAGCCTCGCCTCGAGAATCTGCTCCAGAACAGACCAACGTGCGTCACTCAAACGCTCGACTGACGACTTGTGTGGAGGTGTGTCTTCATCTCACCTGCATCAGTTGCAAAGAAATTTCATAAATCTCTCTGTTGGCATCGGACGCCTTGAAGAGGACCAGATTGAGCAGCGTCACGATATCGCTTGGGTAGTTTCTGCAAGAAACCACAAAAAGAAAGGAGAAATTAAAAGTCGTGTTTTTTTTAAATCCATTATTTCACAATATGATTTTTCTCAATAAATGCTTTCTTAATTAAACACCGCAACAATCAAGAATTATAGAACACATTTCTAGGTCGTACCTGTTGCCGCACACCGTCGCGATAGCTTTGAAGCAACCTGAGGCGAGCTGGTAGGAGCCCGTGTAGCAGCGATCCACGGCCCAGTTGAACAGGTTGACCTGGTCGGCGTTGAGCTCCAGGAGCAGGATGACCACTTCGCAGCCCAGCTGGTGGACCTGAGTCGAGAAGAGAGCCGCAGCATCGCGGCAACTTGAATTGGCTAACATTCGCGTACAGGATCCCATCACAGGGAAGACTGACAAGGATTAGTCCACTCAGAATTCAAACACCAATTACCAATTGCACGCAAATCCCACAGGAATTAAAAGTGTCACTATTTTTTTTCGGGAAAATGGATGATATCATCACACAAAGTTGCAATGTTGTTCGATGAGTCCTATCTTTTTAAGAAAATAAATTGTCATCGGTGCAGGAACAACGATGTTACTTTGTCAGGGTTAAAAATGGTCATTTTATGAGAACAAAGTTGACTCTTTCAAAGAGAAAAACTTACTATGATAAAAAAAGTCAAAGTTTAACAAGGTAAGCCAGTCATATTTTCAAATTTTAATTTCCAAAACATAATATATTCTATAAAACTTTATTCATGGAGATTTATGTGTGATTTTAAACTTATTTTATCTGATTTAAAAGATTTGAAGGCAATGCAATGGTGTCCAATTCTGCTAAAACATTCAAATATATTCTTTTTTTAATTTTGTCAAATAAGTTGAAAAATGGAAAATTGCAGCGGCTTTGCGCCAAATGTGAAAAGCGCCCCCACGAAAGTAAACATTGTGCACCCGCTGGTCCTGGCAGGCCAGGATGTTGTCCAGCCACTTGTAGAGGTAGCCGTCTGGAGAGAGGCCCACGTTGTCAAAGACCGGGCCGCAGCACAACACGGCAGACATGGCCTGCAAGAACCCAGAAACATCATATTCGCGTTCAGCCGTCCTTTTTTGGAAGCGCTTCCTCTCAATAGCGCCAAGCTGACTTTGAGTTCACATCGAAAAAAATTGAGCATTCACACTCACAATTTTTGTAACATGATGCATTGTTTAGACATTAACTCTGCCCTTCAATATAGGAAAATAAATAATAATGTACTGCACATAAAATTGAACTAGAAGTAAATATGTAAGTGTCATAAGAAGGAAACTGAAAGGCACCTTACCTTTAAGGCGCAATACTGGTAGCGCGTGATCTGGTGATTCCTGTCACTGTAGCGGTCCAGGGGGGTGAACATGATGCTAAAGGGCCCCGCCCACTGACTGAAGAGGATGAAGAGATGATGTCGGAGGCTCTGCTGAGGAAACAGGAAGCGCCGGTGGTGCACTGAGGACGGGAAACAAGACAGGCTCTTATTTGTCGTCTCAGTCAATAAGCAGAACGTCAGCAAAGCGTTTTAAGCTTCCTAAACGCCCAAACAGAATTTTCCCATTAGGCTTCCAGTAACATACAATCCTTGTGTCCTGAAGAAGCTCAATTTGCCGACCTCTTCCAATCAATGTAATGTCTTACTGTATGTCAGATAACCAAGGAGTGGAAGTAAGGTTTATTTCTTTTCATCAGCTAATTTATCATTTGTTCCGTCCGCAACGCTTGCAAAGTTATGGGAACGCGCTGTTTGTTTATTATAAATGCCTGAGCCAACGCTAGCAAGACTTTTTTTTCCCCAAGTGGAATAATGCAGTTGCATAAGTGTGCACACCCTCGTCAGGGATGGCGCTCAGTCATGAATCATTTTAGCCAATGTGGATAAAAAAAATAAAATAAAATTCTGGCCAATTCCGCCAATTTATGTAAACATTTCGTCATCAGATTGACAAGCTGTTTTGCTGTATTTTCTTCAGCCGTATTGGGCAAGAAATGCGGTGTTAATAATTGTAACCGATCATATGCATAACTGGTCGCAAAGTCAATTGTGGCATTATTTGCAAACAGACATTTGTGTTTTGTCGCCATGGCTTTTGACGCGGGTTTTGCCAGATTAATTTTGACGGACTAATTGTACTTTGACCAGACTTTTCTATATCCGTGTCCGTACTTTTACTTGAGTACGGCGTATGGGCACTTTGGCCACCACCGTCCAAAACGGACAAATAAGATGTTGGCGACTACCTGGCACGCATTGTATGAGGTTGGCCACCATGGCGCTGAAGTGAACTCGAATGTCCTTGAGGACCTCGGCGTCTTTGTCGTTCTCGGCTTCCAGGAGCATCCGCGTCAGGTCCACGTACTCCAGGAAGAGGGCGCCCAGGGCGAGGGTGTCGCGCTCCAGAGCCCCGTTTGTACTGTTTGGGCGGGGAAAAAAAAAAAAAAAGCCTTTGCTGCTTGTTGTTGTGATTCCGTGCCGCGAGGAGTACCAACCTGTCACTGATGACGCCGGCGTCTGCCAGCAGCTCAAAGATGCGCAAAAGTTGAAGTCGCAGAAGGTCCCGACGCTCACGCCGCTTCTTGTTCTGTGGAAATTATACAGTGGTCCAGTTCGCTGAATTATCTCAATTATCTTTTCATTGAAATGAATTCAAATCTGTTCCGGCCCCACAAAACAAAAACAAAAAAGCAATGTGAAGTAAAAAGGAATATAAAAAAAAAAAAAAAAGAAAAGAAAAAAGTCAATGTAAAAGCGAATTAGGTGGAAAGTCAAGCAGAGCTCACAGTACTACAGAAGTGTATTCTTGTAATTCTTTTTCGAAGAAAGCGAGAGCAAAGAATAAAAAGGAGCAGATGATTTTGATTCGCAAGAATGTGTGCGTCGTCTTTGGCCGGCCTGAAACTGATTCATGGGATTGAAATTAATTTGCGAGGAGAACGTTAATTTGAGACACAATTGAAGTGAATTATCAGCATGGCCATGGAACAAATTCAACTTGCAAATCAAGGTAGCCTGCATTGCACAATTGGGCACTATCCAGCCTTAATTACGGAGAGCGCTTCATAAGAATTATGCTTATCAAAGTCGTTTGCACTGCTGAAAATGGAATGAACCAACCTCGGGTCTTCTTTCCAGTGCTTCTTTCATTAGCGGATGCAGTTCCTCCACAAGTTCCCTGAAGGCAGACAGACCACATCAGTACCAACATGAACGCACGTCAGTGTACTCAAATGACAAAACGCTACGTTACGACTCCCTGTTCCGAAAACATCAGCGAAATACCTGAAAACCAGAGAGTTGGTGCGGCCAAAGCCGAGAACTAAAGCCTCGGTCAGCTCCACGCTCTCCAACCTCATGAGGGGAACCAACTGCTTGAGGAGCCAAGCCACAGACGGGCAGCCTGCGACCACCTGTGACATGAAACAATTGTGTTTTATAAAAGCTCCGATAGGACTGGAACGTATCAGCACATGATGAGTTAGCAAACTGGCTATTTTTAGAATTTCAGATTTTTTTCTGGAGCAATTCATATTTCACTACGATAGAGTGTCATGTGAGGCTTGCCAACCTCCAGCAACACACACATTTGCGAGTGTAAAAATGCTGGTCATCATTTCACTAAAATCCAATTCACTGTCCCGCCATTGCAGTGAGATGTTTTTGATGACGGGTGACATGGACGGATACTCGATGCCCATCGATCATAGATGGATGCCCCTTCTACGACCGTGGCAGGTCATTTTTTTACTTGACGTTGGCGGTGGGGGTTGTTGCGGACGTAACTATTTCCAACTTTATGCTGCGGCCATGTAACTGATCTTTCCACATTTGATCTGTCGCATCACATCTCTTACCTTGTTGTCGCAGCCGGCGGCGCCGTCGGGCGTGGCCGCGGCCATCTCGGGTGTCGACGCTCTCAGGTGACCCGCGCTCATGACGCTGGGCTTGGCCACCCCCAAGCAGAGGATCAAGTAGTTCCTCCACAGGGTGACGAAGTTGTCCGCGCTTCCCGAGACGCTGCTGGTCCTCTTCGCGTTTGCCGGGTTACTGGAAATTCACAGAGTTAGATGCACTAGAATAAAACAATGAGCGAAGCGCCTCAAATAAAATGCCCTGCTGGCTCAGCACTCGCCTCACACAACAGAAAATAGAGACAAATATAGACTGTGTTGAATGTTGTACATAAAGTTTTTTTTGTGTGTGTTTTCAATTAAGACAAAGCAGTGTATTGTATTTAAAAACCTAATTAAATACAACATGGAGAAATAAACTGTTAAGAGGAAATAATTTAACGTTAAATTATATTTTCTTTTACATTACAAATACAAATTACAATTTCACAATTTAAGTAAAAAAATGTTCAAATGCTAACTAGTCACTTTTTTTAAATATCAAACAGCAAAATATTGCATGTGTGTATGCAGGAATAAAAAAATGTTTTAACAATCCAAATATTTCACCAAATGGTTTCTGAAATAACACATTATGTTGTAAATGACTGTTTTTTTTTCAGCAGATAAAAAATGGTTGAAGGAAAATTTGTCACATATTGCAATAATTAAATACATTTTGAACACGACTATAGAGCAATTCTTTTAACAAGGAATGGTGAAAGCTGAATTTTACAAGATAACACACGTTCATGAAATAAAAACATTTTAAAAATTACTTTAATAATTACTTTAAAATATTAAAAATATATATGTTTACAGAAATGTTGGAAAATATTTGAATGTTAATTAATGTGACAAATTTTCAATGAAAAACTCTTTAATCTTGCAATTTATCACGCTAATACTAATTCGGTTTTTGCGTTAAGATCAATAAAACCAGGCTGAGATGTTGATTTCCATTTAACTCATTTCATTCCTAACTAGCTTAACTTGTACTGTTTTGATTGGAAGTGAAATGTTTGTGCAAGAGTCAATACAAGGCAGTCCGTTTTAGGAAATAAAATGTTGAAATGTAAGCGGCGGAAAAACTATTCAAGCAATGACATTATTAACAAACTTGTCGTAGATACGGTTTAAAGGCCTTTTACATTTTTTTTGTCATGCTAATTTTGTTGCGCTTGTATGTATGTGCACGTTGCTTTTTTTTCTATCATCTATCCTGTTTGATTGATGAACTCTCACTTGGGGTCGACCACTGGCATGAGCCTCTGCATGCGAGCGAAGGCGTAGGGCCACGCGTAGCCGAGGGCGGCGGGGCAATGCTTGGGCAGGTAGTCCCGTCGCAGCAAGCTGTACATGCACAGCACCCACGCGTCCTTCACCGACTGCGCCAAGATCCACACGTGCGACGGGCTGCGGATGTCGTAGTGGCTGTTGACCAGCCGCACGTTCCACTCGGCGAGCCACTGCAGGTCCACGTGGGGGCCGGCGCATGTGCTGGCCTGGAAAAAAAAAAAAGGCATTTGTTTCACATATGCCATCGTCGGGGTTGGAATGAAAAGTCAAATCATGGGCAAAGACAATGAAGAAGAGTTTTTTTTTTATAATTGGCCTCTTGGTGGTATGACTTATAATTTCTTATATTGATAGACTCTCCTGCGACTTGTGGCCTCTTCCAGCATTTCTGCCGCAAATAGCTGGGACCAGGTTTCCACAGACAAACTGGCAAATATTTGAATTCAGAAATAGTGCACCTCAAATTTGCGGGGATTCGATTTACACAGTAAACGAGACACTGAAAAGAAGGGTGGGCAAACTATTTTTGTCAATGAACACAAGAGCCATTTCAAGATTTAGGCCTGCCACTGCAAGTAAATCGTGCTCTAAAGGTCTCTACACAGCAATCCGACGTCAGTCGCGTCGGCTTTGAAGTCGGCACGTCGGACCGATAATGCGCTCATCTGCTTTCGTCAAGTCCCGTAGTTGTACGGTACACTGAGTCGCTTTCTAACAGCCAATCACAGTGCTCGTTTTATTAATGCAATACAATGTTTAGTTTTGAAAATGTAAAATGCTATAGTAGTCATTTGGTATAGCCTCGTGGGCCAAATATAATCACACTGGGGGCCAGAGTTTGACGCCAATATTCATCTCTCTTCATTTCTCCGTTATCGCACTGTGGCTCATTTGAGGCTCTGACGCAACTTACTGTGTCCGAGACGACCACGTTGACGAAGCTGCCGGCGATCGCGGGGCTGAGCTGGTCCATGATCTCGATGACGGGTTTATCGTCGTCCTGCAGGAGACGACGTGAGGCTCTGAACTCAACACGGAAGCACGTCCGGCCACCTTGCCGCCTCCGACCTTACCTCAGCCTGCCCGACCGCGGCAAAAAGGCTGCGGATCTCCTTGAGGACGGCGATGGCGAGCCTTCGAGTGCTGAGCTGGCAGGAGCAGAGCAGCACAAGCGCCAGACCCTCAACGGCATGCAACACGGCGTTGCGTGGCCCTCGCTCGGCCGCCGTCTTGGCGTTGGCGCTCGTCTGCAGCAGCTTGCGGATGACAAAAACAGCAATTTTAAGTCGAGTCTTCCAAGAAAGTCCCAAAAAAAAAAATTAATCAACTTGTTGAGTCCCTAGAAAATTTCAAGCGAGTCAAGTCATGACTCGGGTTAAGCAAATCACAAGTCAAGTTACAACATTTGAAGCCAACATTAAAATACTGAAACATCAAAAACGAGTCAGACGTTTTATTACGTCAATATATCGTGGATCGAAGCACCTCGGCAGCGTGTATCTTAGCCACGTCGAAGCGCTTCCCCGCCGCCGCTGTCAGTTTCCACTGCGTGAGAAGCTGAAGCAGCAGCTTGAGCGAGGCGTCTAAAAGCCCCTGGTGGGTGTCATGGACCTCACGCAGCACAAAGTTGGCGAAGCCGAACAGCACATCGTCCCGCCAGTCCGAGAAGTCCACCAGCAGACTTTGCAAAGAGTTCTGAGCGATGAGTCGGAGCTCGTCGTCCATGTGGATCGTCAATCTGATGGACAAAGAAAAGACATTTTTCGAGGGGAGAGGCCCTCCAATCTCGGGTGGTTTGTACCATTCATGCTATTTGGGAATCACAAAACTAGCTCGTTGAGTTAAAATGAAGCTAATTAGAAGAGGAAAGTAGTCAATTTTTGAAATAATTCAACAAAAATTGGAAGAAGCGAAGATAAGGTCGCTTGTTTCAATTTTGGCAAAGCCTTCAGTTAAAAATCTTGTCCAATTAGGTTTGGGCTCACAGATTTGTATTTATTTATTTATTTAGCAGTACACTACGATTGATAGGGAGTTGGACATAAATACTAGATAAAGAAAATAGTAATGTTTGGTGGCAAAGTTTGAGGTTTCCGTCATCCTCGTTTAAGCTAAATTGTGCACGCTACTATTTATTGTGAGACTTTCGACTCAATTGTTCATCATCTCACCGGGAGAGCAGGTCGATGAGCTCCGACTTGGACATCCCGTCGGGCATCACGCGAGGAATGGCTGCCACGCACGTCCTGAACAAGTCAATCTTGGGCTTCCGTTCACCCCTAAAACGCATTTTGTGTACATTTCAACGGACTATCGAGGCGAGATTTGTAAATTGCTCTTTTTAGATTTCAATTGGCAATTGAAAATGCAAAAATGAAATGGACTTTTTTTTTTCAAATTTTCGCTTTAAGCTCCAACAAATATGAAATGAAAGAATGGAGCCAGAGGACTAAATGTGATTTCGTAATCAAATTGTGACCTGGACGTTTTGTTGGAAAGAACAAATAATACACAAGACCAACACGGCTTGATTTCGGTCATCTTGCGCATACGTGATCATGTCTTCGGGCTCTTTGTTCAACATCTGAGCGTTGGTCATCATCATGCAGCGTCCCACCTCCTTGTCCAGATGTCTCAGGATGTTGTCAACGGCCTTACGCACCTGCTGGTAATATTGGGACATCCCTGAAGGGGAGCAAATACAGCGGCACCTCCGTTTACCAATTGAACTCGGTCCATACACAAAACACAAAAAAAACCCGAATGGAACGAAACGACTCGTTTTTCCACCCTTTTTATATTTTTGGGAGATTCCACAAAAGAATTGACGGCCACGACGTCACTCCCCTTACCGATGACTTTGGCCTCCTCGTCTGTGAGCGTTTTGCTCAGGTACGTCTTCTTGACTCGCAACGTGTTCCCCGAGGGTAAAGTGCAGCCGGTGTTGGGCATGGGAGGCTCGCCGTCCTTCTGCTGAAGTCTGTCAGCCACCACCAAGAAAGCTCTCAGACCGATATTCATTCTCTGCAAAGAGAGGACCGTGAGTTTAATGGCACGTTTCATGCAGTTTGCCACCTTTTCCGTGCGTTCGTACCTCCGGATTAAGACTGAAGGCTTTTGCAGGTTTGCCCACACACAGGAGATCAAAAATAATTTCTTTCATGGCAAAATCGAGTCTTTCCTGTCATGAAAGAAGAGGGAAGAAAATGTGGCGAATCGCAAGTGTGACTGTGAGACAATGTTGTCCTCACCTGTGCAACAAACTGGATCATTTTCACAAAGATGTTGAGAGGCATGTCTCTCGGCACCACGCCGCGAGAGCCTTTGGGGAAAAGCGTCGTTACGATGGTGTTGAGGCGACTGTGGACAAAAGACAAAAGAAAATAGCGTAGGCTGGGAATCAAAATAATAGACTTCTCTGGAACAGCATAGTTGTGAATGGTTGTTAGCTCATTTAATTCTGTCTATAAAGACAATAATACTCAGTTTTCATCGAAAAATAGCCAAATAAATAAAAGAATGCATTTTTAGCTTTTAGCATGAGCTAGCTAGCAAAATAGCGTGTTTCTACTTTTGCAAATATCATTCAAGAGAAAAGAACAAATGAAGGAAAGAGAAAATTAGGGTAACCGATCTAAAATAGTAATAAAAAGACAAATTAAAAAAAAAAAAAAAAAAAAGAAATCGTTGGTGGCTAGCTAGCTAGCTAGCTAGCCAGAAAACAATAACCTTCAGTTTCCAGTCATTGGTCGATAAATATTGCTCCTTTAGCCGACTTCATTTTTCCTCCCCTTCAGTATTGTCAGTGATTTGTTTTCCAGTGTCATGTAGCACATGAATCTGCTGGCTGAGCGTATGCATGAGGACAAAGTATGAGGACGCTGACCCTTGCGTTGCCGTATTACTCTCGCACTTGATCCTGATCATGTAGACCCACAGCAGGCGATACAGAGACTCCAGCGCCACGCGGGCCATCTTGGGGTCTCGACTCTGCAACGCCATCACAAACCAGAGTGGAGAGTCGCACCGTGGCATTCCGCGGTCGCTCACGTCACATTACCTTGAGATTCGAGAGGCAGCTGTTGAGGAAGACGTGCCATCTGTTGAGGAAGAACTGCTTCTGGCTGACGCACAGCAGACAAGTCACCAGCGGGTAAAAAGCCTATCGTGGCGGGGAGAGGGATGAAGCAAATCGAGTTTGAAAATGAATCAAACGACCTTGACGTCGGTTTCACCGATTGAATTGGTGGAACAAGCCTTTCACAAAAGGAACACGGGCAAAATTATCATGGTCCCATGTGGCAAGTCGGTCATTTCGGGTGGAAGCCGACAGCTTGCTTGAATTCCACTTTGACTAACTTCTACTGGGAGCCTCACGCTGAAATGACGTTCGTGATGTGAGCTTGTTTTGCAGCTGCGAACTGACCAGCGAATGCTTCTTTCTGGCCGACAGGTCGAGCGTGGTGTCATACAAGCTGTCCACAAAGTTCCTCAGGCAGGGAACGTTCACCTCGTTCTTCACCGTCTGCGACAAAGAAGTCACGTGAGCACGCCGCTTCCTCTGAGGAGTACTCAGGTTTTTGGGGGGGTTTTTTCCTCCACGAGAGAAATTGTTGAATAAACTTGACATTATTTGTTGAGACAAGTGGCAAAATAGCTTACTGCTGCAACAGGAACCAGAATTTCAACAAAAAGCCCAGCCAAGGCATGCTTAATGTCCTTGTCCTTCACCTCCAGGAAGTATTGGGCGCATTCCTACAAAGAACACATTTACACGGGAGGTAAACAGATTTGATCTTTTTTAAGATCACATCCAAGCCAAACTTGTTAGCCCATCAACTGAAAAGTGACTTTGAGTCGAACCCTGGGCTGTGTCGTCAAAGTCGTCTCTGTCGTCTTCACCTGACTTTTGTGCTTTACGAGCGGGCGGAACGATTTTAGGAAAAAAATGGTCGTGCAATTTTTCTGACAGATATTGCCATTGAATTTAGTGATTTTCTTCACTGACATTTCCAAACATGACAGAAAATGCCATCACAGCATTAAAAACAATCAAAGCTATGACTGTAATAATTCAAGGACACTGAAGAGGTTTTGTGAAGGGGGGCGTTTTTTTCAAGTTTCGAAAAACGACTTTCCGTCAAGTATAATTTTGCATTAATGTCGAACTGTGTGTATGAAAATATTTTTTTTAACACCAAAATATTTTAAATATTGTGCTAATGTATATTTTCTTTGTACATAAATGTAAGATTATGTCAATAAAATCATTATTATTATTTATTTATTATTATACAATTATTTAAATCAATAAATAAATAAAGTCCATAATGCTGCGGCGCAAGCTAGCTTAGCGCCTAGCATACAAGCAGCGGCGAAAGAAATGACTTCCGGGACAACGGGCGCTACGGCGCAATGTTTTTTTTTTTTTTTTTTGACAAGCTGCACGTGTGACATTCCCCAAATGTTTGGATTACCTGCATGAACTGAAATGACGCTTCGAAATCCTCCACAGGATACATCTTAATTCGAAAGAACTTGACCCCCATGATGAGGCTGATGGTACTCTGGACCACGAATGGACTCTGCTCTTTCTGCCTGAGCTCCTTCAGCTCGGTCGTGAACTTTTTCTTCACGGCAGGAAACCTGAGGACCGACAACACAACGACATTTCCGACGTGAGACCACCGTCACACAAATCAGCACTTCCTGCGTGTCTTAAAAACATGGCACCGTTCCAGCGAGACTCAAGCTGCCTCCTAAAAATATCACCCCAATCCAACTTCTCCTCCAAGTCGTCGTCGGTGAGTCTGCACTGTAAAGATGAGCTCCCGGTTGAGCGCCTGATCCCTCTTAAATTGAACTTGGTGAGAATAAACTTTCGATCCCGACGCACAAACATGGCGTGAGAAACAACATTTCATTCATGGCCGTTTTAGGGTTCATCAAACGTTCGTGAGCGCCTCAAGCCTGGCTCTATTTTAAGAGCTTTGTTCCGTGCTGGGCTGATCTGAAAACACGCATCCATTTCCAGCCCTAGTTTGGTGCGAGTGGGTCATACGTCCAAAAATGAGAGGTCCCAAAACATGTTCCGGTCTCCTGAACGGGAGACAAATGCCATAAGCGTTCATGGACTCACTTGGACTGAGCCAGCACGCCGATGACCTCGGCATAAAGGTCGGCGACAGTGTGAATGTTGCCAGCGTTGGGACCGTGATATCTGTCGGAGAGAAAAAAAGAAAAGAAAAGAGGGTAAAGGAAAAGTTGTCGAGAAATGTTTTGCGGAAAAAAATCAAAGACTTTACCCTTCTTGGTATCTAAAGTGCTTAAAGGCTAAGTTGATGACCGCGTTGACCAAGCTGTCGAGAACGGGATGCAGCGGCATCTGGCGAGTTATTAAGAGACAAAATAAAATACAAGACAAAAAAGTGGACATCATTGAGACATGGTATGTAAACCTCTTTTTTAATAAACATCATCATCTTTATAAAAGCAGACTTGAGCTAGCTAGATAGCAAACCGGCCGATGGTAGCTCATGCTAAATAAGCTAACATTTTGAACGCCGTTATTTATTTACTTTGCTCGATGTTGTTGGCCATTTTGGCCTGTTCTTTGTTTAATTGTTATACGCTCACGAATGTTTAAGACTGCTTGACCATGTGTTATAGTGATTGACCGATCTGCTTTTTGCGGGGCTGATACCGATTATTAGTAGTCGGGGAAGCCGATCACCGATATTCATTTGTTGAAAAAAGGGTTCAGATGGTGTCAAAATTTGGAAAAAGAGCATCTCCAAAACTTAATTTCGATAAATTGCCTTTAAGCACATGTTTATTAAGCCGATCTCGTTGTAGACGGAGTACAATGGCAATAAAGAGCATTCTTCAGTGATTTGTAACATGTTAAAGCTTTTTTAGATCTTAGAAAATAGACCACTTAGTTTTAAAAGTCTAAGAAAAAGTGCAAGGAGCTCTCAGGCTCAGCTGAATTTCTTAAAAATTTGGCAAAGTCTGTCGCCTCCTGTTGTGTGTGTGACTGGAGCTGAAAAAGAAAACACGCAGCTGACTGCTGATTGGCTGCGACCCACTGCACAAGGAACCAATCAGATGGTGCTGTGGGCGGGCCAATCGGCTTCTGCACGCAGGGCCACCAGCACAGCACAGCGAGAGAGATAAAAGTGTGCTGCAGTCAGCCAAAATAAAGCAGCTTTTAATTTATCGGCCTTGAAAGTAAAAAAAAAAAAGGCAGATGCCGATCGGCCTCTCACTAATGTGTTGTCAAATACGCAAGTCACCTGCTTCAGCACTTCTATGAGTGCGAGGGAAAAGATGAAGTCGATGGCCAAATCCCTCCTTTCAAGTAAAAAATCCCTCTGCTGCTCGTCACTGAAACACACAAAGGCGTAACAACAAGCTGACGGAGGACAGCGTCGTGTTTTGTTGCTTGTCAATCTCACTTTTTGGACTTGGCGTTGGCTCTGGGCCGGTACTCGCGCAGCTCCTCCTCCAGGCCATTTTGCCGTTTGTACCAGTCGAAGAGCGTGCGCAGGATGGAGGGCAGGCAGTACTCGGCCAAGGAGCTCATGGTGCTTATCAACTGCAAGCAGAAGACGCAAACGCCCATCAGAGTCGGCCATCAGTCGGCGCCTTCCCCACTTGACTACCATTGACGGCGACAGACGTCAAAGATTCATTTTTTTTTCTTTTTACTCGGCTGCTGTTGAATGAGTTAATTGACCACATACCAAGAATACAAAACCCATTTGAGCAAAACTTGCGGTGGCCCAAAACTTTCACCGAGTAGGCTAACACAAATTTGTTTTCATGTGCAAAAATGACGATTCGGGAGTGAGGGTGTTTTGATTACAAGCATAGGGCGAGGTTGTCACGGCAATGCGGGGAGACAAGGTGCCCGTAAGCCGCCTGCGTCAGCTGTCGGAGGGAGGTGTGAGGGAAAGGAAGGAACGGGCGGGTTCGGAGCACACAGGAAGGGAGGAGAGCCTGGCGAGTCAACACAAGCGAGGCCTTCATCGAGCACAAGGCTTGGAGAAGAATCCGGGCTCTGTGCGCAGGCCGCTTGAATGCGCTTCATGCAGCAGCACAAACGCGAGGCTGTGGGCCGCCGTGAAAGGAGGCTCTCAACGCAAGCACAAGCGGCCGCCCGCACGGACGCACCTCGGACCGGAGCCAGGGCTCAAGGTAAACATGCCTGGCCCTCCGCTGGCTCACAAAAAGGTTCTGTCGGGGATGCGAGCCTGTGAGGCTTTTCAGGTGATCGTCGGAGCTCTGAGAGGGGAACACGCTCGCAGGTGGGGGACTGCACCCCACCCGGAAGAACAAACGGCCAACGAGAAACATTTGTCAGTTTAAAGCACAAGTGTGAAACTCAAGGCCTGACAACATTTTTAAGTGGCCCACAAAATCAATCTTGCTAAAAATCTGGACCAACTTTGCAAATTCTCTTTGGGATATATTGTGAGCATTTTTTTTCTAAACCCCTTCAACAATAGTTGATTTTCTTTGACATCTGATCTCAAAACAAATTATCCATCAATTTGTTGTCTTGATGGAAAAATATATACCCTGATGAATTTTATACATGAATATTATTTCGCTCTTGAGCCCTCAACGAAAATGACCTCCAATAAAACAACCGAGGCAGATCGTAAACGTGCCACTCGGCATGTGTTTTCACTCAAGGAGACAGCACTTCGTCACAAAGTCACCAAATGACACTTCTTAATTTGTGCACGTGATGCATGCACCCAGTCAAACACAACTCATGCTTACTTGGTCAAAGTGAGGATCTTCACCCCTCTGAAGAGACTTTGTCAAGGGCTTTTCCTGAAAAACAAACAAAAAAAAGTTGTTATTCTCTCAAACTGGCGCGTCACCCGTGCCACATTTTTCAACTCATTGCGACCAACGGTGGCGCCAGTATGCAAGCTGCCGCCGACATGAAAGATGCATCATTAAGATGAAAGTCGTCCATCATGCGACGCGATGACAGCTCTCATGAGGGATTAATGCCACCTAACGAGTTTTACGGCACTCAAGCGCATCCGCTTCATGAATTCAATGACCGTTAAGTGTCAGGCGGACAAATAAGAATATTTGTCATGAAATCAATTTGTCAACAAGCAGAATATTTAACGCCTAGCAGCGCAACGTAAGTGTTAATGTGGCTTTCACTTTTTTTTTTTCCTCCTCCTGGTCTCCACTGGGAGGAAAAACACAAATAGGGAGACGTCCTGGAGGGAGGCTTGCTGACACGGAGAACGATCGCACCTCCCGGTGCTCATTAACAAGTCCGTGCGGACCACCCGGGAGGTGATTTATTGCATTCTTTAAATGACGTTGCGCATGCCACATGGAGACTTGAACATGACAACATGTGCCGCATTGTTGTGGAGTGAAGTGGACTACAATTTGTTTTTTAGCCCTGTTTTTATATTTTGTCTGTTATTGTGTCTGAAATGGAATTTCTTCCAAGACTAATCTCTAAACAAGCATCACCATTACCGTAATCTCAACCATAACCGAACCCCTAAATTCAAACCAAAGCTCGTGAAATATCCGATTCCATCCATAAGACGTATATATACGTTTTGAAAGTTGTAGTCCCTGCCTCCCAAAGACGTATTTATACGTCTTTGCCTTTTGCGTCAGAGCTCCATGTTTTTATATGTTTAGAGCACAATATTATGTAGGCCTAAATCAGTCAAAATCCAGAAGAAAAAAAAAACGCTGTGAGAACGGCTGGGATTCAATGAGTTAAGGGGGGGGGTTATCTAACTCACCAGCGGCTCCGCCATGATGACGCGGATCTTGCGGTCTGACACGGTGGTGAAGATGGCGAAGAGGCTCTTCAGGACGTACTCACCCGGCTTACTCTCCGGGTCCACGCTGATGGGCATGGCGACCGGCGTGCCCTTCTCCCCCTGAGGACTGCAGACCGGTGGGAGGGGCGGCTTGTTGTAACCATTGCCCACGGGCGAGGCTGCGGACGCAACACAATAATGGTTTAAGACGATGTCACATTATGCATTTTGAACGTTTAATTCAGTGATTCTTTCGCATACCACTCGAGGGAGCCTGCATAACACGAGCACACCTTGAGAATCGCTGATGGTGGCACGTCATGTCAAAGTGTTTCTCAAACTTTATTGAACAAAGGAACGTGTTTTCTATTCTAAAAATCGGATGCTACACCACAACCAAAATCATGAGGACACACCCACAGGAAGACACGACTTATTCAGCAGGTGGATCCGCACTTTATTGTACTTTCTGCCATCTGATGGAAGAACATTTGCTTTGCAATCACTGTTACCTGCTTCTGATGAAGGGGAAAATTCTGAGCTCTGTAATTCATCCAAAATAGCTTCTTCAAACCAAAATGACAAACTTGCTGTGAAATCTTCAGGAAGGGGGGGGTCCTTTTTTATGAGTAATAGGTGAAACTGGTGTTGGGAGGTGATTTTTTTTTTTAAACTTTCAAGGGGGCACTAAGGAGTCAGTTCCAGGAGACCCCTACGGGGGGCGACAATTTTTATGAATAAGGCCGGAGGGTCGAGGCCGGAAGGCTACTCAGATCGCGATCGGAAGGCAGGGGACTGATCGGCAAAAAAGGGTCAAGTGCCCAGCTCTGATAACAACAAAACCCGCTAATAAATCATGAGAGTTTTGCGCGCGAGACGGAGAATTCCCACAAACATGGACAGGAAAATTGCCGCCATGATGAACATTCCTTATGCACGCTGACCAAAGGGCGGCGACTTTTGCTTTCCGACAGCGACGCCGCGCAAGGAAAATGAAAGCCTCATGGGCAGCAGCTGCTGTTTTCATTTCCTACCAACGATACGATGTCGGTGACCCGTGAGGGCAGTCAAAGATCTCACGCGTGCGACCAACCGTATCGAGTGGCGATGACGACCACCGCCTTTGATTACGTAAAATGAGAGTGAGCACCAATACAAAAGTTGCGCTCAATTTTCTTTTACAAATATGAAAATGGTCAGTCTCTGCCAGCGAGGCAAACTATTCACTATAAATATTGACAATTGTGATTTTTGCCAGAGGATAAAGAATATATGCCTGTGATCATTGTCGTCTGCTCTGCCTACACGTGAGCCAACGCTTTTGTTGAAACCAGTCGTTTAACAAGTTTACAATTCCAGCAAGGGTGATGCGAGCTTCGTTAGCCCGTCTATGGCATTACGTATCGTGCGTTCGCGTCAATTCAGGCAAAGGTATGTGCTTCGGCTAAATATGCAACAGGCAATCCTCTTTGATAACGTTTAGTTTGACACTAAACTTCAGCTGAGTAAACAGTTTGAGGAAAGCAAGTGGCCTTTGTTTTGAAAGGATGTTTACTTGCCGCCATATTTGTAGTTCACTTCCACCATAGCTAGCGCATGTTGGAGCTTGACGTCTTGCTGTTTTCTAAAACTTTACAAGTATGCATAAAAAAGCTTATTATGACTCAATGACTTTTTTACACTGTTTTAGACGGTCTCCATTTCTAAGAAAGAAATATGAACTAACTGTAAGTCTGAGCGTGCCGATCCATCGCTAATTTCTATTAATGATCGCTCAATCACATTTGGTTTGATATGTCTTCGGAAATTAAGTTTCCAACTTTGAAAATTCTCGTGAATCTTGCGACGCGACGGCAGTGTAAACATGGCGGCGCTGTCCGGGTCTTCCCGGGACATGTGGCGTGCCGTGCCGTGCCGCTTTTCAAGGAATGAGGAGCATGTGCGACCGCTCTCAGCACCTACCCAGGCCCTTGATGAAGCTGATGACGCTGGCCTTACTCCAGCACATGGCCGTGGCGTCCATGGTGTGCAAGCCGGACGCCGTCTCCAGGGTTGAAGCCCCCCCCAAAATCCTCCCCTAAGAAAAGCCGCCCACGTCCATGTCCTGTGTGTCAGCAGGCCGCGTCCTCCCCGGGAATAGTTTCCATGGTGGGTGTGTGGAAACGGGCGCGGACGAGACACGAAACTCTTGTGACGCTCTCCTTCCCTGAGGTCTGTGTTTGGCTTCCCCCTCTCGTCTGTGCCGCCTTCCAGGAGTGAAGGTCAAGCGGGAATTTTTAGCCCGGGCAAAGTGTGGTGATGCTACGTGGGCATAACTGTGTGGCTATAATTATCCCTGCAGGGGAGGGACGGCGGCGGTGGTGTGGGGGGGGGTGGTCCTATACTGACATGACAGTCACTCGATCAGACATCAAGATGGAGGGCGCAATTGTGCCGTTTGTGACTCGGACATGTGACCGGCAAACAAGGGGATTTGCGGGGACATGACATCAGCGACGCCGCGCTGAAAACAAACCCAGCGCGGTACATTCCCCTGAGAAGCGCACAATTAAGAAAACAACCGGCTCCCTTCTCACAGATAATCGAAAAGAATCGAATTGAGGTTGCGATAGAGGTGCAGAGAGACTGGAGGAGTCACAGAAAGGCGCGTAACGTTCGATTCAACGCATTCAAAGAACCTGAGAAGGTGGGGGGGGGGGGGTTCCCTTATCATCGCCCACGCACTCACATGACTATAAATAAACCCACTCTGTTCCTACAGCAGATTTCAAAACTAATAAAAAAGTTGTGCGTCATGTTAGGTAAGCAGCAGAAACACCCTGCCCGTAGCTTTACGATGTCAAGGTTCGACGCCAAAGGGAGTGGAAAAAAAATACAAAATAAAATAGACGCCACCCTTGTTAACGTGCAAGGCTCACTGACTCGTGTTGAGGGAAATGGAAAAATAGTCCAATCAATAAAAGGCTGCATTCAGTGTGAAAATTCTGACGACATGACATCACTTTTATAACAAACTAAAGAGTGAATGGCTCTTTGAGAATCGGTGCTTCCATTTATTTCAAACAAGTCACAGATGGAAGCTTGATAAGAGCGGCGCAGAAAACATTAATGCACAAGCACGCGCGAGGTGGGCATTAACAAACTGTGGCTTGATTATGCAACACCATCATCAAGTAAAGACTCGGTGGGCCGTAAGCACGTTTCCGTTTACATTTAAACGCCGTTTGTATTTACGGCGTCACGTCAGGACTTTGTGGTGTATCAGACTGCTTGCCAATCACTTTCATTTTCAAGAGGCTCTTAAAAAAAACAAAAAAAAACACAGCAGCTGATCTCCTCCCCGTATGGCCTCAACGAAAGAAGCCAGCTCGGCTGCAGGTGAAGCTCCACTAATCCTATTAGTGCGTCCTCCCGCTTACCAAGAGCGCTTTAGACCGCGAGACAACTCTGCACACACACTGCGCTTAAATACGGCCGAGCGAGATGCTGAATCATTGCATATACGCTCGTGCAAACATCTGTTTTTCAAAAAAAAAAATAAGGCTGCTTTCGGCCAGGTGTCCAATTGCAATTCAATGCAATGGTTTCAAAAAAGAAAAGAAAAAAGAGCCAAAAGGCTGTTTTTCCTCTGTAGTGCCCTGGCTAGCCATGATGGATTCAAAAAAAGAAAAGAAAATTTAAGCACAATAACAAGGAATACAAAAAAAAATGATGACAATTATTTGGCTTCATGAATGGAGACATTTATAATGTAGCAAATTTAGGTCGTCACTTGTCTTCATAAACAGTCGAGAAATGAGCTACTGAATTGTTGCATGCAATCAGAGAGGCCGTGACGTCACGATAGTGACTCAGTGCACGATCAACAACTTCTCGGAGGAGGATGCGTTACTGTGGCGATGCTGTTGCTAAGAAACGGACAAATACAAATTCCATTGGATGAAAAATAGCTACGTTGGAGGGGAAAAAAAATGACACTGAAGGCCCAAAAGCCTCGTCCAGCCTTCGGAGACATTTTATGCAAATGCAAAAGCTTGTCACCATTTTTGGAAAACCACAAAAATGGAAATAAAAGGCAGAGGTAGCGCTCATATCAAACTGACACGGCAGCTGCTGTCAACCGCAGCTCACACCCAGACACTCACGCACACTCGCGGATGTCACTTGTCACCACAGCAGGCCCCGCCTCTTAAAGGCCTCGAATGCAGAAAATGTATGCAGTACTTTCTCAATATTTTAGGCTTGCAATTTTTTCATTTGACACATTACTAATTTGTTCCGACAAATTTAAGCAGGAAGGGTCCAACCAGTTTCGCGATGTTTTTATGGCCGTGTATTGTCACCTATCGCAGGTCGATCTGGAGAGAAGTGAAACATGAATTGGACGGTATCTTTCTGTTACATTTGCATTTGTGTACTTCCTTCATAATCTCAAAACACAATCCAGGATTTACTTTTGCTGGAATTTCAAAGTGAGGTCACGCCAAACGAAAAAAATGGTTTTGAGATCACAAATCAATTTGGAAGAGACCAAGCAACTACTCACAGCCACTCCACGACTTGAGCAGAGATCTGATGCTGATCTCAAAGAAGCCCGAGTCCTGCTGGCCGGCCATGATCGGCGGCGGCTGATCTGGGACCAGCGTCGCCGTCAGAACTTCCCGCAGCCTCCGAGGCGAACAGGCCGGCGACTGTGAAGACTGTGCCGCTCGCCCGACGTCCTCCCGCTGGCGTGCTTCCTCCCCGCTCCCCCGCTAGCCTCCACCGATGCCGCTGAGCATTTCGCCGTGGACAGCGAGAGGTGGGCGGTGGGCGGGAGTGCGAGTTCCCTTTAAATGGCTGGGTGTGGAGGCCGGGAGTGCACGAAGCAATCCTCTTAGCCGGCGTGCGGTTAATAATAACTACTGTTTGTCTGCGTGCGCTGCCTCGTGATGATGAGGAGGAGTGCATTACACCGACGTATCTCTCGTCTGCCGTCGATGGAGAGGAACTATAAGCATGAGCAGGAACATCTGTTAGAGCGGTGGGAAGACCGCATTAAAGTGATCATGAGAGCAGCATGGATTATCGGCGCTTAGGGGAGCTCTGACGGTTGGCTGTTGGCCTCCTTCATGTTCTGACAGCGCTTGTCAAATGCACATACGCTCGCTCGCTCGCTCGCCGGGTCACTTTTTTGCTTTGCGTTACAAGCCAAAATTGGGCCCACGAGTGAGCTTCAGACAAACTGCCACTAGATGGCAGCAGAGAATCTCACGCGTTGTTGTTTTGTACTCACATTTTCCATGTTTGATCCAATTTTTTTTTCTCAACCACGTCAGTGCTGAGAAGACGAAGAAGACGATTAAGGTCTACGGAACGCGCACACAAACCCGACTGGTTATATTTCCGACATTTAACGACACGAAAGTTTAGTTAAGTCTCAGGAGGCAGCCAGACATTGTGGCAGAATTGGCAAAATATTTGGAAGAAAATGACGAGCATCAGAATAAAACAACGCAAGTGTATGTAATACGACGTAACGTATGACGACACAAATTGTTCAACATCAAGCGTGTGATGTCATCGGGAAGACTTGAATAATATTGAGCTGTTAATGTTTCCTCAGTTGCAGTTCGCGCACAAGAATAAATGTTATGACAATCAACAGGTTGTTTGATGAAGAAGGGAAAAAAAGGTCGCAACATTTCCATGCATGAAATGCAAAATGTCTGAAATGCAAATCAGACAAACAGCCTCAACCCGTTTATGAAATTTTGTGTTGAATAAGGCAACAAGGACTTGGGTGTGGTGCCCGTGGACAAAATTGGACAGCGACGATATGCGACATGTCGTCCCAACTGGTCTGTCTACCTTATGTCGATCATCGAAAATACAATTCAAATTAATCTGGTTTTAGAAGGGAAGTGTACCTAATGTTGTGTCTGCTCCAAATAAATGTTGACATGTGAAAAAGCCCAACCCCAATAACGTGTAAGAGCCGAAGAAAAATGACTGTGCCACATTAAAACGTTATTAAGAGCATTATCAAGCGCTGATGAAGGTGAGGAATGCGAGCTATGTGTCGACTCTATCTCTGCGCTATATACATCCCCCCCCCCCGGGCCCCCAGGGGCCCCTTCACATCTTGGGACCTTCGCTCCTTTAATACTCGGCGGGTCATTCCACGATCGGACGACTTTTTCTCAGCGCAAGCTCTGTTACAAAATTCTTTTTTAGCTGAGTCCAAGCAGAGAAGCAAACGTGAGCTAGCCGACGGACTCGCAAAAAAACAACCCCAAAAAAAACAGCTAATTGCTCTGACCCATTTGTTGAATTCGAATTATTTGATTTGTTTTTCAGCCACAAAGGAAGGATGGAAGTACATAGCTTGCGCTAACTTAATGCTAACATGTTGAAAGAACATCGGCTAATAATTAGCATCTATAAAAGTGTGGTATTTTTCCCCTTTCAATGACTGATCTGAACAAAAACGATGAGGCAACACACATAGAAAGATAAAAGTCAGAGACATATTGTTTATCCTCTGCAAGGAATGACTATTAGAGATGCAGATGCTATTTTTCCCCAATTAAAAACCACATTAAATTAGATTAAAAAAAAAAAACGATCCACTACTCGAAAACGTCTTTGGAGGACGCCAAACGAATATGAACTGCACCTACTTTCAAGGATGGTGGGCCTCTTCTTGTGCCGCATCTTTTTAAACTTCCCTCTAAAGTCCCGCGGCGGGAAGGCATCCAAATTGGCAACGTGCCGCGGGAGCGCAGGGACCACCTCATCCTGCGGACACTCTGTCCCTGTTCCCGTGCCCGTCTCGGCCTCTGAGCTCATGTTGGCAGGCGGCGAGCGCCGGGTCACTTCCATCATTCTTCCATGTAAAGAGGACACGTTCCCTCCTTCGTCTTTGTCGTCGTCTTCTCCTTTTCTTGCACTTGAAGGTAAGGACCCCCCCCCTCTCGCTTTCGGCTTGCCTCCTCTCCCTCTGCCTGCTCATGTGTGCTAACCTCACCACTTGTCAGGGCAGTTGAGCTAGTTACGGTCCAAAAAAAAAAAGTCATGAATTGGACAGGTATTAAATTACTTGGACAGCCCCTCCTCTTTTTGGGGCCAAAAGGCGAGGAGAGAAGAAGTCATGACTAAAAAAGAGGGAGGGGCAGAAAAGGAGAGCAACATCCCCGCCTAGTGCGTGTGCGGGGGTGCGTGGGTGTGTGTGTGTGTGTGTGTGTGTGTGCGTGTGTGCCCACCAGGCATTGCTGAATACATATCCTGTATTTGTCTTGCGCTATTTGACTGGTAGAATCGTGCACACCCCCGCCGCCGGCCGCCGGTTATTAGCAGACAAGATGCAATATGAAAAATGAGATGAATTAGAGGCCTCGCTCGGAAGAAAATGGAAAAAGAAATAAATAAAAAAAAAGACAAAGCAAAAATAATGAGAAATAAAAATTTTTTAAAGTGAAACCAAGTGGACGACTGACGTGTTTTATTTTTTGAAGGAAAAAGGGTATCAGGACAGGAGCTAGTGTCAAAAAGGAAATGTGCAGAACATTTACAGGAACAGCGCCCCCTCTAGCGGCCAATGCATGTATGACAACAAAGCCACAAGTGGTTTACATTTTTTTCGCAGTGAATGCGAAGTGCTGTGCAATGCTGACAAATTAACATCGCTCTAATATTCTCCAAACTACTGACGACATAACTCTCTTATTCATCTGTTCTTGTTTCTTATTCTGACCACATTTGACTTTGAATTCCCCACTTTAGAAAACAAATGTGTACTTTCTAGTAGTTCATTCCGCATGTGTAAATTTGGAGTGGGACAGACGACGGAGTGAGACCAGCTGTAAATTTTGTCAAAAAAACGATCCCACCCTCCCTATCGGTGGAGGACCGTTACCATAGCGAGACGCTTTTGGATTTGCACATGATGAATAATTGATAGACAACAGGCCTCCTCATGTTAGCTTGACTCCTCAGTGTGTAGACCAACTGGAATTACACAACAAAAGGACAAAAATAGTGTCTGTTTGGGGGAGGATGGATCGATGGGGCGGTGAGGGTTCACCACAGGAAACAGTCCTCCCAGTAGGGACGATTATGGGGAAAAAATGATAATCACAATTATTTGGATTGAGATTGAAAAGAATTGGAGAGAATTTGTGCCTTTGCATAGTGTTATCTTACGTGTGTGTGTGTGTGTGTGTGTGTATGTTTCTACAGCGTTTCAGTGATATTTGAAGGATTATCACTCCTGAAGTCGATGCTAATTTCCCGTTAGCATTTGAAGGGGATCCTCCATTAACTTTAGCATTAGCGCTAGCTTGGTTTTAAAAATAAAGAATGTCTTTCATTTAAATGCGCAAAGTGTGAATTTGTTTTTGTTGTGTGTGTAATCTTACAGTAGATTTCAACTAGGGCGTCATTAAACACGCTCATGGCACGGGAATTACAAACATAACATGCTTGTTCTGCAAGAAATATTTTTTTTTCATACAAAATTTTATTTCACGTTTTCTGTCGAATAATCCAGAAGAAGCAATGTCATTTTTAATTTAGGGGCTGATACTTGTCTATCATTTTTCTGCAATCACATTTTGTTTGGTGGACTTTGGGTAGATTCTTTTATTAAGATTCTGCGCATATATAACAGGAAATACTGTCTTTGATTTGAAAATGTTCCTTGTAAATTGAGTCATGAAATATAAATGTGTATTTTCGTCGCTTCTATTTTCAGATAATCGAAGGCACAGTTTCATAGTGGATTATTAATAAGTACGAATAAAATTGCATCGTAAGAAGACTTGGGAGAAATATGCAGCACAAGTGAGCCAAAATGAACCGCAATGTGTGCTCAATTAAAAGCTACTGTAATATACTTTACTTTCTGTAGAACAACAAAATGGGAGACACGTAAGCAAAATGGCGCACAAACAAACAAAACACCCCCCAAAAAATAAATATAAAATGACCTTGAGATGCAGCCAGAGTTGTCATTTGCATCGGTTGTCAGCCTCGATGTGGTAGCTTGAAGAGTCCACAGCCAGGATGTTTTCTTCTGGTCCACTTTGGGAGTCCATTGGGGCAGTTGCTGGCCCCTCGCTCGCCAGCAGGCTCGGGTTCTCCTGAATAATGAACAACGTCAACAACAGGGAGGCCGTGCTGCTGCCGCAAGCTGCGTGAAGGTATTTGGATTTACTGCCACCATTATGTCAGCAAATGAGCCAAGTGATAGACAACACTCCAGTTGAGCTATTTAAAAGAAAATACAACACTTCTCTGTCCAAGCACCACCAAAATAATCAACATTAAAGTGAAGTAACATAGGAAACCCAAGTGTTTATCAAAGATGGGTACGTTTTTATTCCTAAGAAAAGAACATTTATTTAGTGCTCAAATATAGGAAATAAATAGACACCGAGATATCAAATACCAAAGTAGTTTTAGTTATAACAATTGTGATTTTCAGTAATTAGAAAATACAGTACAATCCAGTGACCTTATAATACGAAGGGGGAAGAAATTCAAGTTGCCTTAAATGAAAGAAAATAATTTGTTTCACCAATTACACCAAAGCACAGGCAAGGTTGCAGGTCAGTTCACATAACATCCAATAGGTGGCGTGCTCGTCGAGGGAATAAGTGAACTCACCGGATGTCCAAATTACTTGTTCACGTAGTTCCCGCCATTAGCTTGGTCCGGCTAACAAGCTACTAACGCGGCCAACTAGCCAGATAAGCTAAGCAGTGGACTTTGACTTGGCACACTAACGTAAATGATTAGCTTTCCCGTTAGCAACTACTACTAAAGACAGTACTAGCTTGCCGAAAGATACAAACGCTCCGCAGTCTGTTGTTAGAATAGTGTCACCGGTTTAGCAAAATGTCATCACTGCTCTATTTCTCATTTCCCCCTTGGAACTTTTTTTCTCTCACTCTGATTGGCTCTGCTTCTTCTTCGGCTGTCTGTGAAACGGGCGCAATGAAAAGACATCACACATACGACTAAAATGACATAAACATGCATATTTATAAATAAAGTATTTTTTAAAATAACAAAACAATGACATATATGCCTATTTAGCTATAAAAATATCTATAACAGTGTGTTAAAAAAAGTTATGGGTCATGTTTAATGAACAAATTCACAAAATCGACACAAACTGTCTATGTAGTGCCAACCCAAAATAATAACACGGCCACACACTATGGCTGTACAAAAAAAAAAGATGTGCTCATAAATAAAGAACAACTCTCAGTGGGGTCACTGACATGTAGTGATGTTGAACACAACTACGAATTATTGCACAAGTGGACATATTACATCTATTACTGATTAAAAAATGACAGCTTTTCAGGTGTACTTAATAAAATGGCAGGTGTAAAAATGTGTCAGCGACTCCCCTCAAAAAATAAACACACAAATAAACAAACAGATTAAAACATTAACGTAAATCCAGCAGATGGTGCCACAGGTCCAACATCTTGAAAAGTGAATCTGCAATTGGGGAAAAAGATGACATAGAAAAAGACGCGTGCAAACAGAGACTTTACTCGTTTGGTGGCGAGTCCTCCCAACAGACAAGAAGTCAGTGTTTCGGCAATGAGAATGAACGCTGAGTTGATTTAAAATGATCGCATGCCCACGAGCTCCATCCAGACCACTGCCAAATTGCACTTGTCAACTCCGCGCACGCACGCACGCACGCACGCGCACACACTGCATACACTGACGGGCGACCACAATGATGCCGAGTGATGGGGCAGCAGGTGCACTACCATGCGAGCTCAAAGAGGAGATATTGCAACTAAATTATCCAATAAGACCATAAATGAAACGGACGTCAAAGGCAGATCCTCTTCCTTTAAATATGGAGGGTGAATTACAACAACAAAAAAAACTGACCACATCACTAAAAAAGAAAAAAAAAGGCAAAGCAATGCAACACCTGTTAAACGCTGTTGCCAGGCTAGCAGTTCGAGGCTAGCTAGCAGTTTATTCATTCGTAACTCCCCTTAATTAGCGAGTGAATATGATTCCAGATTGATGTAATGGCAATAAATAAAAAACTGGAATAATACAAGCCAAAATCTCGACAAGGTACCGGAAGTCAAGCTAGCCGTGATGTCATCACGCGCTACGAAGGCCTACTTCAAAATAGAAGCAGAATAAGCATTGGTGCCAATGTTTTATTTGGAATTCTTTTTTTTTTTAAGTTAGCTTTTGTGTTGGCGGTGTATGCAGCTTCTTTTATGCGTGAAAATACAATACAATACAACTTTATTAATGTAGCGCATTTCACAACAGCTACAAGTAACAAAATGATGGAGGGGGGGGGGTCATGGTACTCTGTTAAAAAGGCCCTGTAAACTCGAGGCTAATGTATTCAAATGAACAATTTATTTTCATTTTGTTGTAAAGGCTTTCTTTATCCAACAATATTTTGGAAATGAATGTTTTCATACGGTCACCACATAAAAGGCAATTTGAGGCCACGTAGCAATAAGGCAGCACAGCAGCTCTCTGCTTTCAGAAGCTAAAGGAGGATATGAGTGTGTGTGTGTGTGTGCGTGAGTGTGTGAGCAAGGATAAAATAAAGTGGCAGTGAGCAAGTTGAACCGAGTGACGTGCGTTAAATCAAATTAGCCACAGCGTCTTTAAATCCTGCTTTGCTTCCAGTGGGCGACAACGTGGCAGGATGAGTTTTTTTTTTGTTTTTTTTTATTTTGGCATGGCTTTAAAATGGCCATTTTTCATATGTAGCTGGATATGATGTCACGGCTGTGAAGAAAGACGGAGCAGCGGTGTGTATGCATCACGACTCAAAAGGGGAGGAGATGGAGAGTAGAAAATGTGCGAGAGCATCACTCAGATTTTTTCAAACAGGAGACGAGATAGTCATGAGGGGCCGCCGGCTTCGTCATTCACGATTTACCTCTCATTTACACAATTCAAATGCTCTCATGCTCACGACTGAAACCCTCTCACACATTACTAAGACACTCTCTCTGAGGATTAAAGTGCTGTAAAATGCACTATACATTCTAATACACGTATGTAACATTCTTGCACCTGACTGACATGAAACACACTCTCATTATGAGGAAATCGTGAGACTCTCTCACATACACTGCTGAAATTATTTTTTGTTGACACACTACTAAAATGCTCTCATAGTCTTCTGACTTTTTTCTCTGAAATACATATACGCTGTCGAAATGCTTTCTTTTGCAAATAATTTTTTTTTTAACTCACATTCACTACTGAAATACTCTCACACATAAACTACCCAAACACAAACGTAGGCGGAGGACTGAAACACTCGAGTTTTGTTTTCGGTCATGTACAAAATTGGAATGCTCTCACGCACACCCACGAAGAAAATGCTCTCAGATTCCCAATTGACATTTTTCGATTTTCTCAAAACGGATATTGGAAGACACGTCAGCAAGCGAGCACTTCAAGGCCAAGTGAGAGCGTCGTCGTTCGTTCCGTCTTGAGGATACACGGCACCTCACCTCGATTTAGTGATGGCGCCTGCCTCTAATTTGCATGTGGGCCTCGGGGGAAATGTAAAGATGTCACCTTGTGCCTGCGAGGCGACCAACATCCGACGAGGCTTCAATCATCCTGACGATTTGTGGAGCACACGCCAAAGCTGACTTTCAGGTCCTATTGACTTCACTTGGGGACTTTTTACACTAACATGTTTGACGCATCGGCTCAAATGATAAATTGAAAACAACAACATTTAGAGACTAAGTTGCCGTAAACTTTTTTTAAAAAATCACACGTTCCAAAAACATGCACAGTAGGTTCATTAAACACTCTAAATTGTTCGTAGGTACGATTGCGAGCGTGAGTTGTACTTCGTCTTTGTGTGCCCGGCGATTGGCTGGCAACCAGTCCAGGGTGTGCCCGAAGACGGCTGGGTTAGGCTCCAGCACACCTGCAAGGAGAAGCGGTACAGATACACTAACAGTAGGCTATGCCAACTACTTAATGTCATGAATACAAAGTTCTAGTGTCAAAGGCACCCGATGGTGAAAGCTGCTTGGAGGACCAGAGGAGAGGAAAAAAAAAAGGAATAAATAAAAGCAACAATAATGCCAGTTGTAGGTTGCTCGGGGAACCTGCCTGACAAATATCTGGGGAAAATACCAGCAAATAATCCCCTTCTATAAATGGATGCCCTTGCTTTTCCTCTGACCTTCACCACTTATGTCCTAATAGTGCATTAACACATAAGTGTGTGTGTGTGTGTTTTTCCGTTACAATGCAGCAAAGCAACCTCGTAATTAACGAGGACCCGTTTCCGGAGACGAAAATCAGCAACGATCCCGCTGAAAGATGAGCTTTGCGTAGCTTCCATTCATCTTGTCCTCTCGTGTTTGCCGCCACCTTGCTAATCTCACCCAGGAGGGAAATAATAAAAAAAAAAATTAAAAATCATGTTTATCTGACTGGATCAGCAGCACGACGCTGAGCAAATAAAGCGCACACGGCGGCAAAGCTGCGGGAAAAAAGACATGATGAGATTAAAAGATGAGATTGTGGAGGGGAAATTTTATGAGATCGACTGAAATGAAGACGGCACAAACCAAATCACCGTGGATGGAGAGGCGGCCAATTGACATGGCACAACAAGGCCAATCCGGGTTTTGAACGCTGGCTTTGAATCCCAAAATAAAGTAAAAGCAAAATTGTAAACATCGCCGACTGTGTCAAAGCAGAACATTGTTGACCTTTTCAAAATGTTTGGAAATGGCGAAAGGGCGGATGCAGAAAAGTGAGCGCCGACTGAAACGACAACAAAAACACGTTTGAGGTTGCACTGCCTGATGTTGTAGCTCAAATTGCTGATTTATTTGAATTCAATGTACTTCAAAATCAAAGAAAGAAAACGGATCCAGTGGATAAGGAAGATTGTCAACTTCTTGTGTTTTGACGTGACAACAATTCTGCTTCCAAAATTGCTTGATTATTTTTTGGGAGGACACAAGGGGCAACTCAGTTTCTCTTGCTGTCACAATTTTTTGTTTTCTTGAAGATGGGATGGGATGGGTTGCAATAGAACAAGTTGGAACAGGTTGAGAACCTTCAAAAAGAAACGGAAAATATATGCATCACTTTCAAACCGCCAATCAACGTAAATCTGTCCGTTAAAATAAAGATCGGAATTGGCACGACAGACGAGAGCAATCCGATGAAAAGCAACCTTAACACACGTCGGATATCACGTGACTGCTCACGTCAGCAATCAGTTCTAAAGGTGCTTGTTATCATATCGATTGATTGTTGCTGCAAAGATGCCGCATGCATGCAGCTGTCACTCAACGTGCTGGTGCGTGAGCCGCAACGATCTTGTTATGATGTGGCGGAGGTCAATCAATTTGTTCCGGCAGTCGCGCGTGCAGATGTTAAATGATGAATTGTCGCGATATCCGCAGAGACATTAAGAGAAAGAATAAGTATTGACCTTTTTTTTTTATGTTTACATCGTTTTGGCTCGCCACACTGCAGCCCACTGACACAAATCTTGCTGCCCCGCTTCAAGATTATTTTTACAAAAGTCAAACTGCAACCCAAAAATATGCCAGGACATTTGCACAGGCAAAATGGCAAACAAATGTTTTATTTTTTTTTTAATGAAATTACTTCTAAATAAGTTACTTTTTCAGGTACCTCCAAATGTGAAACCTGATCCTTTCTTGAACCCTTTAGCCTTTGCGTGATCCTCTCATTTAAAACCTTCATTTGACCAAACCCTTGCTTGAACCCGTGACCCTGCCTTGACACCCTCCGGATTCAACATAAAATACTTATGAGGAAAAGTAAACCTTTATACGAGCACGGCAGCGTCTGCCAGTCTTTCTAGATGAATTAATGATCGCAGCCCAGAGCTGATTAAAAAAAAAAAAAACCTTCACGGTTCCATCATTTTGTCTCCAACATCTCCGATATATTTTCCGTCTGAATCTTTTGGATTATTTGATCCGACCCGAATTTCCTTGGCGGAAAATCAATTTCTTAAAACTTTGATCAACTTGAAAGCGTTAGACGAGACAAAGAAGAGTAAAGTCATAATTACGCTCACGCGTTTTGCAACTCATGTTTTATTTCAGCAGTAATCAAAAAGAAGTCATTGGCGCCTCGTTAAAATCCACCTCTTGAGGCCTCCCTGCTGCAATTTGCTTTACACATTTGTGCCGGGCCGTCTTTATTCCGGCTGAGTGGGCACTAATCAACTGGGAAAGTAATGCCTTCCTTTTATTATTATGCCTGGAGAGTCCTTGCATCTTTTTTTTTTCTTTTTCTCTTTCCCAGCACATGACAAGCAGATGCTTGGGAGCTGGAGTTGTGCGATAGTGCCTGCGAGATTTAGTGCTTTAATTCCCAGCCGTGTCATCTTTTCTCACCAAAAACAACAAGCAAGCAAGTCGACTTGGAAAAAGAGGCAATCACTCTTAAAATTTTAAAAAGCTACGATTAAAAAGCGTGAACAGGACATGTTGCCTTTGTCAGCCGGGTGCAAGTTTGAAACTGATTAATGACCTTGTTACTGTTGACACAAAAGGTGAGCAAAGTCGTCACAAAGGATTTGAGGAAATCAGGTGCCATTGGCCTTTTTCTATTATTTGATGAGGAGCACGAGTGGAACAAATGTAAGTCAGCCTAAATAAAAGATGCCTACGCTAAAAGAGCAAAGCCTTGAAAGCGTTTGTTGCTGTTTCCCTGGTGCACGGCTGAGGCTTTTTGCGGCTAATGAGCTCAGGCTGAATTCGCCCACCTGAATAAGAGGAAATGTGGCGAGAGAGAGAGCAAAATGCTGCGCAGTCAGGATGCCACCGCAAGATGGGAAATCCGACGGAAAGCCGCCTGAGTCCACATTCCATAGCTTTGTAATCAAGATCCACACAAGGTACAAGTTCAATCTTGATCACAACTCAGCACACTAGTATAACGAACGTCTTCCTTTAAAAAAATGAAGATCCACAAAGCTTACTGGCACATAAATAAACTTTAGCTGACAACGCTTGCTAAACTCAGTTAGCAAGTACCAAAAAAAGCGGCTAGTAGCCGCCTGCGCTTTCCGTGTTAGACACGGTTCGGGCCTCAGCCGAAGTTGGCTTCCGGCGCCGCTTATTCGGTCCGTGGTTCGAAGTTTCCGTCAGGCCAGCGAAACAAGATCCTTCCGGTCCCTCCGTCGAGAGCCGCCGGAATTTGGCAGGCGGTACTATCATGAGTTAACCCACTCATGCCTTAAAAAAAAAGTCAGCCACGTTGTTTTGAAGCGTTTATTTTCTCCAACGGCGAGCCAATTTAGACGGCGTCTACCAGACGGACGACCGGTGAACCTTTACTCGAAGCTTGAATTATTTCTCCCAGTAGGGTGCAATGAAATGCTTTCATCTGTTCATGATTCCGTCCTGTCATTCCACTTAAAGGTTCTCTGCAAATGCAGCGGCCACTTCATTTTGGCCAAGTCACTATAAAATCGTCTCATTTTGTCAGACGACTTCACGCTCATCAGCGTGACACGTACGCATTCGATTACTGCGCGTTAAGCCAAGCGGGGTTAAAAAGCACATTGTTAAAAATGTACACTTTTATTTCAAAATAGATCCAGTGGCATCTTGTGAATTTACAGCGAGAGCGTCATCCGTAAGATTTTATCATGTGCCGTATATTATAAATATTCCCGAGTCACGCGAGCTCATCCCACACCTACCGAATCGTCGCTTTGCTCGAGCAACACGTGGCTCGTTACGTACACGATCCGTCACAGCTCCGTCTTGGCGCTTTTTGGGGGATCGAGTCCAGCTGAGCTTTGATGGCGGTCGTCCCTCAGCCACGTGTTAAAAACGACCACGGGGTCGACATTCCAGTGTTTGTGGAAAGAAATGGACACCTGGTGAGCGAGCAAGTCCGCCGGGTAGTCCTCCGGTCGGGCCTGAAAGGGTTACAATCACAAAACGTGGCTTTTGGAAACACTTTCAGGATTGCAAATTGCAATGATCGGCTGCAGGACTGCTCGAGCCTGAGTGGAGGATGACGGTCACCTGATGGAAAAGCGGACTGTGGGTGGCGGGAATGCCGAGAGCGTTGAGGCACATTCCCAGCACCATGTCGTCCGGAGCGTCGTCACTGTAACATTTGCAGCCGCTTTGCAGGAGGCGCGCCACCGCCTCCCTGCTGAACACCATGCTGCGAGGCGCGCACACACACACACGCATAAAGCTTAGCATGCATTTTTTTGTACCGGCTTCTTGTGAACATCTGCTCAATAAATAAATAAATACATCTAGAATTAATAGTCACCCCAGTAAAACATGTACAGTATTTGTATGTAGCGATTCTAAAAGAGGGGGAACGATGCGGTCAAAAATTTTTCTTTGCCGTCGCCTTTTCATGATGGCTCCGTGCACAATTGTGACGCGAGTTCTGCCAAACCACAAAAGCCCGATCAGCGATCTATTCACGATTATTTTGGTTGACCGTCAGCCGAGCGTCTTGTGGCCGAGAGACGCGCTCGTATGACGTCATCTGATGGCGCTGGCGGTCTCCTCTCCTTTTAACATTCACAAAATAACAAATGGAAACGGGCTCAAGTCGCATTTTGTTTTTTGCGTATTTTCACTAAATTCACAGAAAAAAAAAAAAAATCCCCGTTTGGATGCAAAGCCCGTTCAAGTTTCAGTGTTGGGATGCAGCAACAGTCCCCGAGTCGGAATTTTGGTCTCGTGACAACAACACGGAACGGGTGAGTTTGTTTATTTCCTACAGGGACAAATTGTCCCGCCTCAACTCGGATGTCAAAATCCTCTCCAACTTCATGTCGCTGCTTCTGCTGAATGTTTATGATTAGCTCGCATCACCCGAGTGTGCGCGCTCGCTCGCATCGTAATCTGCACTGGAAACCAAAAAGCTTAGCCCGCAAAACGAAAACTTGCCGCTGGGTGATTGGCGTTCTTTGAAGCCAGTGGAAGCGGTTTATGTTGACACGACAGATAACGGGATTTAACGCACTCCATCCGGCGGGAACGCTCACCCGCCGCCTCCCGTGACGTAGCTGTAGCCTCCCTGGCTGAGGCCGTAGCCGTAGCGCTCTCCCAGGTACACGGCTTCCGACGGCTCGTAGCAGCTGAGCAACGATCGCAGTCTGGGGAGGCTGAGGCACACACGCACACGCACGCACACACACACACACACACACACGCAC